>NW_004955431.1:14968200-15099692 GCF_000276665.1 Chinchilla lanigera | reverse complement strand
ATTTCAGACTGCTATAGTGGAGAAGAGATTAACTTTCTAGCTACAAGGTCCAAACATCTCTGTTCTTTTCAACTATTTTTTGCTCAGTTATTTGGATTCTTTGAGCTCATAAATTTCCCTTTCTCCCCAACGTAGCTGGGGCTAAGTTTCCATTACTTGCAACAGTATTACTTTTTAAAGGGAGCTGGCTTTCACTTCTTATGTGTCACCACTAAGATAGGGTGAATATTATTAAAAGGTTAACTCTTCATGGGAGTTAAAACTTCTTGGCTTCTGAACCCTAAATCACCTAAAACTTACCACACTGCACATCCAAGTTAGATCTCCCTAAGGTATATGCACAAATCTTGCTAGTGTTGAACACTTAGTTAGTCTTGTAATAACCCTGTGATGGTTTATTTTATGTAACTTAACTAGGCTATGGGGTGCCCAGATGGCTGGGAAGACATCCTTTCTGGAGGAGTCTGTGAGGATGTTTCTAGAAGAGACTGACATCTGACATCACTGGGCTAAATAAAGATCTGCCCTCACTAATGGGGGTGGGCACTGCTTAATCCATTGAGGGCCTAAATAGAACAAAAGGTATAAGATGAGTGGATTCCTTCTTCTCCATGGGCTGGACACCCATCTGCTCCTGCAGTGGACATCAGAGTTCTAGGCGCAATGCAGCTTTTGGACACAAATCTGCTTGTACAATTGGCCTCCCCAGTTATCAGGCTTCTGGACTGACACTGATGTACCCCTCTGGGTTTTCCTGGCTCTCTAATCAACAGATAGCAGAGCATAGGATTGTTTGGCTTCCGTAATTGTGTAAACCAGTTCTTATAATATATCTGTCTTTCAGGAGAACCCTGACTAATACACATTTTACGTTCTATCTGCAAAGTGTACACTCTCCACAGAGCTCAGAGTGTACTCAAGAGTGTCAGGAGTCTCCTGACTGTCCCAGTTACTGGCTCCTGCACAACCAAGCTCCACACTGCCTCTGCCAACATCTTTTTCTTGCAGTTGAACCAAGGACACTGCTGATACAGGTGTGGGAGCATGGTCTTTCTTACAATGCCTACTGCAACCTGGACTTTCTTACAATGCCTACTGCCACCAAGGATAGTGGCTGATACTCTCTTTCAAAGTGAGGTTTTTATAAAACCACCTCTTAATCAATGACAAATAGTTGAGTCTTGGATAAGGTTTGCAAGAATCTAGCTTTCTCTACATGAACTCCAAGGGATTGTTGTTCCTACAGAGAAAGCTGTCCTGCTCAGTGCCAGGAGAACGCCTCCCCCAGCCCATCTCTCCCTGTGGGTCTAGTCTTACCCTTGCTGTGGCAGTGGAGACTTGCTGCTCTTTAGATTGGCAAGAATCTCAAGGAAGGTATTTCTATAATTGCCTCAGAAAAGCTAGTTGTAGTGTTTAATCATCTTTGGAAGTGTTCCTTAGAGATCATCTGAAATTCCATTTTGGACCCTTATAAATCCTTTGTTTTGGTTTTAATCTTTGGCTTAAATCTTTAGCTCTTTTCTTCACTTTTATTCTGCGGGAATGGAGACATGAACTCCATATCATACACATCATCCTCCCTCCCTTCTTCCCTCCCTCCCTTCTTTCCTTCCTTCCTTCCTTCCTTCTTTCCTTCCTTCCTTCCTCCCTTCCTTCCTCCCTTCCTTCCAGCTTATGTAGTTGCTACTGTGATTCTTACCATATGTTAAGTGTCATTTTCTTCATAGGAGTTCAAGGAGCAAAGGACAGTACTGAGACACAGGTCTTATTGGTACTGCATACATGAAAAGTGCCATTTGCCCCTTCTTTCTCCTTGTTGATGTCAGGGGTGACAGTGGCTTCCAGGTTCTCTGGCTCCTACAGGGTTCTCATGCTGGTCAGGGTTTTGTTCCAAGATTTGTTCTAGACACTCATGGAGGCCTTCCATGATGGAGCAGGGCAGGTGAGTGTGCTGGCCTGTCTGCTTCCGCCCACACCCTGCTTCTCCTGGCGCTTCCCAGACACTTCAGGGGCAAACAAACAATAGAAAGAATGAAAGAAGAGGGGAGGAGAAGGAGAAGAAGGAGAAGAAGAGGAAGTGGAGGAGGAAGGAGGAAGAGGTGAAGAGGAGGAGGAGGAGGAAGGAGAAGGCAGCACTGTGTAACTGTGTGCTGCCAACCTTCAGAAATTCTAATGATGAAAGACTTAGTGCCGGCCTGCACTTCCTCTTCCTGCTAGGCTCAGGCTGCAGTGCTGGGCCGCGCCAGTCTCCCGTGCAGAGCCTGAAGCAAGCATGGATCAAGAAGCCGTGGGCAATGTTGTCCTGTTGGCTATTGTCACCCTCATCAGCGTGGTCCAGAACGGTAAGGGAAGTGTGAGACAGGTGTGCTCTGTGTGTGTGTGTGTGTTTGTGTGCATACAAACAATTTTGCTTTGTCTCTATTTGTTTCTGTTTATTTGACTGTGAAGGGTGTGTGTACTTTTATGTGAATGTGGCGTTTTCTTCCATCTGATCTTTCTTTCCTTTTAGTGGTGATGACTAGTCAGGTTTGCAGAGAAAAGGCAGCAACCCAAAGGGTTCTGAAGGAAAAGCCAACACAGAACTGTCTTCAATCAGCATTTAGCCATTAATTAATGTGGCCAGAGAAATGGTGGAAGGTGAGGAGCCTAGGAAAGAAACGTGAGACGCACACATTCACTCAGATGCCAGGCTTAACTAACTTTCCCGAATGCAGCTGAGGTTGTCTGTCATCTGTAGGCTGGATAAAAAGGGGGAAAAACAAATTTAGAGGGCGTAAAGGGGAAATAACTATCTCATTACTTTACTTCTGCAATTTTTTTTCTTTTGAAGAAAAAAATTCTTTTTCTCTAGCGAAGTATAATTTTTGAAGTATTTTTCATATTCATTATATATAGAGAGAGAAGGGAGAAGAGGGAAGATGAGAAGAGAATAGAGGAGGACGAGAAGGAGGAGGAGAGAGGGAGAGAGAGAGAGAGAGTTCGTTCATTTGCAATCTGCCTGCTCATTAACATCGCTGTCAGTATGAAACCAGACAGGACATCCAGGACTGAAAAAGGAAAGATGTGCTCTGTAGAACCATCTCCTTATAATTTTGAGCTGGGGGGAGGCTCAGAATATTTTTATAAGAATCTCCAATGGCTTTGTGTTTCACAGTTTATAAGATAGAGAAGGTAATTGCTAAGGCAACTGCCATGGCTTAATGACAATAGCTAAATATTCGCACACTGTCAAACTTTGGGACTTTCACTTTTGGAACTTTGGTGTATTCCAATATCTGTCCCCGTTCTGAGTGTGACAGGCACTGTGATTCCACCTTCTGGACCCAGAACCAGGCTTCCCCTCGGTCTCCCACACCAGAGAGCACAACTTTGCATGCTCCAAGTGTATTTTCTCCTGTGGAGCAGCAGTTTGCAGTTTCTGAACCCAAACATTTCAGTCTAAGCCGCATACTATTGAGCTGCAGCTTAGAAAGGGAACGAGTGGCTCATTAAGGTGCCACTTCCTCACCCCGTTGTTGTTTCAGGCAGGGTTTCCTTGGCTCTGTGAATCGATGGGGGCTTCGGTAAATATTCCACCTGCATGTGTTTCCAGAGACCTTGCTCTGCAAGGCATCCTGGCCACCTGGGGATACAGCAGTGAGCAAGACAGCTTCAGGAAAGGACAACAACGACAGTGGCCCACCCCCTGTCTCCTTGAAGGCAGTTGCATGGGTGGGTGGGCAGCGCCTGCTCAGCCCGGGGTAGAGCCTCAGCTCTAGCCTTCATCCTCTACTCTTCAGTATGACAGGGGACCCCTGCCCTCTCACCTACCCATGCAGGGCTGGGCTCAGCTGTGAAGTTCAAGTTCGTTCTCACCTGGTCCCTTTCAGTTCAGACAGAAGTCAGGGAAGCTGCCTGGCTCCTTGCGTGAACAGTCTCTTCTCCCCTAACTGAGATGACAGGGACCCGATCCCGATCCATCCCAAGGCTATTGGCATCTCCACAGCAGTGCAGCAAACCTTGAACAGACTGGAGGGGAACGGTAAGAGTCCTAATCGTTTTTGGCAGATGGGACGAAACCTTCTTCCATAGCACAAATGGGAGAGGAGGTACAATTACAGGTGGCCAAATATCAGTATCTTCACAACCACCTCTGAGGCCCTGGCCCCTCACAAGCCATGTGAAATAGATACGAGTGGAACACAACAACCCCATTGAGAGTTCCACAAATGATGCGTGTACTGGGGCCTTCCTGGTTGGGGAGATATAAGTGTAGCTCAAAGGGCAGCTACATTTTTAGGCTGGAGAGTTTTTCACACTGGGCAAACAGGAGGGTGGGCTAGCACGGCGTGCATGTCATCAGCCCTGTATCTTCACCACTAGGACAATGTGCGGCAGAGTGGCTTTCCACAGAGCCATCCCACCTACACGTGGGGAAGGGAGCTTCTGCTGCTCCTGGAGAGCCACGGAAGGGTCGCCGCACCCCTCTCAGAGGTTGGTCATGCTTTCCTCTCAGGGAAGGACATGAACTCCCCAGGCGGTGCTGAAATCCTCTCTAAGGATGTTTTGTAACTGCTCCATATATTTGTTCTGAGAGACCAGAAAATTCAAATAGGCTGAGGAATAACACCTGTACGTGTTTGTACTGTGAGTTTTTAGGCAAATGCACGGGTCTAGATGTACATCCAAGCTTCTCTTTGCAATTCTAATTAACCTCAAGGTTGCAACACTAAACCTACCTTGCAGAGTTCAGAGAAATATGCAAACACTGTGCTCCTCTCTCCCCACCCCCAACTGCCATTCTGGAACCTTCCTGTTAGCTTCGAAAAACATTTCCCTATCGTTGCCAGGCACCGAACACTCTGTGTATGTCCCAAGACAGCAAGGTACAGTACCACACGTGACCATGACAGCATGTGGCCACAGCCTTGGTACACTGTGCGGCTGGTTTGGGGAGGATGGCCACAGCCCAGCCTGCCTCCTGCAACTTCTTCCTCTGCCTTCAAATGCTATTTAGTCATCAAGATCTCTGAACATTGTTCTAAAAAATCCAGACCGGAACTATCAAAGCCTGGGTTCCCAGGGAGTACACAGGGACACATTTTCTATGAACCACGGCAGAGAACCTTCATTTTCTCTTGCTGAGGGGCTCTGACAGGAGGAAATCTGGGGAAAACACAGATGCTTTTCTACTTACGATGATTCCAGTTATGATTTTTCAATTTTGTAATGACACAAAACTATACTCATACATCCAGTCTGTGCTTTCCACCTTCAGTGAAAGTGCTGTGAGACGCTCAATAATGCAAAGCTGGCTTTGTGTTAGATGGCTTTCCCCAGCTGTAAGCGAATGCAACTGGTTTTGCATGTTTAGAATCGGCCGAGCTGTGCTGTTCCACGGGCTAGCTGGACCGAATGCATTTTTGACTTACTATAGTTTCAAGTTGTGATGGGTTTATGGGCAAGTAATTTCGTCGTAAGTAGACAAGCAGCTGCCTTTGGAGAAAATGATTTCTCCCGGAAACCACGCTAATGAGGTTTGAGACGGAGAAGGAGAGCAGTGGGGCAGAGGGCTCTGGGGCGCTGAGCAAGACATGGTGAAGGCAGTGCGGTGACAGCGGAGAATGCAGGGCGACGGTGGCCTCTGGCAGGACGGGCTTCTCAGCCCTCCGGCTGTAGAGGAAGGTGGGAGGAGTTAGCATCCTCCTTCTCTCCCAGGACAGGCGGCCTCCTTCAAATTTATTCTTGTTCTGTAGCCAGTAAGGAAGATGGCCTGGGCCATCTCCCCTTATTGGGGAGTGCTGTGCTGAGGAAGGAAATTGAGTTTCTTTGTCCCTGCCCCCCCAGCACTCAGAAGGAGCCTCACGGGCTTCAGAAGCCTTAGCCGGCTCACTCAGGGTCTGATGGGTTCTAGACACAGAATTACAGACTCATGAGGTTTCCTCCGTGTAAGAATCTTTACATTCCCGACTGCTCCTATATGAACACTACAGTAACTGGGAGCTCATACACACTGCGCCTGCCTTTGCTATGCCTAGGCCTATGACAGGTCCCTTTGGGCAGGCACAGTGCTTCATCTGTGCATTGTAGCATCTCCTGTAATCCCTGTCCCTATGAAATGTACACTATTACTCATTCCCATCTTACAGATGGGCAGCCAGGCCGGAGATGCTACACCATCGGTGGAAACTGCCAAAGCCAGTATCAGTAAAGCCGGCACTCAAACTTAAACATCTGACTGCAGAAAGGAGACGTTTACACCATTTATATTGCCTCAGATTACTTAACCCCAGCACCCACTACTTAGGAAGTTCTTTCTTATGGTGCGCTGGAATCTGTCGCCCTGTATCTGCTGTCCCAGGGGCCTGGTACTCTTGTCTAGGCAAACTTAGACTGCCTCTGTTGCTTCTATATTTACAGTGTCAGTTGTAAGCTCCCTTCTGCAGCATGTCATTTCTCAGTATTGAACTTTTCTGACCCTCACGGTTTTCACCTGCGAAGTGGAGTTATTAATAATCTTTATAAGTGGCCGTGGACAGTATTGCATGAGATAGCGCAGGTATGGTAGCTAGCAGTGCCCAGTACGCAGAGATTCTCCACAGCGGTTTGCAGCCCCACCTGCATGTGGCTCTTGCTAGTTTTGGCTTAACGTTAGCAGCCAGCCAAGATCAGTGTGGTGATGGTCTTTGGATGCGTTTCTGTAATCTACTGTAGGATCACAAGGGCATGGGGAGCGAATGGGCAGTGAGGAGCGGATGAAAGTAGCCAGCGCTTACACGTTTAGCTTAAAAAGGAAGGAGCGGCAGATCCTAGTGGGATAATGAACTGGGCAGACTCGCCTTTGTTTTGTTTTGGGGATAGGAAAGAGCTTCTGATGGTGCTTCAAGGATAAAGGGGAGGAGAAGAGGCTGAGATGTGAGCAGTGATGAAAAGCAAAGGAGGGTGAAAGGACTGGGCAGGATCATAGGTGGAGGGCTAGCCTGGGCAAAAGGAGGTGTTTATTTTTCTGAACAAGGAGAGGAAGATGCAGAGAAGGATACCCAAGTTGTGTTGCTAGTTGAGGAAAGAACCCAAGTTTCTTATCATTAGTCCTGTTTATGCATTCAGGGTAAGGGCTACCATCTTGAGTTTTAGAAAGATGATCAGGGTTTTCTCTTGTCCTCTCTGCTAAGTATTATATGGGACTTTCGTGAGAAAGGTACTTCATCACCTTGAGAGGTGGTGGTCCTGTCTATGGAGTGGGGACAGCTCTTCCGGCTCACAGAGCGTGTGCAAGGCTCAGTGAGGGCATGTGTGTCACAAGCCTACCCAAATGCCCAGAGGGCAGAAGGTCTCTTCTTTGTACAAGCGAGCCCTACAGATACGCTCAAAATGGGCATGTGCCTGCAGAGTGTATTTCCCCAAATGAAAGGCTTTTATTCATCTGTACAACTTGTAAGGGTGGTTTTATCATGCATATTTTATTTTATTTTATTTTATTTTTTGGAGACAGGGTCTTGTTGTGTAGTTCAGGCTGGCCTTGAACTTACTGTGTAGCCTTGAACTTGCAGCGCTCTTCCTGTCTCAGCCTCCCGAATGCTGGGATTACAGACATGCACCACCATGCCTGGGCTAGTGGCAAAAATAAATCTAATGTCTTTTTAGGAGGCTAATACAAGGTTGATGAAAGGGAACCCAACCACTTCCCCCTTGTTCCCTCTTGAAGCTGGAGCACAGGAATATAACAGGAAGCAAGAGGGCAGAGAGAAAGAGAAAGAGAAGAGAGGAATCTATTCCCACACCACCCAGTTTAGAGCCACATCCTGCAAAACTGTCCCCTCAGCATCCCTTCCCTGCCCACGCCCTCACCCGCAGCGGCTCTGTCCCCCTCTGTGGCTCTGGTTCCTCTGTTTAAGTCCTGGATAACTGCTTGTTGCTCTCAAGCAGACCTACGCTCTGACTGTCTTCCTGTGGCTCTCACGAAGGTCCCAGACACTGCTGAGCCCAGAGGACTCTTCCGGGTGGCCACCTCCAGCCCGGCCCAGGTCTTGCTCTCTCATGGAGGCTCACCTGCATGTCCCATCGAGCACCCCACGGTGCTTTCCCAGGCTCACCCTTCTTTGTCAGCCTCAGGGCAGTGCACGGTACCATTGTAATTGTCGTGTTCCTTTTGCTGGGAGCGATCTGTCTCCTCTGCAAGTGTACTTGCCAGGACACAAGCTCCTTGGCCACGGCTCTTTGGCTGCTCTGTTTTCAGATGCAAGCTAAGTGTCCAGTGTGAGACAGGTGACAATTGAGCCATGTCCCTGGAAGACTGGCCACCTTTTTGGGCCCCTCTGTGGTTCTGCTGGGTCCTGCTCCCCTGTCCTCTCCATTCCCCTGCCTTATGCAGGACATTTAGACTCACAAGTAGTTTTTGTTTTTTTTTTATTCACAAAGAGTTCTTGCCTCCGGACCTTTGCATATGCTCTTCCAGTGGAAAAGTGTGATCACCCTTTTGTCCCGGCTTCTTTCATCTACTTGGCTAATACCTGCTTGCTCTTCAGATTTTGTCCAAAGCATTATTCCCCTTAGGAATCCTTCTGTGACCCAAACAATGAAGGAAGCTTCCTCCTTTGACCCTTGATGGCACTGTGTCCTCGTAAAGACCCATTTGGGGGGTAGGGGTTGAGACAGGGTCTTGCTATGTAGTTCAGGCTAAATTTGAACTCATTATGTAGCCCAAGCTGGCCTCAAACCCCCTGTATTCCTCCTGCCTCAGCCTCCAGAGAGCCACTCTGGGTTTCAAAGACTCATTTTGATATCATCTTCCCTGGTGGAATTTCTGCTTTCCTTCTCTTTCTGTTTCTTTAGGCTTGAAAGCCTGAAAGCCAGGGCTCTCTATTGCTTGCCCTTGTATCTTCAGCACCAGACATAGTGATCGAAGAGAGCAGCTGCTGAATGCATTTTTGCTAAGTGATATTCGATGGAGGACATTTAGAGCTATTTGGAGCTCAGTTCAAGGAAGCATTGTAATGTTCTAATTTTTACAGTACAATAGCAGACTCCTAAACATGCCTGATGTGAACCAAACACAAACTTTTCTCTCTGGCAGCGTTCTTTGCCCACAAGGTGGAGCACGAAAGCAAGACCCAGAATGGGCGGAGCTTCCAGAGGACAGGAACTCTTGCCTTTGAGCGCGTCTACACTGCCAAGTGAGTCCAAACCCCGGAGCTGCTAACAGGGCGGAGATGGGGGCTTGGGGAGCCTCCTTGCAGGAATGAAAATCCCCTTCAAGGCCACACGCTTGGCTGGGCCAACCCTCAGTGTGCCCAGGAGGTGGGTTCCTGTAAGGTGGGACTTCTCCAGGGAGGCCTGGTGGACACAATTGGCATCATGTGTGCTTATGTGTTAGAAGGAAGGAAGTGGTCCCATAGGGTGGGGTAGTGACCTCCATAGTTCCAGAAACATCCAAGACAATCATTTAGTTGGAAGCTCCAGCCCAGAGGTGGCTTTGAGGTCCCCAGAGCTCCTTCCAAAGGGGAGTCAAGCCCACTGAGGAAGGTGTGTTTAGGATGACAGTAACAGCTCAGACAAACTCAGGGGTGAGGATGAGGATTCACCCACCAAGATGGGAACCCTGGGCCCTGCCTACTGTAACAGGGCAGCTTGGAGGAAAGGTTCCCCTTGGGCCACTGCTGGCTTCTTGAGGATAGCGCTGACTGCAAGGGAACTTGATGGGTCAGTTCCACATCAGCTCGCCAGATGCCTCCTCCTCAGTCCTTTACCTCACCTAAGTGGTGCTTGTGCTTTCAGTGACATGTAGGTGTTGGGAGAACTCTTGGGGGTGCCTTCCTTGTTGCAATTTTTCATTATTTTGAAAGTAAATGAAGGCCAACCCATTTTTCCATCACCTTCTACATTACTGTATGCCTGGTCTGGACCGACCACTCAGGGACACACTGGCAGGGGTGTCATGGACTGATGCTTGGGAACCTTGCCCTCTCTGGGCCTTTGGCCTTTGCTCACGCTACCTCAGCAAGACCCTAGCTCTATGCCCTCCATTCCAGCCACCTGCTCTGCTCCACTCCCCACGCCCCTCAGCACCTCTAAGATATTCTTGGCTGAACCACCTACAAGGGCATCCATTCTTAGAATCAGTGTAAGAAGTTTAAAGTGACCCAAGAGCCACTGTAGACCCATTTGGAAGCCAGCAGGAGAAACATGCAGGTTGCTATCGGCTTCTTTGCAGCATTTTCAAGGGGGATGCAATGGCTGTAAAGAAGGTGTCTGATCAGGGACAAAGCCAAACAAAACCTCTCTGAAACCAGAATCCAAAGAAAGCATAACCACCATGGAAGAGAAGCTTCCTCCTGTCCAGATGTCCAGATGTCCGGATGACTGCACCCTCACTATGATACTGCATTTTTTTTTTTATATTAATGGGGATTGAACCAAGAGCCTTCTCCCTGAGCTACATTCCCAGTCCTTTGTATATTTTATTTTAAGAATGGGCCTTACTAAGTCACTAATTTGCCCAGGCAGGGGTTGAACTTGTTGTCCACCTGTGTCAGCCTCTCAAGGGTGCTAGGATTACAGGCGTACACCACCAGCATTCTTACTTATGGTCTAGCTCCTCCACTCTGGAGAAGTCACAGTGGCATTTCACTGCATCCTCTGAGAAGTTAAAATTCCACTCTGCTGGCAAGGAATAAGAAACATGGCAGGCTGAGCTGTCCTGTTTCTGTCACTTGTCCTCAGGAGCTAAACTGCAGTTTCTAAGAAGCCAGTGTGTTTATACCTGGCCTCACCAGCTATCGGCCTCTAAATTGCAGAAGTGCACTTTGGCTGGTGGCTAGGAGGGTGGTTTGAAAATTCTGCAATTATACAGGGCTCAAGAGATAAGAAGGTGCAAGAGGGGAATAAGGGGTAATCGATTGTTGCTACTCACAGGGCCTGTGTGGGAGCTGCAGCCCAGTTTGCAAGACCTACGTGTCTTTGCTGCTTAACTCCTGTGAGAGGAGCAGCAAAAGGATGAAAGGAGAGGAGAGAATGCAGGGAGAGCCCAGAAGTCAGGCGAAGGTAGCAGAACTAAGAAGTAAAATTGCTCAGACACTGCTGTGGTTCTGTTACAAACACCACTTCCTCTGTGGCCCAACAATGGCATGAATGTGACGGTGTGCAGTGTAAAAAGGGCCTGTCTCAGTTACTTTTCTCGTTGCTGAGACAAAATACCCAACATCCAGTGTTAAAGGGAGGAACGGTTTATTTAGCTCACAGTTTGTAGAGGTTTCAGTCCTAATCACAACAGTCCGTGGTAGTGGAAGATAGCAACAGCAGTGAGATGGAGGCAGACAGAGAGGCAAAGAGAGAAAGGGGGTGGTGGGGGAGAAAGAGATGGAGATAGAGAGAGAGACAGAGACACACAGAGAGAACAAACATCTTTCTGTCCTTTGTATTGTATGCAGGCTACCTGCCCTAGGGCAAGTGTAGCACTTACACCCTTAATCCCAGTTTTGGACCATGAGTCAATCACAAACTCTAGATTTAGCCACCTCTGAAAGGCATAATTGCATGAGGCTTTGGGAGGATGTCTAGACACAAACCATAACAGGGCCAGAGATCAATGCAACAGACTACTTACTGCATGCTGGCAAGAGCCAGAGGCACCCAGGCTGTTTGCCTGTGCCGCAGACCACTGGGAGGGGGTTATGTGTTGTTTTAGTCGATGTTGTTCCCAGAAAAACTTCCTCAAGGGCCTTAAAAATGTGAGAGGAGGGTGTAAGATATCTATGGTGGTGCAGGGGGAAAAGAGCTTGTATTTAATCTTGTTATCCAAAGCATAAGAAATGAAGCTGCATTCATTTAAAATAACCAAATTGGCAGTAGCAAATGTACTGCATATAATTTATACATGAATATACCTGTCAGAGTTTCATGATCAAAACCATTGGTTGATAGGATATGGGATTGTAAATGTTTAGATGCCCTGGATATGGAAGAAAAATGTAAAGAATAAGTGATACTAGTGGGTTGATGCATTTTATTTCAGCATAAAATATGACTGCTGACAGAGAGAGAGAGAGACGGAGGTTCTGAGGCAGGGGATTAACGGACATTCCAGCTGGCATGGGTGGTTCATCAGCTCAGACTCAACCTTGATTGCTGACTGTTCCACCATCCATCTCCCTTGAGGGTAGCACTGAGTGAGGGGTTGAAGAGTTGGACATTTTCTGGTCACAAGTACAAAATCCCCTTTTGCTCTGTTCTCAGAGAACAAACACAACCTTGGGCAGAGTTTAGCTTTGGAGAAAAATCTTTAGGTCAGTTAGTTGACCTAAGGATTCTTCTTGTGAGTACAGAAAGGAAATTGTGCCTCTGGAGATGCATAATTTCCTAAAATGTGTTCTCTGGATTCCAACTCCAGGGGTCATTAACAAGTGTTACAGGGAAGGACAATTTCTTGACACTCGGACTTTTGAGGACCTAGGACATATTCAGGGCACTCTGAGTCTTGGGCCTCTAAAAGGCGATGTCTTAGTTAATCACAAGTGGCCCCCACCTCCTTGGTTTTTTTCTGAAACACATTTTGAAACATTGCACGCTAATGTCACTTCTCCTCCTGTATCTATTGGCACCCACTCTAGCCTGACTTTCAAGTAGTGTAGACGTGTACAGTTATCTGAAGGCAATAGGTGTACAATGACCTTATCGATTAGTATTGATACTATTTATTGACTGTTATTCATAGTTCTGTATTCTAAATCAATCCAAGCCTATTAACAGGACCTTAAAGCATTCCTCTACTGTATTCCTAGAGGTGGAAAACATGAAAAGGAAAACAATACAAGCCCCTTTTTCCATAAAACAGGAAGAGTATAGGGCATCAGATTGAACATAGCACAGCAAATTATTGCAAGATCTGCTGAGCAGCTCATATTCAAGAAATATGGGGGCTGGGGATTTAGCTCAGTGGCACAGTGCCTGCCTGGCAAGCGCAAGGTCGTGAGTTCGATTCCCAGTACGGGAAAAAAAACAAAAAAAACAACAAAAAGAAATGTGAGTCAAAATGGGTTTGTCAGTTTTGCAGAAAAAGTGGCACGAAAATCCCTAAAAGAAAATCCATAACAATAATAACAATGGCAGCAGCAACAACAACAGCAAGATGTCATTAGAAAGTGACATTTCCACTGGGGGAAGAGAGAAGACACAGGAGCAGTAAAACTACTATTTACTGAATGATTCCTGTGCGCTCCACAGAGCTTCCCCTCACTGTATTCTCACAACTGCCCAGCAGGGTGGTTGCTAAGGTCTCCCTTCACCTCTTACAGCTGAGCAAATGGAGGTGCTGCGAGGCTGGGAAAAGTACCTGCATTCACACAGCCGAGTGGGAGCCTTGGCTTTGGCCTTGGGTTGTGTAAACCTATGAGCAGCAATGTAGTTCCACGCAGGGCTCGGCTGTGTCACTGTCCAAAGCTCCTTGAATTCAGCCCGGCAGCAGTGCCCCAAGGTGTGTGTGTGGTCGGGGGGCAAACTGGCTTGGAGATTGAGATGGTAAATATACCAGAAATCCCGAATGGGGAGGACAGGCTGAAACCACATTGAGAGATAAGACTCAGGGAGTATTCTGGAAATTGCAAGAAATAATCCATTCAATGATGGGAGAGTTTCATTCAACTCGACAGATCGTGATTTATGGGGGCCCAAGGTGACTTGAAATAATAGGAATGATTAAAGAACGGATTCAATGTCAACACTGGACAGTTCTCTCTAATGAGAAAATTCCTGGACAACAAAGAATTATTTCCCTTTTAAGCAGAAAAAAAATCACTGCTTAAAAGCAAAGAGACCTAAAAACATGAGAATGAGGAGGAAGTTGGGAAATAGATTTTCCAACTATAAGAGCATAGATATTATATGCCATTGACATAACATGGTATTCAACCACCTGAAAAAGTTTTTTTCTCTAGTTTTCTTGAGCTGGGAAATGAGTTACATTTTCTCAGTCCAGAGGCCGCAATTTTGTGCCTCTGCTAATGGATAATAGAATAGAATAGAATAGAAGTGAGGCTGGTGCACCTTACATCTGTTTGTTTGTGGTATCCAAATGGACCCCTTGTAAAGGTCTCCTACCTCTTGGAGTTTTTACTAGATCAGTGAAAATTCAAGGTCACCAGCGGTGTGTTCTTCCTGCTCTGAACCTGGCTTAGGATATGCCTATCTCCCAGGACAGGATGCATGGACTCTTTGCCCACTACATTCACTGACTTCTCCAGGGAAGGCTATTTTGGCCCTCAGGGGGGCATGAAGGTGCCTGTGACCAGTGGAGGACAGTTTGATCTCTTGGGGTCTCTGCAGTGTATGGATCAAGTGCTTCTTCTTCCACATGCATTAGCAGCTTTCCATAACTTTAATGAAATACATGACATGGGCTATTTATTAAGTAAATAGGGACTCTCAGTTCTGGAGGGGTGAACACATCATAGTAAGAACACAGGTCAGAGTGAGTGAGTGTTCATATGTCAAGCCAGGAAGGAGAGACAGAGAGAAGGAGAGGGAGAGGGAGACCCAGAGGTGTGTGTGTGTGTGTCCCCAGTTCTTTTTTAAATTTGTTTTTTTTATTAGCACGTTTGCAATAGGTAACGATTACATTCTTGTGGAGAGCTGGTAAATATACATAAAACATCTTAATTCTTTTTATGTTCCCTTCCCCTCCCCTCCTTTCCCCTCTCCTCCATCTCTATTTTCTCTTTCCTGTTGCAAAAGGTCTGTCTCCCTGCTTCCTATTATTTATCTTTATTTTGTACTCAGTAACCTAAAGGCCTCCCATTAGGCCCCACCTCCTAAAAAGCTGCATAGCCCCTCCCAGTAGGGTCACTCCAGGGACCAAACTTCTAATGCACATATGGGAAGTGTTTGGGGGTACGTTTCCCATATTCAAACAGCATATAGCAATCAAGTTTTTGATGGTAGCAGTTTAAAAAAAGCAGTGTGAAAAAAATCACATCTTTACTTTTACCTATATAGTTTGAACCCCATTAACCTGTGGTCCTCAAACTTTAGCATGTGCATGGAGGGCTTATGAAAAACCAGATTGGTGAGCCCTTTCCTCAGTTTTTAATTCTATAGATCTGAGATGGACACATACATTTCCCTGTCTAACAAGGTCTCGGGTGGCTATGCTGACATTGCTGGAGAAATGATACACACCCTACATTAGACAATCTACTCCTAGAGCTTCCTTGGATCTCAGAGCTGTTTTCAGCCTCTTAGTTTTATAGACAAGGAAACTAAGTCCAGAGATATTGCTTTGCCTATAGTGAAATGCTGGTTAAAGACAGGATGAGGACTTAGTCCTAGTCAAGCGCCCTTTCTGTTGTATCCCACTGCCCCCTCTCATATGCCTGTCATATCTTGTTCCATTGGTCTTCCATGTTTATCGTTTATTTATTGCTCTAATGTAGACTGCAAACTCCTCATGAGTACATCTCTTGTTTAACTTAGCATAGTTAAAGACTTAACAGCCTGGACTTGGAGAAAGATTGATCAAGTACCAACCTGGCTTTACCTGGTTGGGATACCCTGGGCAAGTTGTTCTGCCACTCTGAGCTTCAGATTCTATTCTGAAACATTAGCAGAACTGTGGTAGGAAGAAAAGTGCCTCACTCTCTCCATACATATCCACATCCCTAATCCCAGGAATTTAGGAGTACATTATGTTTCCTGAAAAGGAAGTATTCAGGTTGATAACCAGGTGCCTTTGAAATAAAGAGGATCACTTTGGGTTACTTGGGCAGGACGTGGTGTATGATTACAAGGATCCTTCAAATGGGGAAAAAGGAGGCAGAAATGATTTAACACAAGAAAGACTGGAGCTGGGGCTCAGGGATAAAGCTCTTGCCTAGCAGGCTCCAGACCCTGGGTTCTAACTCCATCACCACAAAAGCAACAAGAACAATGACAACAGCTTTCTGACTCTGTCTACCTTCCTGAATAAACACCAGGAAGACTCCAACACCCATTCCTAGCTTTGAGGTTGGAAGGGACCACAAGCCAAGGAATACTAGAGATTTTGAGAGGTGGGAAAGGCAAGGAAAGGGACTTTCTCGTAGAGCTCCAGAGGGAACACAGCCCGGCTCACACCTTGGTTTCAGCCCAGGGAAATCCATCAGAGGCTCTTGACTTCCAGAACAGTGAGATATGCGTTTATATTGTTATAAGCCACCAAGTTTGTGGCTACTTGTTAAAATAGCCGGAGGAAACTCATACAGTTGTCTTGTATATTCATGGGAATATGGTGAGTGTAAAAGAAAAGATGGGAGGACACATCAGTGCCATGCCTAGAGTAGAGTGAACCCCCTCCCCCCAGGGAGGCAAGGACCGTGCGGGGCACACAGTGATGGTACCACCAGCGAGCTAACTTTCCGCATGAACTTTTGTGAATGGAGCCTGGCTTCTTTACAGCGTGAAGATCACTTTCTCAGCCTGGCTTGTAGATGTGGGTGGGTCTGTGTGTACCGCATCAACTTAGCCGAGCTTTTCTCCTCTGCCACCCTGCCTTGCTTATGACCACACCCTGCCGTCTGCATCGCTGTCGTTTTAGTTCTAAGAAGTGCACAGGCACTGCCAGGAACGGACACCTGCCAAAGTGAAGGCATCGGGAAACCCAGTCTCTGATCAGTTCACCGTGGGAAGAGAGTTAGTGGATTCCGAATCTGTGCTTGCTTCCCGCCGTTGTCTGTTGCGGACGCGGCGGCTGCTGCTTGTCTCACTGGGTAGATGTGAGTGGAGCGATGAGAGGCGTTGTGTGGCCCTTGTGCCACGGTGATTATTAACTGGAGGTTTTGATTCATTTTCAGACCACATTGAGGCGATGTGTTTTTCTGATTTCTCTCCTTCTTCTTTATCCTACAGCCAGAACTGCGTAGACGCATACCCTACATTCCTGGTGGTGCTCTGGACTGCGGGGCTTCTTTGCAGCCAAGGTAACTCGGACTTGCCTTTGTACGCTCTTTTCTGTAACATGTATCTCAGGGAAGTTCAAGGGGCGGGTGTGCAGCCCAGCGCCCTTGGGAGGCCGGGCTGCTGGCCCGCTCCCTGCCGCGCAGCGCGGTGTGATAATGCATTGCTAATGCGTGCTCCCTGGTGGCTGGTTGAGAGCTGCGCACTGACAAGGGTGGTTTAAGGCTAAATGTGACTGAATCCACGAGCAGTGTTAGCTCAGATACAAGGGCATTATAAATGAGAGTGCCTGAAGGAGCTATTCCGGGACGGCTGTCTCTGGGCTCTTCGGCTAATAAGCTCCCGGCGCCGTGGCGCTCCTTCGGGCCTGTGCCTGTGGAGCCCTGGGCTGGATTCCAGGTCCCCAGCCACCCCAGGGTTATCAGCAGCCCACAGTGCTGACTTCAATAAGTCAGAAGTGCAGATCAATTCCCAGAGCTGATTTAAAATTGAATGGAAAGCAGAGGCATATTATTTAGGAATCTTGGGAGATTTAACACCCGACAGGCTTGGCCACGGTTGGCATCTGTCTGATGGCAGCTTGGTCGGAGCAGGCAAGCTTTTGTGGATCAGCAAGGCCCACATGAAAAGGCCACAAACAATCCTCTGATGAGCTGTTTAATCCTTACCACCTTCTCCCTACTGTGTGAAGCACATAGAGTAGAAATAAGCCCCGCCCCCCATTACCTTTGAGGACACTTTGGTTCAGGGAGATGAAGTCACTTGTTGAAGGTTCCTCAACTGCTGAGCCACAGAGGCAGGATCACAGCCCCTGTCTTCCGGTTCCAGCAAATTCTGGATTTTTCACAAGTATCTGCTTACTTTATTCACTTATATAATAAATCTATACAGAGCATCTACTATATGCAAGCCTTATACCTGGATATATGGATATAAATAAGACAGCAGCCAGGCACAGACTGACTGGCAACGGACCCTAGAAAAGTGGGTAACTGACTACACTGTTGCCAGCAGTCAGACATGCCAGGAAGGACAGAGGCCAGGAACACCCCATCACCACCTTCTGTGCCTAGAAGGTGCCAGCGATCTTCCATTTTCCAGTTCCTATCCTGAGTGAAATGAGAAACGATGTCTAGTGCACTTGAAAAATCAAGTCAAACTCCGCTCATACTAGGAGTCCTGGCTCACTTTATGTCCTAGATGGTGCTTAACTGAGATGAATCCACAGTGGCTCTAGTGAGGTAAATTCAAGGGAGCTTGATGGTGCTTGGAGCCTGTCAACAGAAGCATCGGCATTGCTGGGCTCAAGCGCATCTTCACACTGGTTGAGGGTTGTCATTGCTTCTGAATGTACCAGATGGTAGAGTTTTTCAGCTGAAAAGAGCCATGGAAATCATTCTAGCTCAAAGCCTACACTTTACTGAGCAGGAGCCCAAGTCCCATTGATACAAGTGGCTTGCTTAAATTTCAGGGGGGTAGAGCCTGGATTTGTCACCTCTGGTGGCCCAGATTCTCACTGGTATCCCCGTCATCCCCTGCAGAAGGACAATGGATATGGAGCTGTTCCAAGCTAATTTCTATTAGCTCATGTTCAATTGACTTCCCATTGAAAGAGAAATGGGCCAGAAAGTTAGATCAGAGCCATCCAAGTGACAAAACGCAGGAGCCACTCTGAGGCAAATCAGATTGCGACAATCTTGTGTCTTTCAGAGGACAGGATGAAGCACAGCTTCTTAGGTGTCCCTGTTTAGTTACCTGCCCCAACACAGCAGTATTTTGGAAGGCAGGAGTAGCTATGGAACAAACTGAGCCTTGGGGCATAACAGGTTAGGGGCAAATCCAGCAACTCCATTGCTAATGTGGGCTCCTACCCTGTCTTATGAGCCTTGGTTTCCTCGCTGGAAAACAGGACCTTCAGCCATTCCTAGGATCTCCCCGGGGACTTGCAGGAAGTATCGAGGACATAAGCGAGGGAAACAGCATGCGAGAAGCCCTGACAGTGCGCAGCATACATCAGACTGAGCCTTGTACCTGCCCATGTCTGACTGTTTCTGACCCCCCAGAAAGGCAGTTTTGTATGGCTCAGCTGAACAAGCTCAGTAAATGTTATTATTGATACGGCTGGTGGTGGTAGATTTGCAATCAGAAAGACCTGGCTTTGACTCCTGTGATTATTGCCTGACTTCTTGATCCATTTGACAAAAATTTTTCGACAGTCTATATATATCCGGCACAAAGGTGATCTAGGAGGAGACAGTTGTCCTCATGAGTCTTTTGGTCTGAGCTTAATTTCCTCCTCTGTCAAATGGTGACAGTAAAGTGCTCCTTACTGGTGTCTGGCAGGCTTACAGGCCCAAGTTCCTGAGTGCCAGGGAGGCGACTGACATATAAAAGTAATCAGCAGCAGCAGTTAGTTTGGTATTTAAACAATGCTTGAAGGTTTTCCAAATGCTTTCATATCTAGGGCCCAATTTTACTCTCACTCGTTCCCAATGGGAGAAAGGCCATAACCAGCCCTTTGTCCATATGCAGAATGAGTTAAGCACTAATAACACTACTCCCGGGAGAGCTGGATTTTCCAACTTCCAACTCCAAGTTCAGGACTCCCTAAAGTCACCGGGGTGCTGCTTGGAGCTCTTTCCTAAGGGGCAAGAAGGAAGAGAGAATCTCCTTTCTGATTTAGAAACAGTAGCAACTGTTCAGAAGGGGTGAAGCATATTTTACTGGGAACCCCAGGAGTACAGGATGTGATTTCAAGAGCCTCAGGGGTAGAGATCTGGGTTCAAGTCCTGCCCTCCCCTCCTAAATAACTGACAGCTTCACACATCCCTCTGAACAGCTGGGCCCAACTTTCCATTCTAGAAACAGCACTCTGATGCCTGGTATGTGGAAGGAGTCACGCTAGCTGCAAGGCAGAAACTTCATAAACCACGCCATGAGGCTGGTATAAGGTACTGATAGTATGAGCATTAGAATTCTGAAGCTTCTGTCAGCCCTTTGGTTTGTATCTGAAGTTCACGCCAGCCTCCGCCATCAGAACCTGTGGCCTCTGCTAGATCTTGTGGCCAGTGCTGATCACTTAATGACTGCATTGCTTTTGTGTTTAGAAAACATGTTCAGGTGTCTGTGAAACTAACCCGGGTGTTTTCATTTTTCCCCTTAGCTCCTGCCGCCTTTGCTGGGCTGATGTACTTGTTTGTGAGGCAAAAGTACTTCGTGGGCTATCTGGGGGAGAGAACGCAGAGGTAGGTCCCTGGGACTGTTGATGAACTACCGGGATGCTGCTTACTTCTCTGGCAGGAGAGGTGATAATTCTGAATGATATTCTGGCCACTGTTTAAGGCTCTGAAATTTCCCTTGGCAGTGATGGGGGTGACTGTCCAGGATCATTATCCTCTTCTTTCTGAACTTTGAGGGCTCTGAAAATGCAGCTGGGGACTTATCTAGTTTTTCCATTAAAACCTTTCTCCATATCGCATTGGACTAACACAGGTCCTTTAAAGCCATGGGCTGCCCTTTTGCAACCCCATCCCTGCCACTGCCACCTTTGCAAGTTGGGGTAGAATGACTTTTTATGCCTGGCTTCCCCAGCCTCCTGTGAGTAAAACATTTCCTTTGTTTGTTGAGAGAAGTGAGATCTAAAGCTTGCACCTTGTGATAAGTTCTCTTGAGCAGCAGATCTCCCGGGGACTTGCAGGAAGCATTGAGGACATAAGTTGCGATCATGTAGCTGTGAAGAGGGTTGCCGTTGCTTTGCTTATGGAGCTTGCCAGCCAGGGAGCCCTGAGAAGCCCTCTACTTTCACGACACCTGCCCTGGGAAATCCGGGTCTTAGTGAAATAAGTTACGGTCATGCCGGGAAGCCACCGTGCGCTACAGGAAGCTCCCACTTCCTTGGAGGTTGAAATTCCTGATGTCCCAGAGCACAAGAGAGCCGGGAACACACAGAGGCTGCTGACCTCAGCCTTCCTCATCCTGTTTCCCCCTTGTCTGCATTCACCCCTGCTCTGTCGTTTACAATAGCACCCTCCTCCAGTGGATAATGGGCTCTTTGTGTGGACAGAATCCTTCAGCGCTGACAAAGGAAGTGACATCCTAGGATGTCAGGAGGCCAAAGAGCCGCATAGAGGGAGGCTGGGACTTTGTAGCTCAACAACTCCAGGGGGCTGGTGAGGGCCTGGGCTGTGGCCAGGAAAAAGTTAACTGTGCTTATGGGGACTCCTTAAGCCCATCTCTGCCTTCCTTCCTCTCTAGTGGCATTCAACTCATTCTCTGCCCCGCACTTCCTTTATCTCCCGTGTCCTTATCAGCGCTGTCCTCCGCGCTGTCCTTTATTCTCTTCTACCCCGGAAAGAGAATTGATTGGAGGTTATTATGAGTAGGGGGAAGTTAAGTGCCTACTGTGAGGTAGGCGGGCTCTCTCTCTTGGATTAGCTCTCTCTGCAGCCCCATCTTCCTCAGAAGCCCCAGGGATTTGGCTCAGGTACCGTTGTTTTTCTTTCTCTGTCACGCATTTGAATTTCTGGACTTGCTTTAGTTCTAAGGCAGTCTGGGGAGCATGACAAAATTTGTCCAACTGTCCACAGGCCCTTTAATTTTTTTTTTTTTTTTTGGTCTTTTTGAGACAGGGTCTTTCTAGGCAGTTCAGGCTGGCCTTGAGCTCACTTTGTAGCCCAGGCTGGTCTGGAGCTCACAACGATCCTCCTGCCTCAGCCTCCCGAGTGCTGGGATTATAGGTGTGTACCACCACACCCAGCGATCTAATTTTTTCTTGTGGTGGTAGTGAGGGTTCAGCCCGGGAAGTGCCAAGCTGTACCCTCAGTGTTGTTTATTTCTTTATTTTTTTGAGACAGTCTGGCCAAATTGCCCAAGCTGTGCTGGCCTTGAACTTTCAATCCTCCTGCCTCAGCCTCCTAAGCAGCTGCCATTATAGGACATGCCTTTTTAATTTTTCAAGGTTTTGTTAACCAATCAGTATTAGAGAATGGATAGACATTGGCAAAGATGAACAACAGGATACAGGATGAAAGGAAACCATAAAAATATTTGGTTTCTTTGGATTTCACTGGCATTTTAAATTTTTAAAATAATTTTATTAGTGCATGATGGCAGTTCGTGCAGTTTATAGTCATCTTGGGGTGTGATTACGTGGGCATACCACAATTTGTTTCTTTTTTTAAAATCTGACTCCCCTCCAATTCTCCTACCCTGTTTTTCATTTTTGTTGATATTATTACTCATAGCTCATGTTACAGCATGTAATGTTTACATTAATTGGGGCTATTATGTTCCTATACATGGCCTATCTTTATTCTTATTTCTCCTTCCCCTCCTCCTCACCCCTCACCCTTGTTCTCTTGGCCCACTTTTCTATTGCAAGAGATCCACCTCCTTGTCCCCTTCTATCCATCCTTTATTATTCTCTTTGCTTGTACTTGGCCTCACTTAAATGAGAGATACTGTACAGTATTTAAGTTTGTGTGTCTGGTTTATTTCACTCAACATTACATTTTCCAGGTTTTTCCTGGCGTCTGTTTTCCTACAAACGATCTGAAATTTGTCATTCTTTATAGCCGAGTAGTATTCCATTATATATAGGTACCACATTTTCCTTATCCACTCCTCTGTTGATGAGTATAGACTGCTTCCAGGATTTAGCTATGGCAAATTGTGCTGCCATAAACACTTATATGCAAGTATGATGTCCTAAGCTCTTTGGGGGAGATACCTAGCAGGGAAATAGCTGGATCCTAGGGAATTTTTAATTTCAGTCCTTTGAGAAATCTCCACAGTGATTTCCATAGGGGTTTGAGGCACATCCATGCTGTTTTCCATAATGGCTGTATTTATTAATTTACATCCTCACCACTGGGCTTTCTTGATGAGACCAGATCACGGCACTGGCAGGTGGGTGTCCGGTGAGGGCTGCTTTCCTTCCAACGCCGTGCCTTGTCGCTGTGTCTTCGAGGGACGGAAGACAGCAGGGCAGGAGCCCTCGTGCCCCTTTCAATCTCTTTATGAGGTCACTGACTCCATTGTGGTGCGGTCACCACCTAGAGGCCCCGCCTCCAAGCGTGGTCACTATGGCAGCTGAGTTTCAGTGCACGACTTTCAGGGGACGTCTTCAGAGCACGGCTCTTGGCGACTCTTAGGGACAGTGAGCTCAGGTAACTGCTTCTCCTTGCTCATCCACTCCTCGCTCACTCAGCATCCGCTCAGGGATCACCGGCTCCGTGCCCGGCGGCATGTCAATTACCAAGCGAATCACAAGGAACATCCCAGAGCCCAGGGTCCCCTAAAGTCAGGATATGCTACAAGCGCTTATTTGTTGGATACGAGCTGCTCATACATGGCATACACACAATAGATTCATTTTTAAAATGCAAAAGCACTGGTCCCTTGCAATCATTTCTCTCCCCTGGCATCATTCTCTTAGAGTCCCTGTGTTCCTCCAGATGTGTTACTTCACCAAAGCTCGAGGGTGAGTTACTGCTTTTGGAAACCCTGGGCACGTATGTGAATATCAAGATCGGTGTTTCTGAAGATGAAACCCACCTGACAACTGCATTAGAACCATCTGAAGGTGCTTATTAAAAAGACAGATTCCCGGGCCTGAACCTGGGTTTTTGAAGTCAGAATCTCTTTGTGGGGAGGCCCAGGCACCTGCATTTCAACATGTTCAGGTGGTCCTGATATGCTGGAGTTTGGGAACCCAACTGTCCCTGCCTCCCTTCTGAGAACGGTTCCTTTGTTTGACAAATACAGAGGGAGGCCCGCTCACTGGAGATTCACAGATGAATGCAGGATTCCATGTCCTGCTGTCATTCATGGAGCTTACAATTTTTATTTCCTTTAGAAGTCAACAGTCTTAAAGAGACATTTGCTCATTGAAAAAGAACAGCCTTTTATTTTTATTCTGTGCACTGCTTAGGATCAAAAGCCAGGTCCTGGAGCATGCTAGGAAAATGCTGTAGTGCTGTCATACTGCTTGCTCCAAGAACAAAAGGGACCGCGATGTGTTCTGTCCTCCTACTGACCTTGTGTGCACACTGAAAATTGGGGTGGGGGCTGCACCTGGGGAAGCGAGGAGGGTTGTGACTGGCTGGAGGCCTTGTGGCCTTGAACTGGGGCTGGAGCTGTGGCTTCTGGGTTCCTGATTCAACATCTACACTACCGCGCTCATCCTAGAAGTTTCCAGCATGTTCTAGATGGGAACTGTTCAGCATAATACTTTATTTAGTTTTCACATAAGCTTTGTACAGCTTGTGGAAGACCCATTTCTTTCAAAACTAGTAACCAAATCCTGGTCTCCAAAGTCTAAGGGAGTCTTCAGGAAATCAATGTGGTAAGAAGAGCAGAACTGCAGCCTCAGGTGGGCAGGTTTGAATTTACTGTGCCTCTTCCTGGCTGTGTGTCTTTAAGTTGACTGCTCAGCCTCTCTGTTCTCAGTTTCCACAGCTGGAAAATAAGTTAATAATATGTCCTCACAGAGGGTATGAGAATTAAATGTAAAGATATAAAGCACCTAGTCAGAACAGATGCTTTATAGGAGTGCTGACATTGCTGTCCATTTAGAGAAAATTATATACCAACTTTTATAATGAAAGAAATATCTGGATTGCTCAAGGATGAAAGCTCCTGTGTGCGCACTGTCCACCCTCCCAACAGTTCCTTCTGCTCCCTGCTTCATTTCAGGTCCTTAGCTGCTTGCCTTAGGGTGGGGCAGGTTTTTCCTCTGCACATACCAAGCCTACCTCTCAGAAGGCACCTCTGGCTTTCTCTTTGAGAGACTTATAGATGTGTCTGATACGGTGCCTGACCTGGGTTCACATTCTCACTTGGCCCTCAGGTGACAGGGCACATATCTGAGCTTTTTCCTTCCACACACTGTGCAGGAGTGAGAGAATGCCAGTCTTAGCTCCTGTAGGGTCATGAGTTTTGAGACCTTTGATCAATTTTGCCGAAACCCAAGAACACCACTGTTTCATCAGGAGACACTGACATGTCATTTTTCACTATGGTTTTTTTTTTTTTTTTTATCTTGAGTGCAACACAGCTTCAGAAATCATTTTTGCTGTTTCTGGAATGAGCATATAGTGGTCTCGTTCATGTGGTAGATCTCAGGCACCACAATATTTGATTTTTCACAACTTATCTGAATCTGGGTCAAAAATATCCAATACTTGGATTTCTTTATTTTCTTCTCATTGCCTTTGCCAGTACTAGCAGGTGATTTTCTCTGCTGTCACAAGTGCTGACACTTGGTGGTCTCAGTACATACAGAAGCTGGTGCTCTCACAGGCCCAGAAGTTGGAAGTCCAAGGTCAAGGCGTTGGCAGAGTTGGCAGCCTCACTCCTTAGCTGATACATCTTCTCCTCGAGTCTGCATGTCTCCCTTGTGTATCTGTCTGTGACCTAACTCCTCTCAGACCGTGTGGATTAGCACTCTCCACGTGACCTCTTTCCCCCATCATTACCTCTTTAAAAGTTCTGTCTCTAGGAGGGATGAGGAAGAGATTGTCGATCAAAGAGTACAAGGGGTACGTGCTTGGTGACCACGATTCACATAATGTATCCTATATTTCAAAGTTACTACAAGAATAGACTTTTGATATTCGCACCACAAAAGAGATACATTGGTGAAGTGATGGATATGTTCATTACATTGATGGGCTCTTTCTACTGTATGTAGACCAAAATAGTGCATTGTATTCCATGAACATACACCACTATTATTTGTCAATTTAAATTCATAGAGTGATTGAAAAATATGATAAACATTAAAATTGTTTAAATAAAAAAGCACGTTGTCATTAATCTCTCTCAAAATACTCCTCCTGATCTGGAACAAATCCATCCCACCACTCTTGCCACTTTCGGAAGCAGTTCTGGAAGTCCTCTTTCGTGAATGTCTTCATGAGGTGTGATTAACAAAAACATAATGAACGCTGCTGCCGAGTGCCATCCAACAGGAAGGCAGGCTTCTAAAAACCTTAAGGTGTGTCCTCGCTCACCTGACTCACTGAATCCGGCACCTTAAGACTTCTGGCTTTTTCCCAAAGTCAAAACCACCACGAAGGGGAAACAATTTGAATTGATTCAGGATATCAAGGCGGCCACAACTGCATAACTAAAGATACAAAAAAGGACTGCCAGAGCTGCTTCAGAAAGCTGCAAGAAGGATGGGCTCAGTGTGCTTGAAGCAAGGGGGAGTATTCTGAGAGGGATTTAACGGCAATGCAGTTTTGCAATAATCAACTTTTTAAACATTTCAACACACATCATATTTTTCTATCATACCCCGTAATTTTAAAAACACTCTATCTCTAAAGATAGTCAAATTCTGAGTACTGAGGGTTAGGACTTCAACATAAAAAATTTGAAGAGGATACAATTCAGCAACAACACTTAGTTTTAGGGCTAACTTTACTCTCATAAGGAGACAGACCACCTTCACTTCCCAGGTAGGACTGTGAGCAGGTAACTGGAGACAAGAACAAAGTAGGCGAGGAGCAAAGAGGCATCGACGTGTGGCGCTTCTCAAACTTTCCTGTGTCCGTGAGTCACACAGGGAGCTTGTGGAAATGCAGATTCTAATTCCTCAGGTCTGAGAGGGACCTGAGATTTCCCATTTCAACAAGCTCTGGGCAGATGTTGATGCTTTGGTTCACAGATGACACTTTGAGTAGCAAAGAGTGTGATCCTTAAGTGCTGAGTGACTTTCAAACTCCCGCTTGTAGAAAAATTATGTTACCTTATGAAGCTTTGGGGTTACCTTCGAATAGATAAAATTCCTAATTTGAAACCTGTGGATGCCAAATTCTTTTCTCTGTCTGATATAGCGAGAAGCAGCCTGCAGCTGCGTTAACTCTCTTGTTTAGCTGAGTTGGCTGTTTTGTTTGAGCAGTCCGAGTGTCAAAGGATGCCCTTGCTGGGGCCTCAGCTGACAACCTTAACGAGCTATTGGACTGCATTTTCCAGACATGCTAGCTCTTCTCGGCTGGGCCTAACCACAGCAAGCCCAGGATTCTGCAGAGGGAGAGGAAACACAGGGCCGCCTCTGCATGCAATTAGGTAGCCATATCTCACTTGGGAAAAATGTCTCCTGAGCCCTGCTGATGCTCTGCCTAAGCAGCTCAGGATTTAGGACTGTTGAGAGAAAGATATAAATGTATTAGAAGGTCCCTGTCCCCCCACTCGATAATGTAAGGGCCCGTCTTCCACTGCTGGGTGCTGAGCTCTCATTAATGGAACATGAGTTATTCCCAGTTAGCCTTAGGAGAATATATTGAGCCCTAGCTACCAAAGCACCTTTTAGCTTTACTGACACATTTAGACCATCCCTTCTACCACAGTCCTACAGTGTACACACTACCACCAGCAGGGGCATCCTTACAGGTCCTCCTTGAGATGGGATACCGTAGGAAGGGGTTCTCTCTATTGGGGGTGTTGCTAATCCCCAGTTGTATTGCCTGATGACCAACAGACCCACCATCAAGGAACCGGGGTTAAAGGATGTGCAGGAAATGCAGAGAAACTGGTGCTGCTGAGCTCTAGTGATGACGGGTTTTGAAGCCTAGGTTCCTTCACCTGGGCTTTGAAATATGTTCAATAATAGCTGAGCCATTTCTACCTTTTGTGTGAAGCAAATGGGTAAACCAAGCATTGCTGAGCAAAAGGAGCTATAGTTTAAGCCCCGTGTACCTGGAAGTGATGACACTGTGCTTGTGAAATGGGCCGCACTTCCGCTGCATCTGTGGTTTTCTTTCTTTCTTTTCCAGCACCCCGGGCTACATATTTGGGAAGCGCGTCATCCTGTTCCTTTTCCTCATGTCCCTTGCTGGTATACTCAACTATTACCTCATCTTCTGTTTCGGAAGTGACTTTGAAAACTACATAAAGACCGTAACCACCACCATCTCCCCTCTACTCCTCATTCCCTAACTCTCCGCTGAATTCAGGGCTGGCACTCCCTGCTAATCAATACCTACGAGTCATCATAACTCAACCCTTTGCAGGATTTAGGTCCTCTTTAGATAGCTGTAAATCTGATGACTAGCTGGGCTTCACTGCTTGAGTTAACCTTGCTTTTCCGGGAAGAAAAGAAATGTCCTATCAGCTCTGCCCCTCAAACATGGCAGTGACGCCAGATTTATTATTCAAATCCATTCTGTGTATTGCATGATGTACCATTCTTTCTGAAGATTTTTTGTGACCAGGTCTATGTTTTCCTAAAATAAAATTCACAGACAAGTCTGAGGCTGATGGCTGTTTTTTGGGGGGTATACCTTTATAGTTGAATTAATTTGTTTTCTTCAATCTAAATGATAATAAAAATGCTTTATCAATCCTATGGATAGGGACTTCATAAAGGGTTTTTTATTGTCCAAGAAGTCCAAAACACTGCCACTATGTGGATTGGGTTGGTACCTTTATACCTTTTGTATCCAACGATTACCACCTCATGCAGTTTACAATGTATTGTAATTCCACGTGAGAGCCTAAAATAGTGCAAGGTGTCACCAAAGAGTGATTAAAAAGGGATAAATGAACAGATGAGTTTGTGAGTTACTGGCTGGTGGTGTTTAATGAAGTATGTATGTTGACCCATTCCCCACATTGTGGATAGATTTGTAGTGATCCAATCACTGCCACCCAGGGTGCCTGTGGTATAAAGAGCCCAACTTGGAAGATGGCAGGATAGCTGAAAGTTCGGGATGTCCAACAGGGGAAAGCCAGCCCTTGCAGGGCTGTGAAATTCATCTGAACTGAGCTTTATAGTTGAGGTGGCCAGCAATATATAGGCCCCCTTTCTCTCCCGCTGAGTATTGTGCTAACACCTCTTAGGAGGAGTGTGAACCTCCCCCATTGCCCTCTGACTTGATCATGTGGGGAGTGGAGTGGATGGGACCTGGGGCCTGGTGTGGTCTGAGATCTGATCACTGGGCCTCCTGTGTGACGCAAGACACAAAGATCTTTTAGTTCAAGGCGAAAGCTCTGCCTCAGTCTCTTTTGTGCTGTTATAACAGAATACAGCACCTGAGACTGGGTCATTTATAAAGAGAAAGTTCTTATAGTTCTGGAGGCTGGGAAGTCCAAAGTTGAATGGCTGGCTGTCGTGAAGATCTTTGTCTTAGTCACTTTCTTATCACTGAAACACAATAAATACCCAGCATTCACAGCTTAGAGAAGGGGACACTGATTTTGGCTCATGGTCATTGGGCTCCAAGGCAGAAAATGGCATGGCTGAGGAGGCGCTGCTTGTGTCACAGCAGCCAGGAAGCAGATAGCGATGTGTGGAGTGGAGGAGGTAGACACACATTTCCAGACCATACCTGCAATGACACACTTCTCCAAACAGACCCCACCTCCTCACACAAGTCAGCAATAGGGCCCCTATGATTCAGTCACCTTCCAAAAGCCCTGCCTATGAATGCATAAGAGTCTGGGGGTGGGGGGCTTTTTGATTCAAACCTTAACATTTCACCCTTCATTCCTCAAAGACTCATGCTCATCTTTTTATACCAAATGCATTTAAGAGTTACCAAAGGTTTATTTTTATTAATTAAGTTTATTGGTAGAATTTAGGTATACATAAGGATCACGTTCAATATAGGGAATTTGTACCTGCCGAAGCTTTAGCAGTACCAACGCTGCTGAAAAGTCCAAGTCCAAAGTCCCCTCTGAGACTCAAAGCAAACTCTTAGCTGTGAGCCCCTCTGAAAATCAAAAGGAAGGTTAGACATGGCCAACACACAATGGCACAAGGTAGACAGCCCCATTCCCCAAAGGAGAAATAGGGGATAGAAAGAAATCAGACCAAAGCAAGACTGAAATCCCGCAAGGCAAACATTACATCCAATAGCTCCATGTCCAGCATTTGGGGCAAGATGCAGTGACGTGAAAATTCCAAAGGGCTCAACCCCATTCTATGGCAAGGGCAGGGCTTTGCCTAATGGCTAGGCTAGGCACAGACCTGGCTGTATGGCTATGTGCACTTGTTCTTTTCTTGTGTGGTGACAAGTCTTAGGGACCACAGTGGTGACAACTCTCAGGGCTTATAAGAAACTTTGGGACAGGGAACCTAACATGTTCTCAACTTTTAGCAAGCAAGGCATCAGTTATGGAACTTGTTTTTTAAAAAATGCAGTCTGCTTAGTGTCACCTCAGAGCTATGATTTGGCAGGTCTGGGACAGGACCTGGGAATTCACATTCTTAGGAGGACTCTCGGGTTTCCCTGATGCTGGTGGTTGCAGACCACCCTTTCATGAGAGGTGTGATCTGGTGCCGCACCCAGCCAATATGGTAGCTACTTGTTTATGTGGCTCCTCAGCCCCCCAAATCCACTTCCTCTGAGCAGAGATACACTGTGAATGTGAAATGCATGCTGGGCTTTGAAGATAATATGGAGAAAAGTGCAAAATAACTGAATATACTTTTATATTAATTATACATTAAACTGGTAATTTTGTGGTTATACTGTGTTGAATAAAATGTAGCATCAGAATTAATTTCACTGGTTTCTTTTTTGTTTGTTTAATTTTAGGATATGTGTATGTGTGTGTGTGTGTGTGTGTGTGTGTGTGTGTGTGTGCTTTCAGTGCTAGGGTTGGAATCTAGGGCCTTGTACATGCATCAGTGAGCCATACCCCAATATTATATTTTTCTTAGTATGGCAATTAGAAAAGGTTAAGTGATGTATGGAGCTCGCATTATACTTCGGTTGGAGAGTACTGATACATAAGTTCCATAGAACTGGCAAAGCCTCAGGGCGAAAGAAAAGCTGGGCTTTGCTCTAAGAACTTATCTTTAGGCATGGCTTCTTGCAGGCAACACGGAAAAATGTGCCTATGAAAGTTAGCACAAGCGACACACCAGTTCTGCCTAAATCCGGGAAAGGGTTCTCTGAAGCTTGTTTCCACATGATAATGAGAGTGTTTCATTAAGTACTTCTGATCACAGATGTGGCACATTATTAAAATATCATTTTTACAGTCACCCTAGAGGCAAGGGTTATCTGAATATGGAGAGAGAAACAGCTTGTGGAGCTGTTGTATAAATGAAATTACCAGAAAGCAATGCATTCAATTGCATATTGGCTCAGGGGGGTTATTCTTATTAAAATGTTTAGAAAGGAGTTTCTGTTCATTTCTGCAGAATTGCTCTCCAAATTAAAAATTTGGCTTGGCACACCAATAGACCCAAGTCCCAAAAGAAGTGTAGCTGCCCTCTTTTCTTATCATCTTTACTAAGCCCTTCAAGGCTGTGCTGGTAGGTAGCATATATTGTCTGCATGGAAAGTATGTATTCATGTGGTTGCAGCTCTGGAAATGGGTGCTCTCTTCTATAGCCTAAAAGAAGTTGCAATACACTTCCAAAAAATGAAGTAATTCATCTAAAACAACAATAATAACTCTTTCTCTCTCCTGGTAATTTTTACAAACTAAACATAATGAAAATTGGCCTAAATAGCTGAAGAAGTGGCTGCAAAAAATGGGCTTGCTATTAATAGACTGAACCTGCTACATAAATAAAATGAAGTATCAGCCTTTGCAGAATTCAAACTAATAAACAACCATTCATCCAATCAATAAGAGGGCAAAAGAATGAACATTTGGTGCCCAGGTACTTAATTCGGTGCACATGCATTTGGGTATTCATTGTTAGCACATTCGCAACCATAACATGGCCACAGGCTGTCTAGAAATGTTTGTTCTCACATGGAGCCAGGAGGCCATCCCCACCACTCCCATAATCTTCCTCCCCTTGCTTTGATTTGAACCTTGTGTTCCCCTCCAAAAATTTTTACGTTGAAATATCCCCTCCCAACAGTGATGCTTTAGCAAGTGGTGCCTTTGGAGAGATAATTAGGTCATGAAGGCAGGGTCCTCACAAATGGGACTAGTGCCTCATAAAATACACTCAAGGGAGCGCTTCTGTCCCTTCCACCTTGTGAGGACACAGCGAGAAGGCACCACCTATGCACCAATAAACAGGACCTCACCAGACACCAAATCTACCGTGCCTTGATCTTAGACTTCCAGGCTCCAGAATTATGGGAAATAAATTTCTGTTTATTAGCCACATAGTCTATGCTGTTTTATTGTAACAGTCCAAGGGGACTAAAATACTCTCCAATCATATTTAAACTTTCAGTGCTTTGGCCAGTGACATATTAAAAGGGTGCTGGCCGTTGTGATTGACACCACAAGGCTCAATGGTTCTTACAATTTTCCAGGGTCAGAAAAAATCGGGGGAGGGGGAGTTGGAGGAGAGGTTGTGTGTGTGTATTTGTGTGTGGTGCCTATTGAGGGAAGAGCCACAGGAGCACTCTGGCCTCTGCTGACACATCCTTTCCATCTCTCTTTCAATCACCTGGGTTAATGGGGACCACAGAAAGCATTGCTAATGTCTGACCCTCACCTTGCTTTAACCCTTAGTTTCGAAGGCCCTATTCGCATGAGTTCCCTGACTTCATTCTTCCTGTGTGGTGGGGCTGTCATTGAGAAATTAAGGAGAAGAGTTCAGGCAGAGAAAGAAAGTGGGTCACTAGGAAGCTGAAAATTGCTTGTGTTACTTTTCTAGAATATTCCACTTTACCTCAGTGGGGGATTCCCACATGATATGTTATGATATAAGGAAAACAAAGCACTGAGCACAGGGCCTGGCCTTGATGAAATGCTAAGAGAAAAAGTAGTATTATTTATGACTTTTATTATTCTTTTTTATTGTTCTGTTTGAAGTGTTTTAAAGCACAGCATTAGCAAAGTTCTGACCGTGGAGATATAAGCAGTATTTAGTTTAGGCATGAGAAAGGAAAGGGAATGTCTGTGAAGAAGAGCCGGAATTAAAGAGGAGAAATGAAAAGAGAAAAAAAATCAACATAAAATGACAATGTTAAAGCAGCACTTATAGAATATGAAGAATTCAGAATCCGTTGTGGAGAGGTGTTTGTGTCTGAAGCTCTGTGCTTCATCCCAGGGGACACCGGTGTGACAGAGGGTCCTTATCTCATGGAAGCTGCCTTCTACTTGAGGAATAGACTCATAGAGAAAGATGGTCAGCAGTTTAAGCTACAGTGGGTTGGACCAGGAGGCGGGACTATAGGACATCAGAGTAGCCAGTGGTAGCTGCCAAAAGTAGTCAGGGATGGGGGCAGGGGTGTCCCTGAGGCCCAGGAAAAAAGACTGGGGTGGGACTGCAGTAGAATGGGAGCAGAGCATTAGGAGTGTCTCTAGAAGACCCTAAAAAACCATGAATTAACCCCACAACATCTTCTTGATCCAGGGAATTGGACCTTTCCAAGATTACAGAATGGTGATAATTTAAAATGTTTATATATCAAGAAAAACATGTGTAGATTGTGTGACAGAGATGCCAAATATGTGGATTCTTTTTTTTTTTTTTTTTTTGGTTTTTCTCTGGTACCGGGAACCGAACTCACGACCTTGCTCTTGCCAGGCAGGCGCTTCTGCCGCTGAGCTAAATCCCCAGCCCCTGGATTCTTGATATTAAACAGCCCTGAAAGCATCATCTCGTGTTAGGTACTATAGCATTCCACTTCTCCATCATTTAGAGGAACTTTGGAGGAAAGATTGAGAGACGCTGAAGGTGAACAAAGATAAGGTAGCTAGGAACGGTTAGAGATAATGAGGAAAGCTTTCTGAATGGAGTGAATGATTTTCTGAAGGAAAGTCTGCATGAAGTGATGAAAACTTCAGTTGCAGTATATGGGATTTGGATGCACTCAGGAGAGAGCTGTTAAAAGTGTGTGTGTGTGTGTGTGTGTGTGTGTGTGCATGTGTGTGTGTGTGTGGGTGTGAGTGTTGTAGGGTTTAGATCTAAAATATCTCCCTAATGTCTCATGTGCTTGGAGGTGGAGCCTGTTTGAGGTGGGTCTGTGGGGTTGTGTGACCTGGCAGGTTGTATTCTTGTCCCTGGCTCCTCCCTTTTCCCTGTTTCCTGGCTGCCTTGGGTTAAGCAGCTTTCCTCCACCGTGCCTTTCCATCATGCTTTTTCTACTTTGGAGCCATCCAACCATGAACTAAATCCTCTAGAACCATGAGACAAATTAAATCTCTCCTCTTTTTAACTTATGGGCATTGGGTATATTATCCCAATGATGGGAAGGGGACTAATACAATGTGTGTGTGTGTGTGTGTGTGTGTGTGTAGGGAACTGAGAACAGCAATATTTTAATAGAAATAATTTGGAAACTTTGTGAAGCATAGTTTGAAAACAAAACCCAGGTAGGCTGGTGTTGTGGTTTACACCTAGATGTTCTCCCAAAGCCTCATGAATCCATAGGTGTGGCTTTTGGGTACTGGCTGGATCTGGCGTGTGTGAATATGGATTAAGGGTGTGTGGTACTAAATTGGTCTGTTGATTGTTTTAGCATAATTCTGAATGTGGATAATGGGAATCCTCACCCTGGTTCTAGATGGCATCAACCAATAGGCTTGCAGCCTGGATGGAATAAAAGGGAAAGCAGAAGGAGGGCTGCTGCCTTCTGCCTGCCATGCCATGGACTATTTCTCCTCTGCCGTGCCCCTCTGGCATGCTGTCCTGCCCTGGAGCCAGCTGACTATAAACTGAAACCTTTGTTTTCAAACTGTGAGCCAAAGTAAAACTCTCCTCCTTTAAGTTGTGGGCATCAGGTACTGCATCTCAGCAATGAGTTAGTAACTAAGATAAGAGGTGACAGTTTTAATGGTGTAAATGCAAGGTGGCAATCAGACCAAGATGTTGGCTGAGGGGTGGAATTAGAATAGAAGAGGTAACATTGTGAATGACTAATAAACAGGAAACATGATTTGGTTGGGGGACAGCAGGGAAATGAGAGGGAGAAGAAAGGAGAAGGTCAAGCTTTGAGTCTGGGTGACGAGGAGAATCACAATACAAATAAATCCAAATTGCATTTCTACTCTGCTAGGTGCTGAGCACCAACAGGGCCTAAGGGGCAAGGTTCCTGCTTTAAAGAACATTCATTGTAAAGTGGGGAGACTGGTCCAAGGAGTGATTGTAGTGAATATAAGGAAAGGACCTTGGAACAACAGTTCCCAGGCTTCTGGAAGGAAGGTTTAAGTTCAGAGCTCTTGTGCTGAAGAAGAAACCTCTCTGGGCCTTGGGTGACTGAACTAAAGTCTCATCTCCAAATAATCTTTCATCCTCTGCGCTGCCATTGTTGCACACTGTGACATTCTAAAGGAGCACATTAGGCAGAGATGTAAAAGAAACAACAAGGCAAAGTAGGTTACTAAAGCCTAAGAGTAGGCAGTTTCACTTTATAGTGCTATATAGATTTTCACGGAAAGTGAAAGCCAAAGGACATTGGAAAGTCAGTTTCTTAAGAAGGAATAAGAATCCCAAAACACTTGATAATCACTGTGACCATGCATTTTTACCACTGTGCTTTGTACGTTGTCCTAGGCAGGATTCTCCAAAGGTGAAACAGCACCCTTAGGATTGACTGATTAATTATTGGTTGACTGATTATGAGAGTGGGCAGGGGTGGAGGCACAGCGTAGGTGCGAGATAGAGTGAGCAGGCCGGGGAACCAAGAGCACTGAGGTCCATGGCAAGGGAAGGTGGATGTCCCCGCTCTAGAAGAGGAGGGCATCTACCTTCCTTCCCCTGTTTGCTCTATTTGGGCCTGCAGGGCACTGGATGAGGCCCACCTGTCTTGGTCTTCTTTATTCAGTCCACAATTTCAGTGCTACATTCTTCTGAAATTCCCTTGCCAACGCACCAGAAATAACATTTTACCAGTCATCTGGGCATCCCTTAGCCCAGTCAGATTGACCCATAAAATTAACCACCACATATGCCTTATCTCATTAATTCCTTAAGAACACAAAATATAAATAATTTAGGAGCAAGATGAAAGATGGATAACAGGAAGCAGGGAGATAGACTTGGATGAAGGGATGGGCAGAGATGGAGGGAAGAGAGCAGAAGGGAAGTAAAAGAGATCAATACATAGTATGTGCATATAAAAATTCCCCCCAGGGAATGCACTTATTATGTACTGCAAGCACATACTAATGAAAAAGGGAAGAAAGAAAAAAGAATCCAGTTACGTGGATAATATTAACTTCTTCATCACACAGGCGGGAAGATTTGTCCAAAGTAAAGAGCTGGGAAGTAGCACATCTGGGCTCAAAATTCAAGTCTGTTTATTTTAAAGCTATTATGAAATAACCAGCAGATAAACCCATGCACCGTCTGTGTTATTTTGGGTCTATATTTAAGGCAAGTGAAGATTTTGTGTGCCTTTAACATCATCCTTAATTAATGAAGAAAGCAATTCTCAGAACAAATTCTGCCACAAATATAGACTTTTTGCTTTAAAAACAAACATGCAAACATCCTCTTAGAAAGGAGGCACAGGACAGTTCATATAACTGTGAACTTGGTGGGTTCCACCTCTTGATAAAAATTCCCCTGAGGCAGATGCAACAGTATTTCAGAAGTAGGACTCTGGAATTTGACATTAGGCAACCAGAATTCTGAGCCAGTGGCTGCTTGCAGGCTTGACTGTGAGTGGAAACACAGTGCTCTTCCTATGGGAATGGTCATGGGCCTCACTGGATTCCTTTAGCTTGGATGGGGAACACCTTGCCAGTATTTTATGCATACACCTTAGACTTTACCACTGAGAGTCTGCTTCGGGTATTTATCACGCTGACTAGCAAGTCTCTCATTTCACTAATCAAAGCCCATTTCTAACACATCCTTTGCTAATGTTAAAGCCTCAGGTGATGGATGAGCTCAGAAGAGGTGATTTCTTTCTGATACAATACCAGCTGACTATCCTGCATGGTAATGTTTCTATTAGAGCGACTAAATGCCTCCAGAGACGAGGCATCAACTAATCCAAACTCATTATTCCATTCTTGGTGTCCAACTATTTTAAGATAAATATGAATACTGTAAAAAAGCAAGTTCATATTTGTTACACCATAAAATCTACAATAGGGATTCTTCCTTTAAATTGATATGATCAGCTATAAATTACCCATGTTATTCTTCTAACCAGGGAATCATAACCATGCAGGAAACTTTACCAGTGACCTCAGAATAACTCACATTTATTATGGCAAAGAATTGTGCCAAGTGCTTGGATACATCCGCTTCTCTGATCTTCAAAACAAATGCATAAGTCAGTGTTGTATTTATATCGCTATAGAAGAATACTCAAGGTGGATTCTTCACAAAGAGAAGAGGTCTTGGCTCCCCGGCCTGGAGGTGAAATTGGTTGACCCCGTTAAGTATGGGCTTCCTTCTGTGTCACAGCCGTGGCAGTGGGGTCGGATAAAAGGAGCGTGCTGTGTGACAGTGGCAAACAGAATGAGTAAAGACACCAAATGTGGAATGTGGAGCTTCCTCCCTTTGTAAAACCTGCTCTTGCAGTAACGGATCCAGTCCCATGAGACCTAACCTACTTCCCAGAGGCAGGCCTGAAACATCAGCACCTCTCCAAACCATTACCTTAGGGACCGAGCTTCCAGCATGCAAACCTCTCCGGGACAAACTATACCCAGTCTGCAGCAGCCAGGTGCCATCCACATACACCCAGCTTACAGAGGAAGAAAGGAAGCCTTAGAGAAAGCAGTTGCCTCAGATTACATAGGTAGGACCTGATACAGAGGGGTCAGGGTCTGGACTTCAGGAGTGAGGAGGTTTGAGAACCCTGAGTTACCCTTAGAATTCTGTGCGTGGACATCTGTCATTCATGTTGTTTCAGCCAGGGGAGGGTATGGTCGGGTTCTATGACTTTTCTTAGATTCTTAAAGGCGTTCAGTACCACTGTCTAAACCAGCTCCCTGGTGATCCAGATGCCTTGCTCGACAGTGCTCCTCATATGTTGTCCTTCTAATGGGGACCCAGGCAGGATGCTTTGCTTCCTCTTAGCTAGTCAGGTCAATACCCGAGTCTATTAATCTAATCACAGCAACATCACCCTAATTTATGGAAAACATGACAGGTAAGAGGAATCACACTCCCTAGAAATCAGTAGCTCTGATGTATTTATCATTCATTATTCCAAATTCGCCACTTTAGAACTGGGCGCAAAGAGATCAGGATGGCTCTACACTATGAAAAACATAAACACAGGTTTTTTTTTTTTTTTCTGGTTTGTTTGTTAAAAAAGGAAAAACAAGACTTTAAGGAATTTTCCTGATAATACCCTCACAAGCCTTTGTGGCTTGGGGATAATTTCTATCTCTACGGTCCTTTGCTACTTTAAAAATTATCCTGCTTCCGTGTGATTTGTGCTGAAGCAGAATGGTCATGCTCCTTTGGCATGGTGTGCACAGAATGGGTAATCCCAATGTTTTACTAGAGCTAAAGCAAAGTGACTTGAAAAAGATAGTGAAGCAAGGTAGAAGTGGATAATTTCCATAAAATACTTTGTCCTTCTGTCTTGCTTCTGAGGTATCTTGAGTTTTAATAGACTAATATTTCAAAAATTTGTACAAAAATGTATGGTTTATCTTATTCCTTTTGTGCGCATTCAGATTTATCTTAAAATTAGTAATTTCTATTAAAAGGTGTATATGTGTACATATATGCAGCAATATATATGTATATTATACACAAATGCATATTACATACACATACCTTAAGTACTATCTTAGACTAAGTACTATCTTAGCAAATACCTGGATGTTCTCTCAAGCACATTTGCCCCTTTTCTAAAGAGTTCTTAGGAGTCCCCAGGCTTTGCTGAGTGTGATGTGAGGGTTTGGTTATATTTAGTGCTCATGAACTGCCTGCTATAATGCTCGGCTGTGTGAATTCCATGTTACTATATCAGCACTGAGGGAAAAACCAGTGCAGAAATTGATTTTTCTGAAGCTTCAACATTTCAGATGCAAAACCTCTTTTCCATGGTGACTTCTGGAGAAGTAACAGTTGGGAGTTAACGCCTGGGAAGAGCCACCAATATACATTAGCTCCACGTTGGCCCTAACTCCATGCACTCTTGTCATGGTGGAAGCTTCATCATGAAGCCGAATATGTAGCAAAGCCTCCTCTTGCTCTCAGCAGGTGGCCAGGTGCTCAGGGGCCCTTCCTCAGAGGTTGGCATGGTCTTACGCTGATATATTTGCATCCACTTATGGAATCCCCAAGTTCCCTGAAACCTTCCTATTCCCATGCATGTATGAACCACAGCAAAGGAGGCATTTCAGGCACTTTTAATATGAACAGTTTCTCTTCAAAAACCTAGTACATTTGCACTCTGCACTATACCTATTCGGCTTTATTTCTACTCTAAATATTTCCTTTGAATTCGCTCCTGTCTCCTCACATAGATTGAAATTCCCATGACAGAACTCTACATTGCTCTATATTTTCTTGTACATTTTCAGCAACAAGTGGAGTGCTGTGAATATAGTAGACAATGAGTCTTGATATTGCGAAAGTTTTGTGGACGAGGTATTTTCTGTAGTACACTGCTTCATGAGGACAGGAACTGCCCATTAATCATCTTTGCCTCTTAAACCACATCCCATTCAATTTATTGCTTAGAGTAAGTTCTCAGCTGTATTCCCTGGTTTTGAATTACCCTGGGGAGAATGACTCTTCCCTGGAGAGACTTCAGTGAATGAACCACTTTTGTGATAGTTGCACTAGAGCAATGTTAGAAAATGGGGAGGGAATGGTGTGACAATTAAACTGTGCTATCAATTTAAATGGATTAAGAATTGTCTTGCAGATTAGTGGAGCACAGCTCTGCATGTGTCTGTGGATGACTGACGTGTAGGCTACAAACCGAGGAGGGAAGTCACCCTGGATGTGAGCAGCACCAACCAACCAATAGGCTTATAGTCTAGATGGTACAAAAAGGGAAAGAAGGAAGTCTTTCCTTTCGCTTCTTGGGGATGAACTCCAGTCTTTGCCATTACCTTTGGACATTTGTCTGCAGTTCCTTTAGGTTTCCAGCTCAGATTCTTCAGCCTTCAACACAGACTCCTTGGCTTTTTGACACAGACTCACATCAGACTTTGCAGGGAGCTTCAGGCCTTCGACTTTTGGCTGGATCCTCCAGCCCTCCAGTGCCCAGGTGGCCATTTTTCACTCTCTGACTCCTGATTCTGCAGTCAGCCATTGTGAGCCCACTTGGTAAATTCTCTATGTATTTTGTATTATGTTAAATCTGTATCTTTTGTTCATATTACATTACCAGGATGCCAAGATCAGATAGCTGCATCTAGTGAAGGCTTCATGTTACATCAACTCACGGCAGAAAGCTGAAAGTAAGAGGTCCCATGAAAAGAGACAAAGTATATTATGTATACTCCGCTGGCTTCATCCTCCCACTCTACTGTGTCAGGCCCATCCTTTGCTCATCCATGGGACACCTCAGCCTCCCACAGACCTCATGCCTCAGGGTTCTCTTCTTCCTCCCTCTGCTCAGTGCACCCTGGTCCCAGACATTCACATGGAACCTCTCAGAAAAGCCATCCCTGGTCACATCCTCCTTAATTCTTTTTTTTTTTTTTTTTTTTTTTGGTATCAGGAATCGAACTCAGGACCTTGCCACAACATCCTGTAAAAGTGACATCCCCACAACTCACCTCACCTTTCCTCTGTTCCTTTAACATACTCACCACCTCCTCGAGGACAGATATGCCTAGAATAGTGGCTGGAGGGCAGGGGGTTCATAGAGCATCTGTTGAACAAACCACACATAGATGGGTGGGTGTACATAAAAGACAGGGGTCTATTGAAGTCTTCATTTACCTCCCACATTTTCTGCCTTGGTCTCCCTTGTGATTTTTATCAAATTATTGTTCATCACATTTCTTCCAAACACTGCACAGTTGACCAGGAGTCAACAAATGCTACATAAAACAAACCAACATAAACAACCAAAACCGTCACAGAGAATATCTTCCAGAAACCACCTTGGACCCAGGCCCCTTTGCCAGATGCAAGGATTTGGGTATGGTTTTGTAATTAGGGGTGTAGTTTTTTTTAATCAGTTAGCTTTTCTGTTGCTGGGACAGAATACCCGACATACACAATTTAGAGGAGAAAATATTTAGTTTGGCTTATGGTTCAGAAGGTTCAGTCCATGGTTGGCTGGCTCTCAGGCAGAAACATCATGGCAGAAGGGCTCATAGAAGAAAGCTTCTCAACTTGTGGCAGCCAAAAAGCAGAAAGCAGAGAAAGAGTCTGAGGAAAACTGTACCCTTCAAAAGCATACCCCCGGTGAGCTACTTCCTCCAGCCAGGCCCCATCTCCTGACAGGTATGAGCTCATCAGTGCATTAACCTATTGAAGAGGTTAGTGCCCCGTGCTCTAATCATCTTTCAGAAGCCTCATCTCTGAGCACAGGAGCTTCTTGTGGGACATCTTTATCTAAACCATAGGAAGTTTACTGGCCAGTTTACAATTGGATTCCTATGTGCAAACTTTCACTTCATTGCATACTCCGTGTGATCAAGGACAGGTTATTTTTCCCATTTGTACTTCATGCCTTTTTTTGTTTTTTAAAATTAATTTCAATAGTACATTTTAAATATGCTTAATGATCACATTCACCATAGGGAGTTTGTACCTGTACATGATAAATCTTGATTCTTCTTTTTTCCCCAATCCCCTCCCCTCCCTTCAACCTATTCCCCCTTTTTATTTGCAAAAGCTTTATTTCCATTTTCCCCTTCTCCTTTTTCCCTTCCCTTTCTTCCTTTCCTCCTCACCCTCCTTTGTTCCCCTTCCCATTCGAACATTTTCTTCCTACCTCCCAATATCTATTATACATTTTGTTCTTCATTTACCCTTTCAGTTTCTCACACCAGAGGAACAATGGGATATGCAAACATGTGTCTCTGGTTTATTTCACTCAAGATTACAGTCTTAAGGTGAATCCATTTACCTAGAAATGTCTCATGTTTGTCCTTCCTCATACATACCTTTATTTGTGAAATGAGATTTTATAGTACAGACTTTACAAGGCTGATTACATGTGAGTGATACATGTTAAGTGCTTAGGCATGTAGCAAGCCCCGGGTATGTGTTTACTATTATTAATAGTAGCTGTGTTTGTGCTGTCTTCATTAGTATTGAGTGCCCAGTGATATAATGAAACTGAAGGTTACTTCCTCGGGTATATGTGTTCCTTTCTCATTTACTGACAGCCTACTATGTGCTCCATGTTGTTCTAGAGACCAAGGCTATTGGCCACTATGACCAAAGTGCATTTACATTTTATTTTGAGGATACGGATAGTAAACAAACAAAGAAAACTTGATAAGTACTTCAATAAAAATAAAATGGGTGATGAGATGGGGAAAAGTAAGAGAGCAGGAGGTTCCTTCAGATTTTATGATCAGGAAAAGCTGTTCGAAAGGCGGTTTTGAGACTGTTACCTGAAGGACAGAAGGCAGCAGCAAGGCAAACAGACGCGGTATGAATTTTCCAGGCCCAGGAAACAGCTAACACAGGGCCCTGAGCAGGGATGGAGGTAGTGTTTGAGGAGCAGAAAGAAGGCAGCGTGCCTAGTAAAATGGGCGTTGTGGGAAGAATGAAGGAAAAGGAGGTTAGTGGGTGGATCAGCTGCTGCACTGTGAGGAAAAGGGTTTGGCTGTTGCTTAAGGGGTTGCAGAGTCACTGGAAGGTGACTGGCATTTTACAGAGCAGGTGAGTGGCATTTTGAAGGTCGCCTCTGGTTGCTGGTGGAGCATGGGTTACCGAGCTGAAAGCACAGAAACAAGGATATCAGCAGGACGGTGCTGATGACAAGAAGTACCTGGGAGAAATGAGGGTGACCATGACCAAGGCTCTTTGACGGTGTGATGGTTAGACACAGCTCTTGGTCCCAGTATGGACATGGGGCAATAGATATCAACCAGGATGGTGCTTCATTGGTAGCCAGTTTTTTGCCCACCCCAGGAAGCTCTTGGCTCATCCCTCCAGGCCTCTGGGCTGTTTTCACTCTATGGAGGTTTTAATGCAAACCTGTAAAGTGATCGTAAAGTGTAAAGGTTTAATGTAAACCTGTAAAGGGTGAAGCAAAATTCCTGTAACTTCCAGGATGTTCCCCTATGGCTCCTGGAGCTATTCAGAAAATAAGGTAAAATCATGTTGAATCTAAAGGGAAAGAAAAACAATGTCTGTCCAAAGGCCAGCCAAGACTCCTGTGCTGAGAATGAACCATACCTCTACTGATTTCTCCACTGCAACAGTAACTACAGGTGAGCCAATTTGTTTTAGGAATCTTGAATGAAAAGCACATAGAGGCTTTTTCTAAAAGTTCAAACCCTGTGCTCCCATTTGGTATGTCCTACTGTGAGTGAAAATTTATGTCTCACATTTAATAATCAGGCACTGGGTTGGATGAATTTCCTCTTTGGATCCAATGAACTGAGGGCCAAAGGCATTTTTTGGTGTGTTTTTGCTGCTCTAACTTATATCACCAGTTACAGACCTGATATATACTGTACTTTGAATACTTTCCAAAATGCAGGAAAGAGGTCAAATGAAGTTGCTACAGGTCTCTTTCCTTCTGGCCATTTAGAGGAGGGGAGACCACCTTTGACAAGAGGATCCAAGTCCCTGGAACAATGGCTGTGACCAGCCTGGGCCAGTGTCTCCCAAATTTGTCTATACAAAGTCACCTGCTTAGGAGCCCGGCCTATGGTTGTTGGGTCAAAATAATATGCTCAGTTAATTTGATTTGAGATACAAAATAATTTTTTGGTATAAGTGCTGTAGACTTTTCAAGAAACTGGAGAGACCAGAAGGGATTTTTCAGGAGGGCTTTCATGGTACACTGTCCCAGCCACTAAAATGCTCAAAACTAGGCTGGGTCCTGAACCCAGGAGAGGTTCCCTTTTGTACAATGTGTGACGTCAAGCAAGTAGAGATACAGAAGTGAGACAAAGGCAGTCAGTCATCCTAGCAGCTAACCCCATCTTAGCCTTGAAAGAAACACATGCTGTGCATGTCAGGGTGTTGGGCTGCTCTGAAGCTTGTGTGTAACCCCATCTGTTAGTTTTGTCCGTGTTGGTCCGCAGTATCACCCCTGTAGGAGGGGTGGAGATTCCCAGGAGAGAACATCTGAAGTGTGTCCCTTATCAGTGAGAAAAGCACAGGACCTGGTATGAAAATGCAAGTCCACATTCCTGAGAGCGGTGTTGCCTGAGGAGGAGCTCTCCAGAGCTGGAAAGATTTTAGGAGGAAGAGAAAGGCTAGTTTTCTCTTTCTTTTAACTTTTTTTTTCTTGTACCGGGAATCAAACTTACGACCTTGTGCTTGCCAAGCAGACGCTGTGCTGCTGAGCTAAATCCCCATCCCCTGCTAGGTTTCTCTTGCGTTCTGCTTTATAAAAATGCCCCAAATATTGCACCAGCAAATTTTTATTGTATATCTGAAATTCAAATTTAACTGGGGATCTTGTATTTTCATTTGCTAAAATGGCAACCCTTGCTTGGATGGGTGGGAAATATTTCCAGCAGCATGGGCCACGTGGGCCACAGTTATCTCCTGGGACTACTTATTTCAGATCTACTCCTGTCTACACAGCTAGACTTTCCAACATGTAGCAAAGGGTATCATCACTGGAGCAGCTCCTTTCCTTACATACTTCATTGGGGTTTAGATTTCATAGCTCTGTTTAGAATATTCTTTCTTTCCTTTGCCCTCTAGTAAAAGCCATTATCCATCTATTTACCTATTCATCCATCCATCCATCCATCCATCCATCCATCCATCCATCCATCCACACACAAGTACTTATAGACCACATTTTGGGTTACAGACACCACAAAACAAGGGATCTATAATCTCCCTAGTATATGTCATGTGAATGGCTCATGCTCTATTTTGGAACCAACTTCTTGGAAGTGTCTCCAGACCATAGAAAGCTGTCATCACGATGAACAGAACAGCTCTGATCCCAGTATCTCTGGGTCTGTCCAACGTTAGCCTACTTACCTTGGATGCCACCAGTTGCCCTAGAACCAGCGTCAATCTCTGAAATGTACAGGGAATCTGAAAGCAAGATAGGACGGTGCTCGCGTACAAGTGAGGAAAGGTTAATTACGGAAACAAACAGACCTCAATAAGATGCATAATCACATTAGAAGTTTATTTCCTATTCAGGTCATAATTCTGGGCTGGGCAAGAGGTAGGTGGAGCAATCCTCTCCAGGATGGTCATGCACAGCCTTTTTGATCTCACCAAGTCACTTCCAAGATTGCTCAGAGACTATCCCAGCCAGCCAGAGAGGATGGGCCCAGGCTTGGAAGGGGCCGGTGTGACTTCCTCTTAATATCTATTGGATATCCACAGGCTACTCCTAGCTGCAAGGAAGACCAGGCTATGCACTCCTAGGAAGAAGGTAAGAACACGGATTCCAGTAACTTTTGAGGTTCCATTTTCTCTTTTGCTAAATATTCCATGGGTTGCCTTTCAAAACCAGTTGGGAAAATCTTGAACCCTTCTCAACCTTCATTCTGCCCTCCTCCTTCCCACTGGGAGAGATGGACTTTGTCCCTCTGCCTCTAGCTACGTGTTTAGCTCACCCTCTCAGCTTGGAGCCCTGCCAGGAGAGGGCCAGTGGCCGTGTCTTTTTCCTAAAGCCCAGTATCCACCACAATATTTGGCATGTAGATGCTGAAAAAGCGTTTGTTCCAGGAAATCGAAGCAGAGCTATTTAGGAATGCTGGTGGTGGAAACGCCGGTTCTCCAAAGGTGTTTTGCTCCTAGTTGTCGCTATAGGCAGAGCTACTGGGTTCTGGCTGCCTAGGAGGCACCCAGCGGTTGCCATGGGAACCAGCCACTCACAAAGCGCCGTTCTTTAGGCCCCTGAACTCCGCCCCTACTCCCTGCTGCCAGCGCCTTCTCAGATGCTGTCATGGGAACTGCCCAGGTGCCAGCGCCTCCCTGCAGCCCACCCAGCAGAGCGCCTGCGGGGCACGAGGTGGGGGCTGGGCTGCTGGTGCATTGAACCACCCCCTCTCCACCTTACCGCTGCTTGGGGGAGAAACGCATTCAAGTTCCAAAGCGACCAGCCGCCAGGAAATGCGCGACTGGGGCACATCCTAGTTAGTTTAAGAGCAGTGAGACCCGGCAGGGGCAGGGGAGCTCTCCTCAACCGCTTTGACTCCTCAGTGCGCAGGACGCGTAGGTAGCTGAGGATCACCTTAAGGACCTTGGGTTATGTTCTGGAGGAATGTGGGCTCTGAAGCATTCCCAGAGAGGAGCGTGTACGAAAGATGAGAGGTATGGTTTAACATTTAACTAGTTTTACAGTTCTTGGATTCATAAAAGGGGAAGAAGAACTCAGAGATGTTTCTTGAATGCCTGACAAATCTTGCTCACCAACCAATTCTGCCTACACCATCCAAATCATCCAGATTGCGTCCTGGCCTGAAGACTAAAACTGGGATATTCTGGGAAGCTGGAAAACTTCACGTTTACCTTCACCTTTACGACAAAGAAAATTCCCTTTGATGTCATACTGTTCTTCCCCAGGGCAGGGGTAGGTGTGAGGTCTTCTCTTATGTACAAAGGGCATTCCTTTCCTTCTTCACTGAAGCTTGGGGCTGGGGATGTAGCTCAGTGGTACAAGTGCCTGCCTGGCAAGCACAAGGTCCTGGTACCAAAAAAAATTCATTGAAGCTTGCATCTGCTTCTAAGCTGAGGCTTACCTTAATAGCCACCTACCCCTGCTCCCTGAAGCGTTGACCCACTGTTTCATTTTAGTCCTGAAAATGCCCCGTCCTAGGAAACCCAGGGACAGAGGAAAGGCTGCACCAGGTCTATAGGCAGACGTGGAGGGCTACAGGCAGGAGGCTGGCTCTGGACCCAGACCTGCCCAACCTGCACTTAATTTTGGCACTTGGCTGTGAGATGCTAACTTATATCTTTGGAGCCTTTATTTCCTTACCTGTTACAGGGAAAAAAGAATACCTACCTCGTGGGATAGGAAAGAATGATGTTAAGCACTGTCACATAAGAAGTGCTCAATCCACAATAATTTTTTTCTAGTGGTGGGTATTTGGACAGTTGCAATACACTTAATAAAAGTTTTGCTTTTTGTGGGGAGGGTCTTTTTGAGGCAGGGTTTCACTATGCAGTTCAGACCGGCCTTGAACTCACTTTGTAGCCCAGGCTGGTCCTGAACTCACAGTGATCCTCCTGACTCACTCTGCCAAGTGCTGGGAAAAGATTTGCTTTTATATCAAAGCCTGAGCGGCCCCACTGGAAGAGCATGTAACTGCATCAGGTGGCCAGGGAAGTCTTAGAATTACTTCCAATTGCTTATAGGGATCACAGGTGGGACTTTCCCATTTCTCATGTCCACTATGAGTCGTGATGGAAAATTCGAGGAGAAGGAAGTGTAACAGTGTTCTAAGTAGCAAGAGAATTTGAGCAGTGACAGTCACAGACCAAAAGCATACCCTGCCCCTCAACTCCAGTCCAGTGTATGTGGGAAGTACCTTGAGGAGGGAGGTTCTCTAACCTGAGAGGGCCCTGGAGCAGAGAGATGTAGTATCTGACATTCTAGGGTGCCTGACTGTCTAGGCACTCTAGAATTTTCAGGAAAGTTCTAGAACATTCTCGCTGATTGTGGGATATACTCCCTGTGGATAAAGCCAGAGGATAGGAAGACGTTCACAATATTGGTTGTGAGGAAGATTAGGGCAGTTGATGCATCTGCCTGTGAGATAGTCCTCTGAGGTAAACCATGGCAGTCTTGTAACCACATCTGGAGAGGTCAGACCCATCCCAGAGAGTCAGTAAATTTCCTTCTAGATAGAATCAAGGCCTTTCTACTGTGAGTCCTTCCCTGGAAAGCCTGAAGAATATTAAATGTGGAAAATCAGTACCTTCCTGCTTTCCCCCTCCACAGTTGACGGGTCTTCTTAGAGGTCATCTTTTGCACTGAGCTTTCAGCAGGCTTTTCTTTCTTGTGCAGGAATCAGTTCCTTGACTCCTAAATTGTGTCAAGGTCCACAAGAAGCGAGGCTTGTGCTGAGAGTGCTCACATTCAACAAAAATAGCACTGAGCAAGATAATGGCGAGCATGTCCCCAACTACTTCAGAATGCTCCATCTCTCAGGACCAGTGGCTCTTGTGGGGCCGGAGAGGATGGGGCTGCAAAGTATAACTGTGCATTCGGAGAAAGCTGGGTCTGGCGCTTTCTCCTCACCCGCCGCCTGAAACAGTGGAGAACTAAATACCAGCCACATTCCCCTCCCCAGAGCCCTCTGAGGAGGAAACCTATTAACAAAGGCAGGTCGGGGTCTACGGTCCTGTGGGACCAGAACAAGCATTTTGCCTCCAATTCTTTGTTGAGCCATTTCCCTACCACTCACCTCTGCAGGGGACTGAATGCCGTCTCCTGGATTCTCTGTATCCTCTTAACTGCTGCTCTCCACTTTTGGGATCACTGATGAGAGACAGTGACCCACTAACGCTTAAAATAGGGGCTCCTTTAGGCTGAAATTTCCATGGTAGCTGCCCCTCACGGAAGCCTCATCCACTAAAGTGGGCCTAGCAGCAGGTGGAGGGTGACTGTTGCATATTTTTATGTACACTTCAAATGCTTAATAAATACAGTGAATTCTTCAAGAGGAACCAAAACATTCAGCTTCTAAAAAAGAAAATGGGCTTGTGTTACAGTGGGGTAACAGAATGATCAGGTGAGTCTGGGTGGAATCAATAACCCTTCACTTTATATCCAGCCAATCTGTTATTGTGGGAGCACCATCAGGGAGCTTCATTATGTATGCAAAAAGACATCATTTCCTCCAGTGCAAAGAGAGCACACTTCATCTGCATTTTGCAGGTGTGAATAGGGTGCTAATGAGCACGGAGGAGATCTGGATGCAGGTACGTCATGGTTTGAGCTGGATAGAGGTCCTGGGACAAGCTCAGACCACTTAGATGCTCTGACCTATGTGCAACGGTCCCCTTCCTCACCCAAGTGAGGCTGGTGGAGAGGGATCGGGCTAACTTGTGCAGCTCTGCAGAGCCCTAGGGTGAGGCAGAAGGATGCTGCACCTCCATCCCAGGGCAGGGAGCCCCTCAGAGCAATGCCTGCCCACCCCCATCCCCAAGGAGCCTGCTAGAGGGGCAGGCTGGGCTTCTGGATCTCATTAGGCCACAGCTGCCTGCAGCCTGGACCCCAGAGTGTTGGGCTGGTTTCCATCACTTGGCTGTTGATTCGGCCTGTAATCATCATCAGAGGGCGCATTCCAGGCTCGCGGTTTAAGAGAATAGCATACTTCTGTGCACGGCGGAGGAGGCATTCTGTTCTGAGAGGTTTATGGTTCTCTGCAGCCCAGCCGCGCTCCTCCTGCCGTCTGCATCTGCCCATGCTCACAGCTTTGATGGCAGAGGAAGGCTGGCAGGATTCTGGGAGTGCATGCCCCTCTCCCAGTCTGGATATGCTGAGAGTTAAAAATGCAAACGTGGCCAGATGAAACGCGAGCTGTTGTTTGCGATGGAGATCCCCAGGGAGTCCTTGTGCTCTGCATCTTTATGGGAAACACCCCATAAACCACTGGCCTCCAGGTTTCCCATTGTTTTAGGGCAGAGCCCTCAATGCTGTCTCCTTCCGCAGTCCAGGTTCCTCTGATCACATTGCTGGCTGCAGCTACACACTGAGTATGGCTTCCCAGACCCTCACCTGCACCCACAGAGCCCATCAAGGCCAGTGAAGCTCTTGTTTTGGCAAAGGGGTAATTTCTCAATGCCCAAACCTCCCCTCTGTGCATAAGGATGACACTGGGGAAGCTGTCTTCTGGATGGGACATCAGCCGTGCCCAGACTGGCCTCCACTCACATGTATGAGACCTTTTCTTGTCTTTGTAATGGTGCTAGAGATGGAACCCAGGGCCTTGTGAATGCTAGGCAAGCACTCTGCCACTGAACCACATCTTCAGTCCTTTTTATTTTGAGTGAGGGTCTTGCTAAATTGCCCAGGGAACTTTTGATCCTCCTGCCTCAGCCTCCCAAGTAGCTGGGGTTACAGCTCCCAGACCCACATGAGACTTTCAAAGCCAACTGGCTAAGGCTTTAGGAGTAGCCAGGACAAAAATGGATGGGTGGATGGACTCTCTGAGTGAACTAAAAACCTTTAACATTCCTGTAAGTGGTTACCAGCGCAGGCAGTAACAATTAGCTGTCTGATAACGAGAGTAGCAGGATTTCTGTTGGCCAGACAACCAGAAAATTAAGGACTCTGCGTAAAACAGCTTCATAAATAAAATATGCATTTTAGCTATAGGCAGGTGTTTCTGCCACGAAAGACCGAGAAGGCCCCCTCTGACTCCTAGAGGGTGATTTTATGGCTATGCCCAGTACAACTCTGCCTGGTTCAGTGGTCACAAGCGCAAAGGCCTATCACTAGCCACGTGGGCCAGTGATAAACTCATCAGGGATGTCTCCTGCATTCAGAAATCTGGGGTAAATTAGGGAACAGTGGTGCCAGAGGATTTTAAATAATTGCAACAAACAAGGCAGGCTCTGTGTCAGTAGTGGAATGCCCAGTGCAGACAGAATTGCACCATCCTAAAATGAAATCAATATCATAACCTTGGCAGAGAGTTTTTCTCCACCAGTGGGATGGCCATAACCAAGGTTAACCACTGGAGGTAGCAACAGCAACAAGAGGACTTGTCGGTTACACTTGGCCACTGATGTCATGACTACAGCCACTGGGGGGTGTGTCAGTGAACTTCTGATGAGCAATTGAATCCAACCAATATGGTTTTGCCCGAAGCTGGCATTCCCAAGCCACAGATTTCCATAATCCTCTGACTGACAAGAGCGCAAGGCCTTTAGACACTTCTCTCATCGTCTGTCATCATTGCCTCTGCCTGACACAGTGTTCATCTGATGCAAAGGTTAGATTTTTAACTGCAGGCATTAATGACCTCAGAGGACCCATCAGAGAATGGAAGTGGATAGGGTGGAATTTGCCTTAAATTGGTGGAAAGGGCAAGAGGGGTCACTTGGCCATCAAGAATCACAGGCAGGTGGAGGCAGAGACCTGGAAACTTAGGCAGGGATACCTCTTAGAACCGTGGAAGGTATCACTTTACCAAAAGCTATATGCTCATTAGTTAGCTGATTTCCTGGCTCAAAATGAGTCTTTCTTTGACAGCTAAGTGGTCCTAATGGGGGCTATGACTGTCATCCTTTTCTAAGTCTTCATATCCCTAGCCAGAATCCCCATGAGGGAGGACACCTCCCCCGGTCACGGCTGACGGTCTCTGGCTGAGAGTCATTGGAATGCAGCTGGTGGGGCAGAGGGTATTCCTTTACAAGGGAAGGAGAAGAATGATGCTTATATTGGTCAGCTTTCTGCTACTGTAACTAATATCCAAGAGAATCAACTTACCAGAGAGATGCTTTGGGGCTGGGGATTTAGCTCAGTGGTGCAATGCCTGCCTGGCAAGCGCAAGGTCGTGAGTTCGATTCCCAGTACTGGAAAGAAAAAACCAAAAATACAAAAAACAAGAGAGATGCTTTATGCTGCCTTGTGGGTTTGGGGATTTCAGACCCTGACCTGTTGGTCCTGTTGCTTTTGGCCTGGGGTGAGACAGCCCATAGTGGCGGGAATTCAGTGGCAGGGCAAAACTGCTCTCCTTATGGCCAAGAGCAGAAGAGAAGGAGAGAAATGGGGTGGGGTCTCACTGCTTCCTTGGAGGGCACACCCCAATGACGGACAACCCACCTCTCGAAGTTTCCATCTCCCACTACCCCTCCCTGAGAATCAAGCCCCTTACATACGGGCCTCGGAGGGATATTAATGAGCCCGCCGTAACAATGGTCACATTCTCACCTCTTGTGGAAAAGGATCTACCACTTCTCGGTGAGAATAAAGCCAAACTGAAGAGTGAAGAATATGGTAAGGAGGTTCTGCCTGAATTTGAACCCCTGTGCCTAAGAGTGAGGCAGTCACGCAATCATGTGGTTGTGGGAGCCGAGGTGCCCCTCTTCTTGAGTTCGTACCGTCTTTCCTGATGTTACACGGGCTAAGCATTTCTTAGCACTTGTCATGTCCTGTTGCTGTTATTTCTGGCGCACAGTTTTTGCTGCATGTTGACAACGACGTAGAGTTGCCCTTCTTGCTTTATCACCTCATAAAGGAAGCCAGAAGGGCTAGAGAACAAGAGAGGGATGAACTTTGTTTTGTAGCAGGACCGCTCTACCATAACTGACCTCTGCCATGCTGACGCCATTAATCCACTTATGAAAGTACAGCCCTTGTGGCCTAATTGCTTCTCCTTAGGGCTGCCTGTCACTACACCAGGGAGCAAGTTTCCAATATGTGGCCCTTGAGGGGCACTCAGACCACAGCACCCTCAGAATGAACTCCTTTTTTTGTTGTTGTTGTTTTTGGTTTTTCTCCGGTATCAGGAACCAAACTCATGACCTTGCACTTGCCAGGCAGGTGCTTTACCGCTGAGCTAAATCCCCAGCCCCCAGAATGAACTCTTAATTAGAAGTAGCTTCTGTCCATCTTTTTTTGCAGTAGTGGGGATTGAACACAGGGTCTCCACACCGATCTACCTCCCCAGACCTTTCTGTTTATTTTTTATTTTGAGACAGTCTTGCTGTGTTGCTGAAGTAGGAACTTTGAACTTTGACCCTCCCGCTCATTCTCCCAAAGTGCTGAGATGACCGGCATGTGGCTCTGTGCCTCACCTGGAAGTAGCTTTTGAGGTCCTTGGGGCCCCTCCGCACCTAGCCTGTTCACCTTTGCCAGAGGGAGCTCTGTGCATGCCTCCTCCCCAGGCACACCCAGCCTCCACACCCAGGAGCTTCTACTATCAGTTCCAGCTACTAAACCCTGCTAACTCCTAAGGTCTCACTCAGGTGCCTGCTCCCTCCAACTTCCGTACATCTTTCTGGTGAAATGCCCATAGTACATGTTTTTAATCTCCCTCCTCTCATCCACTGTAGGTGCTGCTCCACTCCCTGTCCTCTGTCTGCCCACCACATTTGCTGGCAGCACGTCTTCGCTCAAGGCTGGCCTTCCTAATGGGACCTTTCCTGTACCCTCTGCTTGAGGCCCATGTGTTAAAGGCATGGTCCTCATCTGTGGCACTGCTGAGAGGCTGGGAAACCTTTAGGAAGTGGAGTCTTGTGAGGGGTTGGGTCATTGAGGGCATGGGATCTCACCTCTTCTTGTTGCTCTCTGCTTCCAACCCCCTAGGAGGTGAATGTGTTTCCTCTGTCACACACTGTTGCCATGAGCTATTGCACCACCAAGGGTCTGAGGCAACAGGATCAGGTGACCATGGAATGAGACCTCTGAAACCAAGAACACAGTGAACCTTCTCTTCCTTCAAGTTGATTATCTTGGGCATTTTGTTGCAGTGACAGAGAGCTGACTGACGCAGTCCTCTTACTCTCATTTTTCTACAATCTTATAAACACTGGGTTACGATTGAGTTGCTGGTTATTCCTTAGATTTCTATGAGCAGAATAATCTTTTTTACTATCTGATGAAAGGAAGTCATGCTGGCTATTAGTACTGCATTCAGGCTGCAATAAAAACAACCATCAGATGCTTCCTGTCACAGAATATGAACAGGAAAGGAAACTTTCTGGTTACAAGGCTACTCCCTGTTTTGCTGCCCAGCTGCCATCGTAGAGCATCTCCCAGGTGTGCCTTGGACACACTCTGGAGGAGCACAGCTGAGCACAGGAGGGTTTACTTCTGATGAGCCCGTGTTCAGAGTCGGGGACAAGCTCATAATCAGACTATGATGATGCCACACAACAGGAGTATCAAGGAGGAGGGGAGCAGCTGGCAGTTCGGATCGCCTGGGAGTATGTAGGGAGGAGCATGTGCCGGAAGCCTTGGGGCTCTGCACTGCTTTCTTCTGCTCTCCAGAAGGAGCTGCTGGACAGAAATGCAGCTGCCCACTGCCCTGAGAACATGTACGGGACGTGACAGGGGTGGACCGACCTGCTGCTGTGGGCGTCCTTAAGACGCCAAGGAGCAGAGGGAGATGCTGAGGAAGGGTGGGCTGGGAGGTACAGAAGTGGCCCTGCCTGTGCTCTGATTGGCTTCCCAAACTCTGTTTGCCAGAGGAAGCAGAGCACCTTGGTTCCGCTTTGCTCCATTTTATTTTGCCTCTGATGTTTTTCCATTTTATTGAATTTTTTTTTTTTTTCTTTTTTCCCTTTTTTCAATTCTGGGGATGGAATGCAAGGCCTTATGTAAACATTATACCACTGAGCTACACCCCAGCTCCTTTTTATTTTGAGAAAGGCTCTTGCTAAATTGCCCAGGCTGGGCTTAAACCTATGAGCCTGTTGGCTTGGCCTCCGAAATAGTGTCAAAAGCTGGAGGCATTCCCTGTAAACCCCAGCCCTCTCTCCAGTCCCACGGATACTTGGACTTTGCAATGGTCCAGACAAGGCTTCAGGGTTAAAAAGACAGGCATGGGTTCTCTTTTTCCACAGATAACATTTCCTGACTCTGGCTTCATCCCCTAGTTCTGACACCGAGTAGCTGGAGAACTCGAAGCAGATCATTTAACCTCTCAGAGCTTCCTCTTCTTGGTGACAATAATAGTCCCCTCGGTAGCTGTTGTAAGGATGAAAAGATTCAGCGTATGTAGAAGTTCCAAGCCTGGTGCCTGCAGCTTAACGGGCACATAAGCAATGTGCCAACTGCCTTCTCTGGGAAATTCTGCCCAAGGGAAGCTTTAATTACAGTTGCTTTCTCTTACTTTCAGTTCGAGGATCTGCTTCCAAGACAATCAACAGACCACAGAATTCTGCTACCTGTCAACCTCTGGTAGCCAACAGACTCCCCGTGTTGGCACCAACACTGTCTCTTTAAGCCAGGACACTTAGGCAGGTGTCAGCTTGTGGCTCCCGGTGCATCCAGATCTGTGACAGTTACACGAGACGTGTCCTTAAATATTTACCATGCTCAGAGCCACCCCAGTACGGCGGGGCTCCGAGGAAAATCCGAAAAGCGAGACAGCTTTGGCATCTTCCACTCCTCGCTTGGTGGAGCATATGTCTTGATGGGAGGTATCCCCACCAGATGGGGAAAGCTGTTGCTTTCAAAAATTAACAATAATGATCACCATTCAACTTCAGGGGCAAGTACCAGGCGTGTCAGGTCCTTTGTGAGACTTAGGCATTTAGAATGGTTCCCTGGAGCCGCTACCCCTGTGTGCAGGGTCATACTCACACGCTCAGTGTGCCCACACATGCAAAAGCCCAGAGAAGGGGGCAGAGGGAGCAGGCACATTTCAGGGCCTGTGGAGCACCTGGCACAGACTTTGGTTTCCTCACGAGTGCTGCAACAACACTGCTATCTCCAGCATCCTTGCTTTACACCTGTAGCTTGGACAAGGTGAGCAGCATGGTCAAGACTACACAGCTAGAAGAAGCAAGACCAAGACTGGACTCCTGGTTCCTTGATTTGGACAGTGTGTACAACGGAAACACTAACACAAGAAGAAAAATCCTTTCCAAAGCCTCCATGAGCTGGGAGTGCCCTGCCAAGGGCACATCGCCAACGGCCTGGGCCTCGCCTTTCAAAGGCTCTAATTCCTCTCAACAGTGCCACGGTCTGCAGACCAAGTCTTTAGCACTTGGGCCTGTAGGGGATATTTAAGATCTAAACCATAACAGTGGTTCCCTGGCCTATAAAAATTTCAGTTTGTCAGCCTAATGCCCCACTCCCATGAGCCACCTCAATCTTTTAGAATATACTTCCTGGAATAGTGTACTTGGGAGGCTGAGGCAGGAGGATTTGCTTGTCCCGAGGCCAGCTTGGGCATCTTAGTGAGATCTTGCCTGTGTATAAATAAATAAGTAAGTAAGTAAGTAAGTAAGTAAATAAATAAATAAATATCTCACCCCAGAAAGAATGGCTATCATCAAGAAAACCAATAACAAATGCTGGAGGGGCTTTGGGGAAAGAGGAACCCTTTTCCACTACTGGTGGGAGTGTAGACTGATGCAACCACTGTGGAAATCAGTGTGGAGATTCCTCAGGAAAACTAGGATTGGAGGTCCCTTTTGACCCAGCTATTCTCCTTCTGGGTATCTTCCCAAAATAATTAAAAGCATCGTACCACAGCAACATACACTAAATAAATAAATAAATAAATAAGGCTGGGAGTGTAGCTCAGTGGTAGAGCACTTGCCTAGTACATGCAAAGCCCTGGGTTCAGTAACACACACACACACACACACACACACACACACACAGAGGTTTTGAAGAGATGGGTCCGCAAGGGTAACGCAGCGGCCAGTATGTCCTGACTTCATTTGACAGTCAGGGTTGGGGATTCCTTCCAGTCAAGGTGGGCCAGATTCCAAGGCCTCTGTGTAAATTTCTTCTACTGAATAGGGCTCAGGGTGGTGCCTGGCTAGGGCTATGAGTAGGCGGGGTCAGACTTGAAATGCCAAGCAGGCAGCCAGCGGGCACTGAGGTTGCGCTGGGCTCACTTGAGCCTGCGCTGTCAGGGCTGTGTGGAGGAACTTTCTCTCCGTCTTTCTCAGATCCTACCCAGAAGCGTGCGGGTAAGGGCAGTAGCTGTGCATGCAAGCCACATTCCAGGTCCAGGAGAGACAGGCACGGCCTGCAGACCACTCAGTGGGCAGGACCCCGACCCGTGGGCGCCCCACAGCTCCCACCAGCACTCCCTCCTCCTACGGAGCCCAGGACTTCCACGCCTGCAATGGAAGTCTTCTAGGACCATCTTGGGAGCCCAGGAGAGCCGCGGGTCTCAGGGGACAGAGCCGGTGAAGAATTCTTTCAGGTCTCTTCCCAGGAGTGAAGACTTGCCTCCTTGACACAATTAGAAACTCTGATTTTGTGTGTTTTGAACAAGCTTTCTCATCCTGAGGATTCTGGTGCAGGGACCTGGGGGCTGCATTTTGCAAATTGCTGCTTTCGCTGCCAGCGCAGCCTCCCTGGCTTCCTCTGTGGCTGCTGTAGCGCTTTTCAGAGCCCTTCAAAGACTGAAGACCGATTTGCTCCAAAGTCAGGGAGTATCTTGTCCAGGTCCACAGCCACGCTGTGGAGGGCAGGGAAGGCCCCAGGGAGGGTCAGGGTCTTGGGCTCTGCCCAGGGAGCCATGTCTCAACCAGAATGGTGCAGACCCAACTGGAGAGCCCAGGGGGATGACTTACAGAGAGATGGACAGGCCAGGGTTCAGAGCAGGGCCGCTCCCTGCTGCTCACAGCCTGCAAGGGTTAAGGGTCTCCCTGGAAGCCTGGATTCAAAGCAGGAATTCGAACCTTTGAAAAATAAGGTCTTTTGTGTCAGGGTTCAATACCACAGGCCATGTGCCTGGCCTGGGGCTTGACTATAGCCCTGGCTGTTCCTACGCCCACCTCAGGTGGGACTGGCTTCTGTCCCTGGGACAAAGAGCACTGTCCCCGAGAAACACGTGCACGGTGGAGGAAGCAGAGCGTGTCGCATATTTCTGAATGGTCTGAAGAGGGAAAGACAGCAGTAAGCAAAGGCAAGAGGCAGTGATTCAAAGCATTTCCCTTTAAAACGGGAGAAGTGTGACAGCTGGAAGGGAGCAGGGGCATTGCTGTCCCCCAGTCCCTCTTCTCTTTAGATTCTGCATTGCTTTCTTGATGCGTCCAGGCCCTAATCCTAGCTATCTCACTGACTAATAGAAAATTCCATTAGGCCTTTCGTTATGAAGGGACCTAATGACTTCGTTAACCTAGTGCTCTGTAAACATAGGAAAAAGCATTTTCACCAAGCCTGATGATTCCTTGGGAGGGTGGGAGGCTGGGTGGGGAAGGAAATGTTCCCAGTCTGCAGAGAGGTGTCCTCACACAGGCTCTGTCTGCCTCTTTTTTGTATAACCAGGCCTGGCCATGAGCAGGTACCCAAAAATCTTGAAGAAGAAGTCAAAAAGAAAGCACAAGAGACAGGAGCCAGGGAAGATGAGATGTGCCTGCTGAATTAAAAAAACAACAACAACAACAAAAAAACTGATGAAATTTTCAATTCTAAATGAATATTGAAAGTGAAAAGGTAGGGGGTGAGCAAGCCTAACTTTGATCCTGAATTAGAGGAAAGGGTTGTTCATGCAGCCAGAACTTCCAAACTAATTCTTTTTTTCTTATTCTTATGAACTTTGTGGGCCTGGCTAACTACATAGAGGGCATGGAAAAAAAGGTATAAGTAAATAAAAGAATAACTATTCAGGAGGAGGCAGGGAAAGGACAGGATGTAGAATCAGGGCCTTGCTTGGATTTTGTTGTTGGCGTGAATAAGGCAAATTACTCCTGGGTGAGGGAAGGGAGCAGGTGGAAAAGGAAGGATGTGGGTTACTTTGTAAAATCGTAGCATTTGGAGGGGCTTCCTCAGGGAAGGTTCCTGGCCCACCAAGTCTTTATCCCTCAAAGATGCCCATTTTCAGATGCCCAGCTCGCCTCTACCTTGAGGAAATCACAGCCTCAGTTTTGCAAATTTTGACATTTTGCAAAGTTGCTCACTTCCATTTGGGTTCTCAGGCAATGGCGCTGCCATGAACTGACCCAGTGGATCCATTCGTGCTTCCCACAGCTTGGTTTGACTGCATTAACTCATGTATTCTTTGACACACAGTATCGAGAAGGTACTATGTCTTGATTTTGAGGCAAATCTTTGAGATCCAGGAATCGAAACCTTTAAAAAGTGTCTCTGTACTCATAACAGGTATGTTGCTTTGGGGTATATGAGTTTTTGAGTCACCCTGGCACAACTTTCCCTTTGTTTACTGGTATGTATTTGAAAGCATTTGCCAGACCAGTGGACTGGTATTTCCAGCTTGTGACTGTGATAGTCAGATTTTTGGAACTGTGACAAAATGCCTGAGAAAATCAACTTAAAGGAGAAAAGGTTTATTTTGGCTTATAGGTTCAGAGGTTTCAGTCCATGGTTGGCCCAGTCACTCGTTGGCTTGTGATGAGGCATCCCAGCATGGTGGAAGGGCGAGGCAGGGGAAGCTGCTCACTTCCTGCAGCCAGGAAGCAAAGAAACAGGAAGGGGTTGGCATCCCAAGATCCCTCTCAAGGGCACAACGCCAATGGCCTGGGCCCCACCTTTCAAAAGTTCTAATCCCTCTCAACAGTGCCACGGTCTGGAGACCAAGTCTTTAGCACATGGGCCTGTAGGAGATACTTAAGATCTAAACAATAACAGTGGTTCCCTGGCCTACAAAAATTTCAGTTTGTCAGCCTAACGCCCCACTCCCATGAGCCACCTCAGTCCTTTAGAATGTACGTCCTGGGGTGAGGAAACCAGCCAAATAAAGCTGTGTGTATTATATACAAAGGCAAAAAGTCTAGAAGACGCTGGTTGGAGGTGTCTAAGTCAAAGGCAAAGCAGAATGGAGTATAGAAAATGTCACTGCTTGGGAAGCCTGGCAGAGAGTGTGAAAAATTCCCCTCTTCTATAAAAAACTACAGGTAATGAACGCTCATGCGCCCTTTGACCTCAGGCAGCCACAGGAAAATGTCTCACATGCCCATTGTATTATTTATATCCCAGAAGGGATTTAAGGTAGTTCACAAAGTAGAAGACACAAAATGTAACTTCCATGTATACTAAAAATAGGAGCAAGGGAAAAAGGAAAGTCGGAGATGGTCACATAACACAGACCTGGGCCAGGTAAGGCAGAGTGAAAGGGGCCTTGGGCAGGCTTATGTACCTCCCTTCAGTGGCTACCAGCTTGGCTCTCCGAGTTCATGGATAAAGGGAAACGGATGTGTGCTTCATGTAAAAGCAAATCAATTGCTTAGGAGACCTGTATTTTCGGAACCTAGGAAGGACAGGCTCTCTCCTGCGGGCTGTTCCCCACTGCCTGTGTAATGTACTAAGCCACAAGCCTAATGGCATCCTGCATCTGATGTGATCTCCAGCAGTTCAGAGTTTAGAGCTGTGGACGCTGCCTAGCGCTCCAGTGTTCTTTCGCTTGGTGCCGTCTGCTGCTAAACGCCCCTACCTGGGCCCATCCTTACTCCATTCTGGGTAACTTTGGCCCAGGCCTTTCAGAATCTGTCCCACAGGTCAAGTAACATGACACTGCTTTTCTTCTTCCGCAGCCCTGGGGGGAAACCCAGGACCTTGAGCTGCCAGCAAGGGTTTAAGCCACACCCAGTCTTGGACGCGCTGCCTTAAGACCCCAGTCCTCAGCCTGCCAAGGGCAGAGACTGACTTTGTCCATCTGATCTTTGAAAATCTGAGACCCATCCTAGCATCCAAGATGGGGGTTATTTGTAAACGGTAACCACGTACGTTCTATCGTTTAAATGTTTTGATGCTCTGCTCACATTAAACGTGTTTGGTTGATGCTGCGTCAAAACTTCTTCATGTGAGCCTCCTCTTTGACGGGCGCCTGGCACCTTCCCTGGCACGAGCACATTTCTGGAGCAACCTTCTCATTAAAGACAATTAAATCACTCGATGCTCCCTCGCGGTGCTCCAGAGTAGGCAGGGCGGACGCGCCATCTAGTGGCGGCTCCCGGAACGTCCAGAGGCGTCACTCCCGCGGACGCCTGGGTGGCAGGAACCCGCGTGCTAGAGGTTAAGCAAGTGGTGGCTGGCTCTTGAGCTCCTGCTTCCAGCCCGAGTGAGCCTTCCGTGAGCGTGGCTGCGAGGGAGCCCGAGCTGATGGGGGGCATTGAGGGTTGACCAGAAATCCGGCTAATGAAGTGGCAGTTTAACCTTTCTGGCAAGCAGTCTTGAGCTGCAAGCCCCTCCTGCCGCAGGCTCCTTGTCCCCGCAGTCTCGCTTGCGGCAGCGGCTGTCTGCTAACCCCGGGAAGCTCTGGGAAGGCCCTCCAGCCAGGCTCCTCACTCTGACACGGGTGCATTTCACCCTGTCTGTCTCTGCCCAGGACTGGCTGCAGGTTTCCCTGTGTCACTCAGAGGAGCCCTGGACTTGTCTCCACCCCTCAAGACCTCAGGACGAGCCTCCCGTACTACCGCAGCACCGCGCTGACTTTACAGGTGTCTGCAAGAAGTTCAGGAGCGTGTACCTCACTTACAGTGGGATTTTCATGGGAAACACCTTCCACATTCTCAACAACCCGTGCACCGAATCACCCACTCCCCTTCTCTTGCCTAGCGTGACCCCGTAGCTCTTCGCTGGGGCTACAAAAACGATGCACAGAGAGGCTTACCAACCCGCTCAAGTCACACAGCGGGGAAGTGACGGAGCCGGGCTTCGAGGTGACACAAAGGCCTGTGTTCTCTGTCTCCGCTTGGGCTGGCTCTATGCTTGGCCGGAGTTCGGATCTTGGGGTCGGACAGCTCTGGGCTCTAGCTTGCTTTCTCACCAGCTGTGTGATCTCAAGTTGGTCTCACGCTTCTTTTTGACTCAGTTTTCTCACCTGAATGTAAGCTATCACAGCCCTACCTGGGCAGGACGTGCAAGGTCTGAAGGAGCTGACGATGTCGAGGGTTTTTGCTGGCACACAGAAAAATGCCCAGCAGGACAGAAGGAGACATCTTTGGAGCCATACCACCCTCTGTACTCCGAGCAGCCCCCTTAAAGAAACTTCTGTCCTAAACTCTTGATCAGTCCAAGACAGCCCCGCGCGCCAGGCCTTGAGACAGCCGGCCCGCATCCAGGCTGCGGCATCCGAGAAGCCGGGCAAGAGCTGCTCTTTGTGGCTGCTCTGCCGGGCCTGGGCCCGAGGCTGCGCGGCGCTCCTGGCCGCCTGGTGTTCTCTTTTCAAGGGGTTTACTCACGGCGCTGGCAGCCTGCCCGACCCCTGCGCATTCCTACCGCGCGGCATCAATCGCGCCCTTGTTTCCCTGCGAGGCTGCGGGCGGGCCGCCGTGTGGGGAGGGTTGGGGCGCTCTGTAACCCGCCAAGCCATCTGGAGAGCCCGAGGGAGCCTGAGTGAGCCAGGCCTCGGCAGGAGAGGCCCTGCGGGCCAGGGAGGGCGCAGGCGGCTGGGGCGGTGTGTGTGTGGGGAGCGCCAGGGTCCATCGCGGGCCAGGGACTCGCGCAGGGCGGCAAATCCGCACGGAGGACCTTCGGGTGGGGTTAAAGCGTGAGACTAAGAGTCAGGATAAAACACTGCTACCGCGTTCTTTGCATGAAACAATATGCGCTCATGCTCAGAAACGCTGAGCATCAGTCCTAGAAAAATATTCCTCCGGGGAGGAGGAAGAGAGAATCTCCTTTCTAAAGACAGAAGGCCAGGGGCGAGGGCAGGGCCTGAGTCGATGGCAGAGCAGAGGCATAGGTGGAATTTGTCTTAAAGATTATGATATGGGATAGTTAGAAGCGCGATTAATTTCATTTACAGCTTGAATTCCTCCTGATGGGACCCCTGAAAACTCAAAAGTCCTTTGATGAAGTTTTCTTTAATGGAGCCAAATTTTTAGCTTTTATTTTTTATTTCATCTCTGTAGAGTTGGTTTTCTGCCTCTGCTTTTTTCTTTCTTTCTTTCTTTTTTTGGCGGAGGTGCAGGGTCTCATTGTGTCGTTAGGTTGCCCAAACTGGCCTCAAACTTGCGCTCCTCCTGCTTCAGCCTTTCAGAGTGCTGGGAAGGTGAGCATGCGCCGCCCAGGGCCACCTACAGGACAGGCCGCTCTGCCGCTGAGCCACATCCCCGGTCTCATCCTCATGACCTTTTTAAGCCATGAGCACCACCATTCTTTTGTGCCTCAACTGAGGGTTAAGGACTAAAACACTCGTGCATCCCTGACTTTGCTGTTTGCAAGAACCAGAACCCGGGTGAGTCTGATTATTCATGGAAGCACATGCCTTATACAGCAAGTTTTATTTTTCTCAAAAGAAAATTTGTATAAATATATATTTTCTGACAAGGGCTATTATAAACACACCAGGGAAATTCATCTTTAAAAGCCACCCTAAGGCTGATACTTTATTCATTTTGTTTGTTTTTAACTCAATAAATGCTGTGTTTATTATTTGCCAGGCGTTTTCTAGTCATGGGGATAGAACATCAAATAAAACAGACAAGGAACCTGCTGTTCTGGACCTGGGACTTCAGAACAAGCATATTTTGAAATGGGTGTCTAGCTTTGGACTGTGGAGGAGGAAGGTGGCTGGCTGTGATGGGTCCTATATGAGATGCGCTCCCCAAGGAGAACCTTCAGAAGAGACGTCGGGGTTGAGCTGTGAACACCAAGGTGGAACTGGCCACAGAACAGTAAGCAGTAAGAGCTTGGGACAGCAGCACAGCAAGTGCAAAGACCCTGAGGTAGGGAATGTTTAGTGAACCCAAGGGCCTGTGTGTCAGGAACAGAGTGAGGAAATATTCTCTGGGAGCCCACAGGGGCCGGGTCAGGGGGCTGCATGGGCTGGTGTGAGGGGCTGCACGGTGAATAAAATTGTTGGAGTTCCGTCAGTAAGGCAAGACGGGCTCCATCTCTGGAGGATCGCTGCCAAATAGAGCGGAAGAGGGGAGAAGTGGACAGGTGTGTAGCTGAGGCAAGGCTGGACGCGACTAAGTACTGGAGTGGGGCCATTATCTGCTCGTTTGTTTTGAGTTGCTTGACAGTGTCTAGGACAAAAGATCACAAAAGAACCCTTTCAGGTGCACAAGAAACAAAAGGGAAAAAGAACTCTTTAAACGGCAAAGAAAGCAGGCCAAGGGCTAGCAGAGGGGCTCTTTCCTTACTGAGGACAGGTTCCCAAAGGATTCAGTGGGCGACGGATGAACAGCCAGGGCATTTTGCCATAGCAGGGCAATGAGTGCTGGGGCGTGGCTGGGGCGTGGCTGGGGCGTGGCGGGGGGCGTGGCGGGGGCGGGCAGATAGAGCCAGCGGGACCTGATGGCTTGGGAGTCCGCTGATGGCTTGGGTGCGGAGCGCATGGGCAGAGGGGAGTTTGTACACAGGACCCCGAGGCACGCCATCTCCAAAGGTGCCTCTTGCCACTAGATGGGACTCTCATCTACTGAAGCGCCTTAACTAGCTCCCTTAGTTGGGGAGAACCTATTCCCCGTGTTTTGATTTTGTGATGCACTGACATCGTGGGTGTTTCAAACGAAGCATCACAGGAAGGGTGGACCCCTGAGTCATCTCTCAGAGGAGAACTCGTGACCTGGACGCTTCACGCTGGTCGTGGCAGGAGTAAGAAATAAGCTCACCGGATTAATCTATGCTTCTGCAACTTCAGGGTCACTTGCTTCGGCTGTCAGTGTATTCCGGCCATTGCGACTGCCGGCTTCAAGTGGGCAGAAATCCCGCGGATAACTGCGACAGTAAATGACCCAAAGGATAGCTTAGCGGGTGATTGGAGCCCTGGGCAGATCAAGTCTTGTGTGGAATCAGCTAATAAGATGGAAATGACTTTTTCTGCCCACTCCACAATAAGAGTTGTGAATGAACATCAAAATGACGGAAAAATGAGGAGAAACAAAGCTTCTTGAGAAATGCATATTTTAACAGTCCTTGAGAACATCACTCAGCTAACCTCCAGAAGAAGGAAGTGGGACTAAGAATAAGAAAATTTAACACAATGACCCCTGAATTGGTGATTCATTCAGTAAGTGACGAGCACCTACTACGCGCTAGGCTGTGTGCTAGACACTCGGGATCCTGTGGAAAGCCAGTTATAGTAGGTGTGTATATAGTGTATATAGTAGCTAAAGGAAATGCTCCCGGAGGGTGGGACATAGAGGGAAAATGTATGAATAACGATGAAACAACTGCGCGCTAGGCGAGGGGATGTGAGGGGTCAGGCGAAGGCCGGATGCAGCGAAGGGAGGGATCGTGGCTTTGACGGCACAGGGGCCGTGCGCGGTGTCCCAGGGCCCGGGCAGAGAAGGGGTGAGCTATAGCAGTGGAGCGTGGAGCTCTGGCCCTGAGAGTGAGTGCTAGTGGGGACAGGGAGTGATAGAATCCAGGCAGAGGGGACGGCAGGTGCAAAGGCCCAAACTGTCAGGCTGCGCGGTGTTTGAGCGGTTGAATGAAGACCCTGGCGAGAATGAGGAGGCAAGCGACAGCGGTGTGACACGAGGTCGAGGGAAAGACAGAGGCTACACCAGGAAGGGCCCAGGAGTGGTGAGGCTTTGGACTCCTTTTGTTCCAATTTTGTTTTTTTTTTGCTTTGTTCCCGGTCTTTCCGTTTGCAAGGCCCACGTCCGCCTTCACCCAGTTGTTTGGGAAGGGTTCTAGACAGCTCTCTCGGGCCTCCCCCGGAGTGGGTGGCATCTTCTCCAGGCTGAGCAGAGCCCAGGTTCATTTTCCCTGGCACCTTAGGAAGGAGGCCGGGTCCAGATACAAAGCACAGCTTCTCGACCCTGAAGGGAGGAGGCGGGCTTGCGGGTGGACCTCGAAGCTATTGCTGGCATTTCCCACCCTCATCCCCAGGGAGCCAACTCAGTGAGTGGCTGCCAGGGACCTTCACACCCAGCGCTTCTGTGATCTGAGGGGAAACTCACACACGCAGCAGCATCCTCCCAAGCCCAGGTTAGAGCCAGCAGCAGCGAGAAGCAACTGTCATAGAAAAACAGTCAGAAATCCCGACATTGAGTGGCTAGGAAACTGCCTCAGGTGTGGAGCCAGGTAATGCTTCCTGCCCGGGGGTGAAAGAGAAGACAGCAGGCGTGAGTGGGACTTCCCTGAGACAGCAGCTGGCTGCAGCCACGCCCTGCCCTTCGGAGCACACCAACGGTCCCAAGCTTCCGCTGCCCCGCAGGCCACAACGCAGCCAGGCAGTGCAAGCCACCTAGTGGATGCCAAGGACGCCTTCCCCTGGCTCTTTCCTGAAAGCCTGTTATTTTTCTTCAGCACCTAATTAACTTCCCAGAGACCCATCCTGAGGGACTGGACTTGTCATGAGGAATGACAGGGCCAGGGTTTGCAGAGTTGGCTGCCACCCCTCTGTGGCGGAGAGAGGCGCATTCGCATTCAGAGGAGGCATTGTTTCTTATCTTGGTCATTTGCATGGCGAGCCTGACTTCAGCAGAAATCCGCAGTGTTGTGACCCTGACTTTGGGAGCCCCTGCGAAGGAAGAATTCGGAATCTCAAGCCACAGTTCTGAGTTGGCAGGCTTTTGCAACAGTCCCACCAATCTCCGAGCGTACAGCTGCCATGGGTCACATAAAATGCTTGTAGCTTTAATATACGGTTTCATTTGCTTGAATATGAGGGTGGGTGCTGAGCATCAGAAAATGGCTTGAGGTGGAGAATCTAATATGGGAATCCAGCCAGGGCTGCCAAGCCATATATGTGCTAATGTTGCAACTTCAACTTCGGACTTAAGGTCAAGATTCATTTAGTGAAAAATGTTATTTTGCAATATAGTAGACACCTTCTGAGTTCAAAAGCAGGGGGAGTTTAGGAGGCTTGGATGAGGTGTGGGGTGTGGATAGCCCCAGTGCCTGCAGGTGGGCAATGCTTTGAGACAGGGTACAGTGAGTAGCAGCAATTTTCTCCTATGCATAGGAAAATATCATTGCTGGTGGGCTGCACGTCAAGGTTAATCAGTATTTGGGTGTTTTGGAGAAATAGCAACACAGGCATGTAAAATAACTCTTTGTTGTGGAGAATATCAAATATAGGCAGACACTCCCTGTTATAGTTTATATTGAGGATGTTCCCCAGAAGCCTCCTGTGTGCGGAAGGTGATTGGATCACTCATGGGTTCACAGCTTATATGCTTTTAAGAGGTGGGCCCAGTGAGAGGCCGGAAATGGGGGTGTGACCTGGAAACGGAAGTCTCCCCCCCACCTCCCCCGTGAGCTCTTCCTTTTGCTTCCATTTTCTGGCCGCCATGATGTGAGCAGCGTTTGCCCCAGTGCCTCCCATCATGCAGACAACCAGACACGTAACTGTGAGTCAAAATAAACCTCTCCTCCTTTAAGATGTTTGTCGGGTATTGTGTCCCAGAGACAAGAAAGTGACTTAAAATGGTTCAGCCTATGATTTTTAAAATTTTATTTGTAAACTGCAGATATACATAATGATCACATTTATCACAGAGAGTTTGTACCTGTACATGGTATATCTTGCTTCTTCTTTGTTTACCCATTCCCCTCCCCTCCCCTCAAACCCTTTTCCCCTCTTTATTTACAGAAGCTTTGTTTCCAATTATTCCCTTCTATTCTCTTTTTTCTTGTCCTTTCCTTTTCCCCTCCCCCTTGTTCCCTTCCCCATTTGAACATTTTCTTCCTATTTCCCAGTATCTATGATACATTTTTTTTTTTTATTTTAAAGAGTAAAAGAAGGATAACATGGTAATAGGGGGACTTACCAAATTACAGACAAAGTGGTGGGAAATTATCAATGGTTGTTACTTTGCCTATTGGTATCTTCAAGATAGCTTCTCAGGAAAACAAATAGACAAATAATAGTGAGTTACAGACAAAAGTGGTAGGAGATTATCAATGGTTTGTACTATACTTTAGTATCTTCAAAATGGTTTCTAGAGAAAACAAATAGAGCTATACATGAGTGATCAATTCAGTAATCATTGACTATTCTCAATGGTTGTTGTTGGAAACACACAGTAATAAACATACATCCATTTATGAAATAGCATAGGAACAATACAAACATTACAGAGTTATGGACAGATTGGAAAGAAATTATCAATGGCTGCTGTAATACATGGTGGTATCTTCAAAGTGGTTTCTCAGGAAAACAGAGATATGCAAGAAAGATCTAATAAGTAGTTACAGCCTAAGGGTTGTGAAAAATAGTGGATTACCTCTTCACCAGTGACTCCTTTCACTGAGGTGTGATGGCTGGAAGGAAGGCCAGGATTGAAAAGAAGGACCAAGAGACGAGCACCAGTGTCCAGCAATAGACTGTTTACTTTTTCCTCTATAGTCATGATTACCCGGGGCTCCTCCATGGAGATGACTGTCTGGCTAGAGGGAGAAGGCAGAGTATGCCCTGAGCCCCTTCATTACTGTTGGACCAGCTGGTAGGAGGGGTCTGAGCTCTGGGGCCTTCGCTTCAGAGGGCACTCCAACCTCTAGTGGTCACCTTTACAGTCAGGGCATGGCCCAGGGGGGTTCTCTCACCCTCTTGAGGTGTCCTGGCTTTTGACAATGGTAGCAGACAAATGTAGTTGTTGAGTTCTTCTTGGGGCCCTGAGAATCACACTTAGGGTCTGTTTCTATTAGTGCTGCAGCAAAGGCAGCTGTTTTTTCTCGGTCTCTTTGTTTTCTCTGCTTGGCCTCCTCCTTGTCATGGCTATAAAATACTGATGAGGCAATTCTTACTAACATCTCAAATGAGCTATCTGGGGCAAAAGCCATTTTTTGTAGCTTTTTTCTAGTACCTGGGGCTGACTGAGTAATAAACTTATCTTTAAGAATAATTTGTCCCTCTACTGAACTGGGATCGAGGGAAGTATGCTTTATCAATGCCTCTTGTAAGCGATCTAAGAAAGCAGAGGGGTGTTCCCTTTCTTTCAGGGGGGAGGGGGGGCTCTGTCTCAACCATCAATGGAGCACCCACGCCAATCATCTCTTCAGCCTCCCAGCGCATTTGGGACCCCTCAACCACTTAGTGTCCTCTCCGCAACTGTCAACACAGGCGGCAGGAATATGTGGGTGAAGTCCTTGGCCTGCTAGTCAGTCTCAGCACCATCAGGTGCAAAGTGTCCCGGGCAGGTAACCTAGACACATACCTTCTGTATGACGGTGGTTCTTCAGAATCTGAATATTGGGCACTCATGTAATCCATGAAGTCTCGGTGCAGCCCTCTCCGAAGCTTCATGCGCTTCTCCACCGCAGCCTGTACAGTCATGGGGAGAATGGCTTCCAGGGCGTCTCCCTGGAAGAGAGACCAGGGAGGTCTCTGGTCATCCTGGTTTCCAGCTCCTGAACGGCTCTCGCGGCCCCAGTCAGCTCGATCTCTGAGTCGTCAGACATCATCTTTATTCTCGTGCTCTCTGAGTCCTTATTCAGCAGCTGCTCCTCTGCTGACTCTGGACCTTTCCGGTTCTCAAGGGCAGGGCCAAGACTGACCCATTGTGTGGCATGTTTTCCCAGGGGTTTCTCCATGTCGGGATGGTTCACACATGTCCCCGGGCAGGCCTCTGCAGCCGGTGCAGGGTGGGCCAGTTGTGTCGATGCTTCTCTGTGGCGTGATAGTTCTCGACGGCGAAGCTTCGCAGGCGCCAGCTGCCTGCTTCCCGGGTGCCTGCGCAGCTGGGGACTGGCCCCAGGTCCAGCGCACCCTGCCATCTATTATACGTTTTGATCCTTACTTACACTTTTGATTTCTCAACCAGAGAAACAATGTGGTATTTAAATATGTGTATCAGGTTTATTTCACTTAAGAGTATGGTCTCAAGGTGCATACATTTACCTAGAAATGTCTCAAGCTTATGCTTCTTTATGGCAGAGTGGTATTCCATTGTATAAAGAACCCACATTTTTATCCATTCATTTGATGGGCATTTGGGCTGTTTCCAAGATTTAGCAACTACAAAGTGTGCCATTATAAACATGGGTGTGCATAAGCTGCTGTAGTATCATGCTTTTAATTTTTGGGAAGACACCAAGATGGGGAATAGCTGGGTCAAATGGGACCTCCAACCCTAGTTTTTTTGAGGAATCTCCACACTGATTTCCAGTGGTTGCACCTGTCTACATTCCCACCAACAGTAGAGAAGGGTTCCTTTTTTCCCAAAGCCCTGCCAGCGTTTGTTATTGGTTGATTTCTTGATGACAGCCATTCTCTCTGGGGTGAGATGGAATCTCAGTGCTGTTTTAATTTATATCTCTCAAATGACCAGTGATGTTCAACATTTTTTATTTGTTTATTTGTTGTTTCTACTTCTTTGTCTGAGAAGTGTCTATTAATTTCAGGTGCCCATTTTTGGATTGTGTGTTTAAATTTGGGGAATCTGAATTTTTTTAGTTTTTTATATATTGTAGATAGTAATCCTTTGTTTGAGGAACAGGTGGTAAAATTTTTTTATCACACTGTGGGTTGTCTCTTCACTCTGTTGGTGGGGCTTCTCTTGCTGTGCAAAAGCTTCTTTTTTTGGCAAAAGCTTTTTAAAAAGATGAGATCCCAGTTTTCGATTCTTTGTGATAGTTTCTGTGCAATCAAGGTGTTGTTCATGAAGTCTTTTTCTACACCAGTGTCCTCAAGAATTCTTCCTATCCTATCTTCCAGCAGATTTAGTGTTTCTGTTTTAATATTCAGATCTTTGACCCATTTTGATTTTAGTTTAGTGAATGGTGAAAGATCTGGGTCTAGTTTTAATCTCAGCGTGTGGACAACCAGTTTTTCTAGCACCATTTATTGAAGAGGCTATCTTTTTTCCAGTGAAGGCGTTGGGCTCCTTTGTCAAATGTAAGGTGGATGAGTGTGTTTGGAATTGTTTCTGCATCTTCTAATCTGTTCCATTCATACTTGGGTTCGTTTTTTGCTTGTTTGTTTGTTTATTGCTTTTGTTTTGGTCAGGACCATGCTGTTTTTATCATAGCAGCTTTGTAGTATAATTTTAAGTCAGTGATTTTGATGCCCCTTGCCTTACCTTTGTTGCTCAGAATTAATTTTGCTATTCTAGGTCTCTTCTGGTTCCAAATGAATTGTAGGATTATTTCCTCTAATTCTGTAAGATATGCTATTGGAATATTGATTGGGATTGCATTAAATCGGTATAACAATTTTAGAAGTAAGGCCATTTTCACAATATTAGTTCTTTCTACCCAAGAATAAAGGATATCTTTCCATTTTCTGATCTCTTCTTTGATCTCCTTTTTCAGAATACTGTACTTTTCAATATATAGATCTTTTACTTTCTTTGTTAGATCGATTCCTAAGTATTTCATTGTTTTGGATGTTATTTTGAAAGTTGTCATTTCCCTAATTTCTCTGTCAGTGAGTTTATTATTTATGTAAAGGCTATAGATTTTTGACTGCTGACTTTGTATCCAGCTATGCTACTGAATTTGGTTATTAAATCTAGAAGTCTTTTGGTGGCATTTTTGGGGTCTGCTTTGTAGAGTTTCATGCAAATAATGGTAACTTAACTTTCTCTTTTACTATCTTTATTCCTTTTATTTATTTTTCTCTTGTTTAATTTCTCTGGCTAATATTTCTAGGACTATATTGAGTAAGAGTGGCAATAGTGAATATCCTTGTGTTGTTCCTGATTGTAGAATACAAACTTTCAGTTTTTGTCCATTTACTATGATATTGGCTATTGGTTTATCTTTGATGGCTTTTATCACATTGAGATAAAGACCTTGTATTTCAATGTTACTTGGTTTTTTATCATGAATGGATGTTGGACTTTGTCAAAATCTTTTTCTGTATGTATTTAGATGATCATATGGCTTTTGTCCTTGGCTTTGTTAATATGGTGTATTATATTTATTGATTTCTGTGTGTTGAACCATCCCTGCATTCCTGGGATGAATCCCATTTGACCATGGTGTATAATTTTCTTGATGATTTGCTGCATTTCGTTTGCAGGATTTTTGCATCTATGTTCATTAGGGAGACTGGTTTGTAGTTCTCTTTTTTGGTTGAATCTTTCTCTGGTTTTGGTATCAGGGTAATGCTTGCTTCCAGGAATGAATTTGGGAGTATTGCTTCCCTTCCAACTTAATTAATGAGTATGAGAAGTAGCAACCTTAGGTCTTCTCTAAATTTCTTATAGAATTTAGTGGGGAATTTGTCAGGACCTGTACTTTTCTTTGTTGGCACTTCTTAAAATGGCTGTTAAGGTATCCATTTCATAAAGATTTTTAATTAATTAATTTACTTATTTTTCTGTCTTTTTGAGAAAGGTCTCACTATGTAGTTCAGGCTCACTTTGTAGCCCCGGTTGGCCTTGAACTCACAGTAGTCCTTCTGCCTCAGCTTTCAGAATGCTGGGATTACAAGCATGTGCCACCATGCACAGTTGGTAGGTTTTTAATTACATCTTCAATTTTCTTGTCTGATATTGGATTATTTAGGATCTTTATATCTTTTTGATTCAGCTTGGGTAATTCACATGTATCTAGGATCTGTCCATTTCTTCTGTGTTTTCTATCTTATTAGAATACAGGTTCTTAAAGTACGTATTGATGATCTGGATTTCTGCAGGATGTGTTGTGATTTCACCCTTTTCACTCCTAATTGCATGGATTTGAGTCTTTTCTTTCCTTTTTTGATAAGAGTGAATAAGAATTTATCTATTTTATTTAATCTTTCAAAGAGCCAACTCTGCAATTCATTGATTCTTTGTATTGTTTTTTTAGTCTCAATTGCATTGATTTCTGCTCTCATCTTTATAATTTCCTTCCTTGCATGAGCTGTGGGCTTAACTCACTCTTCTTTTTTCTAGAAGCTCGAGGTTCAATATTGGGTTATATATTTGAGTTCATTCTGTTTTTCTGATATGATAATTCATCACTATAAATTTCCCTCATAGGACTGCTTTCATTGTGTTCCACAAGTTTAAGTATGTCATTCTGCATTATTGTTTAATTAATAGAAAGTGTCCATTTCTTCTTTAATTTCATCTATGACCCATTGGTTGTGCAGGAAGGCATTATTTAATTTCCATGTGTTTATGAAGTTCTTGTGGCTTCTTTTGCCATTTATTTCTGATTTCATTGCACTATGGTTTCATGATATGCCTGGATAAATTTCAATTCCTTTACATTTACTGAAGTATATTCTATGAGCTAGTATGTCATCTATTTTGGAGAATGTCTCATGTGCAGCTGACAAGAATGTGTATTCTGATGTTGTGGGTTGGAACACTGTGCAGATATCTACTAAGTTCATTTGTTCAAAATTTTGGTTTTGTTCTGATATTTCTTTGTTGATTTTTTTTTGCCTAGTCAATCTGTTTATTTGTAACAGTGGGATACTGAGGTCCCCCATTACAAGTGTGCTAGTGCTTATTTGATTTTTCATGTCCATTAATATTTGTTTTATATAGTTGGGTGTGCTAGTATTTGATGCATGTATATTTATGATTGTCATCTCTTTCTCTTGGATTGGATTGTTCCCTTTACAAGGATGTAGTGACCTTCTTTGTCTTTCTTGGCCAGTCTTGGCTTGAAATTCACTTTTTCTGACATAGAATAGCTGTCCCTGCTTTTTTCCAAGTTCCTGTCACATGGAATATTTGATTTTTAGTCTACGAATTTCCTTTCAAATTAAATGTGTTTCTTGTGTGCAGCATATTGTTAGATCTTGCTTCTTGATCCATTTTTCCAGTCTATTTCTTTTGGGTGAGTTGAGACCATTCACACTGATGGCTATAACTGGTATGTATTGACTTATCCTTGTCATGTTATTTTCCTCTTGTTGACTTCCTCCCCACTCCCTGTCTAATTATTTGCCTTGCCTGTTACATTCATTCTGTTAGGGTTCATGGAGTTGTAGTCCTCTTTTATCACCTTCTAGAATATCCTTCAGAACATTTTGGAGTGCTGGTTTGGGGGTCATGAATTTCCTCAAGTGTTCTTTGTCATGGGAGTATCTTATTTCTCCATCAATTTTAAAGATAGTTTTGCAGGGTACATCAACCTGGGCTGGAGATTGTTCTCTTTTAGGGCTAGAAATACTTCACTCCAAACTCTCCGTGACTTGGGAGTTTGTGTTGAGAGTCCAGCCTATGATTTTTGACTCTGATGCTTCAAAAGTGATATGTGTTAAATGGAAACATACTTGGAATTTTGAAATTAGATCTTTCCTGGGTCAGCATCAGGCAGTCAGTTCTCTCTCATGATGTGGGGTAGCTGCAGAGACTGCAGCTCCCAGGCAGCTTCATTTTGAACAGGAAAAAATCTACTAATACTCTCCAGTGCACTTTGTTGTGCTAGGGTGTTTGGTAGACTGGATAGGCTAAATTTATTTCTGACTATATTTTCAGAGCGTGTATTAGTTAGTTTTTTTGTTGCTGAAACAAAATACTAGACATCCAAAGTTAAAGGAGGTAAGGTATATTTAGCTTACAGTTTGTAGAGGTTTTAGTCCATAATTAGCTGGCTCCAGTGTGGAATGGCACATGACAGAGGGGCAACAGTTCATCGTGGGGGAAGACAGCAAAAGCAATGAGAGAGAGAGAGAGAGAGTTTCTGTCCCTTGTATTGTATACAGGCTACCTGTCCCAAGGCAGGTGTAACACTCACATGCTTAATCCCAGTGTTGGATCATGAATCAATCACACACTGTAGATTCAACCACCTCCCGAAAACCCTCCCCTTACCATGACCACATGAGGCTTTGGGTGGCCATCTAGACACAAATCATCACAGTGTGTACTTACTGGGACTGGGGTAAGTCCAGGGCATTTTTACTAAGTTAGAGAGAACTGTATAGTAATTGGAAAACTTCTTCTGTAAAGGGCTGGATAGTTAGTATTTAGGGTTTTTCAGGCTGTAGGATCTTTGCCTCAACTATTTAGCATTGATGTTGTAGCAGAAATCCATCTACAGATCATACCTAAATGAGTAAACAGGAATATGCTCTAATAAAGCTTATTGACCACTGACATTTTAATTTTATGTAATTTTTACATATTGTATAACATTGTTCTTCTTTTGATTTTTCTAGCATTAAAACATAAAAATCCTTCTTTGCTCATAGCTATGCAAAAACAAGTAAGGGCTAGATCATTTGCCCACTCCTGAATAAGTCAAAGAAACCCCTCTCACCGTCACCAGCACTCAGGAGGCTGAGGCACAACGATCACCACGAGTTTGAGGCCAGCCTGGACTACATAGTGAGTTCAAGGCCAGCCTGAACTGCACAGTGAGACCCTGTCTCAAAACAAAAACAAAAATGGACAAACATGCAAAAAAGTTACCTGGTAGAGTGCTATCTGTGTGCTATGCAAACTAGAAGCTATAGAGTTAAATTTGTTTCAACTTTGTTTTGATTTTAGGGATTGCTTTTTTAAAAAATTTAGACTTTTAAAAATAGTCACACACATTTGTCTTTTCATATTCCTTCTTGAATTTTTGGCAGTTTATCTTTGGAACGAATTCCTAGAAGTGGAATCGCTGCTTCGAAGGGCAAATGTGTGTGTGATTTTGCTAGAAGCTGCCAAGTTTCCCTCTCTTGGGGTGCACCATGCGCATCTGACTGACAAGCAGTATCTGATGTCCTATGCTGAAGGCCCCTTGCACTTGGAGAGTGCATTAGGGCTCCTTTAAGAGTTTTTCTTGAAACATGCCTCCTGTTATCCTGGCAACGAGGTATATACTTACCCCAACTTTATAGACGTTGCTATGGTTTGCATGAGGTTTGGGCCCCAAAACTCATGTGGAGGGCTGGTCCCAGGTATAAGAGTGCCAACAGGCGTAGGGCCTGTAAGAGGCATTTGAGTCCATGAAGGACCTGACCATGTCAATGCGCTGACACTTTTCTCCTGGCAGAGTTCTTGCTCTCTTGGGACTGGATTTGTTATCCAGAGAGCGAAGCACCCTAATCCGCGAGCAGCTTTCTCAGCTCTGTCTTGCTATCTCACCTGTCACCTGCCTCCTCTCTGCACCTGCTTGTTTCTCTTCTGTTTCTCCATCGTGGGATGAGGCAGAGCAAGGCCCTCGGGAGAGGCTGAGCAGATGCTGACACCAGCCGCGTGAACTTTCCCACTTCCAAACCCATGAGCCAAAATAAACCCTTTGCTTTAAAAAGTACCCAGCCTCAAGAACCTTACTGTAGCAATGCAAAACAGACTAACACAGATGGGGAAACAGACTCAAAAGAGCTGAAGTGTCTGCACACAACAGGAAACAGTCTGACTGCAGCTCCGTTCCATGCGGAGCTCCAAAGCACTCCGGGACAAGATGCAGTGTCTTCCCTCTTGTGCCTCTTGCTTTCTGGCCTTGTTTTTGTTGGTCCAGCTGGATTTACCTCTCCCATACGGAGTCTGAAGATGAGGACACAAACCTGGCAGAGTTTCTTGGCTGTTCGCTTCTTTCTTTCATTATTGAACAAGCGGTACTAGGCCAGGGGGGTGTGACAATGAAGATGATGTTTGCATAGCCCTTTGTGAGCAGATCCAGCACTTTTGCATAAAGAGGGAGACAGTACATATCTACAATGGAGTCCAGGCGTTAGGATGGGAGGAACGCAGGGGAGGGGCTCTGAGGAGGAAGAGAGGTCACTGGGGTTTCCTGGAAGAACCCACAGCTGAGCTGGCACCTGAAGAGTAAGATTCAAATGCATCAAGGGAGGGCAGAGGAAAAGGATCCTGGATGGGAATGGTGCCAATAACCTGAAGACAAACAATGGAGCAGCATGAGGCATCCAGGAGCCGAAAGCATTTCTGGAGGATCATGGGTAACAACACATGTGGTTAGTTAACTGAATTGCAGGCGGGTTCTTTAAAAGTACAGCCTCTGGGGCACCAACTTCTGGAACTCTGATCTGCTACGTGACAGTGAGTGTCTTAGGCTCTGCCTCTTTCTATGCATGGGGTTATGCTTCCTGCATCTGGTAGAAACGCCTGCGTCTCAGTGGTCTTTGCTAAGCATCTTTTCTTCTCCCAGCTTGAGGCGTGCCACGCTGGACCAGCCTTCCCAATGCTAGTCTACCAGTTAAAGGCAAGCTAAAAATAAGCAGAATATGAAAATATTACACAGTGGTTTGATTGTAAGAAACTAAACTTTGGGCCTGCCTCTGGGAAGAGTGAGAGGAAGGAAGAAATGTTTTATAAGTGCTCAAGAATCTGAATTTGCATCTGTTGACTAGAACAAGAAAGCCGATGAGTGAGTGGACTGATAGTTACCCTGCACCTCAGTTAGCATCTTCCAAGGATATGTAAAGATCAAGATATTTGTCCTAAGATCAACGATACTACGGACCTGCCTGCTAGGGGTTAATAAAATTAGTGAGTAAGATAAATGAGGAGAAAGACTGCAGCAAATGTCTTTGGTTTTGTGTGAGAGTCATGAACATAAAACTTCTGGGGCCATTTCATCTTAACCACATCAGAAATCCAGCTTGCCTCTCAACTCAGTGTCGGCCTGATCTCCTGGAATGACCCAGACAGAAACGTGTGCTTGGGCACATGGAAGCCTATTTGACTGAAAGCTGGTGGTAAAAGACTTTAAAAAATGGGAATTTAGTGTAACGATTGGTGGTGTGGCCAAAGTCCTATTTTTTTATTGAGATTTCCCATCTGTAGAACAATGACCCTTTCGTTCAGTTATTACAGTTACAGATGGGTTCCATAGAACAGCACATGAGTTGGGATATGACGTTTAGGAGCTTGATCCAAAGTTCTGTGATTCATTCCAACTCCACATTTCAGAATCATTTTCCAGAAACCCCAAGTTTGTCGATTCTCCCCTGGGTTTGCTCATCTGTGCCCGTGACATCAGTGTAGCTCCAGCCCACATCTCCCCTCCACAAATCTCCAAAGGGTGCTCAGTATCACTGCTTGGGTATCTCACTGCCACTCACTTCTCAAGTCTGGTTTGCCTCTGGTGAGTAGCACCACGGGCAGGTCATCAATTGAGACAATTCACAACTGCAGCCATTCTTACTGACACTTCTCTCCTCGTTTCCAGAAATCTCTCCACTTCCAGCACACTTATCTTCCAGGATAATGTCTTGGTCCATCCCCTTATTGCTAGGTGTATCAGTCAGTGTTTTACTGGAGAAACAGATATAACACAAGATGTACAAATTGTAAGAAATTACAAGATTGGCTTATGACGGTCAGCCAGAGAGTTGGATGGGGAAGTGTGCAGAGGGTGTCTGCACACTGAAGACCGAAGGAACACTCCAGGGACTGGAGTTCACTGCAGAGTTCCGTGCAAGACCGTACCAGGAGGCCGATGAGTCTGCAACAGAAGACTGAAGCATCCAAGGTGGAAGCCGAAGAGTCTGCACTAGAAGCCAGGAGACTAAGTCCAAGCTGAAGGTGAAGACTGGAGCTCCTCCAAAAGGAATGGAAGTACCTCTGTCCTTCCTCCTTTCCCTTTTATATCATCTAGGTGATGATCCACCCTAGGGTGGCTCCTCTACACCCTAGGGTGTAGAATTGCTGAGCCAATTGCTGAGCCAAGTTTAGTTATGCTTCTGAACTTCTCAAGTTGACATAATCAATCAGCCACTACACTAGGCACCCCTTCACCTGCTGTCCTGGTCTCCCATGCCACCCCTCCACCTCCACAAGTTTCCTGTCTCATTTTCCCGTCCTCCTCTGCATCTGCCCATCTGCTCCTCTCTGACCTAGGCTCTACGTCGCCATGGAAACAACTTCTCCATGTGTAAATGTAATTGCGTCACACCTCCCTGAAACTTTTGAATGGGGCTCAGTCTGTTTGGGACAAAGGCTGGGTTTTTGAAGGGGCTCCCATGCCCTGTCAGGTCAAGTCCCTTTCTGTGTCTTTCTCAGTTTCTCGTACTCCAGCTACTTCTTGACCCAGCACGTCATAGGGCTGGATCTCCAACCACAAGCTCTTGGTACTTACTACTCCTGAGGCTTCCTTGTTCTCACTTATCCTTCTCCACTGAGCCCAGGGACATGCCTGTCTCAGCCACACCTCTCCTGACCCTCAGTCTGGCTAGGTGTCCAGCCAGCTGCCCTGGGGAGCATCTCTTTCTGCACTAATACCCAGTTCAGTTTCATTATACATTCGTTGATGCCACTATTCCATTTCCTGTGTGCCTTTAGTAGTTCTGCCCTGGTCATGTGACCGGGGCCAGTGTGTTTTTGCCTCCAGGAACCTTCAGCCACATGCATGGTGCCTGGCACAACGCGAGTGCGCAGTGTGTACTGGAGAGCAAATCCACTGAGTGGCCTACAGAAAAGACCTTTGATGTCTCTGCCAACTCATCAGAAAGACCTAAAATAGGCTACTCTGGGCAGAGGGGGGTAGTGGGGGAAAGAATATTTGGTGCCACAAAGGGTTCTAGCAGAAAAGGATACCCTGAATCCTCTAAGGCATCTACAAAAGACAGGTCTGAAATGAATAGCTCGCCGGTTTAACCATTAGTTCAGTGTCTCTTTCCTGCAGGATTATGAGGACTGTGATGTGACTGTAGACGTAATCAGCCTTCGTGTGGGTGCTTTACCTTGAACACTCATCCGTTTTCATGGATGTAAGTCTCGAATCCTGACGTTGAACTGAACGCTGAAATTGAATTGACGTCACAGCAATAACGCCATGGAGCACCCCCGACCGAGCTTTCTGGTGTTAATGCTGCATTGTTCAGGGTTACTAGAACTCAGGGATAATTGTTGGGCTGGTTACTTGTTAAAATGCTTTAGATACAAATTTCGGGAGAGAATTAGGTGCCACTGAATGATAACCTGCTCTAAGCCGAGACGATGAATACACTTGAGACTTGCTCCGGGCGAGTTAGAACTAATCCTGAATGAATAATGAACTAGGTCATCAGCTGGACTGCAGAGACTAAGTGCATCCTCTAAGGCTTTAAGAGCTCTGAGGACAATACCGCTTCAAACATGGGGAAAACTGTTCATCTCTACACACTGTGATCATGTAATGGGACCCTCAGTCAGGTGCATTGAACTCTGGTATCCTGGATTAAACAAGATTCAAGATCACAGTGAAAAGAGGAGGGGCAGATGTGTATGTGTGTGCATGCATGCATGTGCATATGCCTACTTGTGTGATATATACACATGTTCATGTATGTGAGTGTGTATGTTCACATGTATGCACCTATATGCATAATGTGCACGTAAATGTGTACATGTGCATGCATATGTGGTGCACCTATGCGTATGTATATGTGTGTGCATGTATGTGTACAGTGTGTATGTACATGTATATGTGTTAGTCAAAGGAAATTTTTTTGGTGCTGGGAATCAAACTCAGGACCTTGTGCTTGCCAGGTAGGCGCTGTGCTGCTGAGCTATATCCCCAGCTCTGTCAAGAATAACTTTGCAAGTATATCTTAAACCTTTAATCTGGGCCCATAACTTCCATTGGCAGTGATAGGACTTGAACAACCAGCACAAAACAGAAAAATGCAAACCACTCCGTAGCAGAGAGTATAAATTAGCCATGTCTAAGAAAATGCAACCGTGGATTCTTTAGGCACGTCTAAGAGGAGGAAAAGGCCTTGAAACATTAATAAGTGTTGCCTATTAAAAACAGGAGGGAACTGAGAAATAAAACTCAGCACATGTAGGTCCAAAGTCATCTTCTCAACCCTCTTCATGCTGACAGATGTAACATCGTTCTCCAAGCAGTGTGTGTGCTCAAAAATATGCTCATCTTCATTTTTATGAGAACATCTTATGTATAAATGGACATTTTTTTTCTGGAATTGGACATACAAAGTGACCCAGCTAAGGAAGGGAGGATAGTACATTCATCTAGCTTAGATCCAATTCACTAACAGGTTTAAATAAGCAGAAAAACTCTTCTTTCATTGCCATTCATCATGCTGTGATCATACCGTCAAGGCAAATTTTAATACACTTGGGCAAACCTCAGCTAGTTTGACTCATTTATAAGGTCAAGGAAGTAAAATGTGTTAGACTGATTTCTCTCTCCTATAAATTCCCCAAGTCGCCTGTTCTGGGGATTTATAGACCTAAGTCATACTTACTTCCTTAGTTCTTATTTGCCTACACTTTTTTTCCTATTCTCAGAAAGAAATGTCTTTGAAATAAATCTAAGAAAATAACTCCCAAATCGGGCTAGTAAACAGAATCACCTTGGGGAGCCTAAAAAATACACAAATTCCTCTATTCTGTTCCATCTTCATGCTAAGCCTCAGGAAGAAAAGCTCCGCTGGAGATTCTGCCGCAGTCCTCCAGGACAGCAATTGGAATAAGCTTCCAGCTTCTCTCCCAAGACAACGGCCCACAGGAAATAACCCCGGGTTCGCATGCTAGCATGTTAGAAGAAGGAAAATTAACCTTTGGCAACGATTAACTATTACTCCGAGTCCAACTCAAGCTCCTCTAAGTCATTGGAGTATTTCAAGGTTTTTACTTGGGAGAAATTCCAGCCCACAGTGTAACTGGCATTTAAGGCTTTAGTTTTCCTTGAGTGGTTCGAGGCAGCTACGCTTCTGCAGGTTCATTCTGCTCTAACCACTCTGTTCTGCTTTTCCAAATCCAGAGTATCCCTCCAGCCAAGGATTACCTCTTCCGTGAAAACAGCAATGACTACATTAGCTGCTCCTCCCTCTGAGACTCCCTTGGGCTAGTCAGAGGCATATAATTTAACACTTAATTGTTTTCTAATTGCTTCCGATCTGTTCTGTTCCCTCACCCTATTATAAGCAGCTCAAGGGTGGAGACCATGGCTCCCTCACAGTGACTTTAATAAGGCTGGTTGCCTGCTTGCCTTACTATTGTGGCCCCAGAGGCCCAGACTGGCATGAAATTGGCTCTCCATGAATATTTGTTGCATTAATGAATTTGTTGACAGAATGATCATCAGAACATATAGTCCAGAAGATCACGACTGGAAAATCAATGACCCCTCAACACGTTTCCTGCTATTTCATTTCATCACCACTTAATAGATCTCTCTGCGCCAAGATCTGGGCCCTGTCACTGTCCCAGGTGCTGAGGACACTGCAGTGAATGTCCTTTATTGATGTACCCTGAACTTCCAAACAAAAGGTAGATCAAAAGCTTTGGAAATGGAGTTGCTCTTGCAGGCTTTGGCACACTATGAAGGTCATTTTGATAATAATAATCACATCTCAGAGAAACAGAAGATGACAACTGAGGGCCTATGATTGGGTTTTGCACTCAGTCAAAAGTGGCAGTGTCTGATGCAGCCACAACAAGGGCTGGCTTTCTTCTCAGGTCTTCTGCAGCACTTTTGCAGAGTGATAGAGCCCTTTATTAACTGGTATAATTGCTTGTATTTTGTTAAAAATTCAGCTCTGTGGTAGTGATACAGGAAAATAAAAACTCTCAACCTGAATGATATCTGGGATGAGTTCGTGGTCTCTAAAACTGAAGAATGAATTTTAGGAACAACCGAGGTTAAGAGCAGAGTATATTTATTGAGGGAAAGAAAGCTTCTGTCCAAGAGAGGGACAGAAGGGAGCTCAGGGGGTTGCTCAAGACTCTGTCTTTTCTAGGGGCTTTTATAGAGCAAAACCATGAGGTGAGGTGGGCTCAAAATAGGGGGAAAATGGAAAATTACAAGGTGGGCATGAGGTGGGACAAAACCATGGTCAGCCAATAAGATTACAAGTATAATTGTTCAGGTAAAATTGAGTAAACTGGGATTGAATGGGGAAGTGAGTCATGTAGCAAGTGGGCATGAATACAGAACAGGGGCTTTTCCTGTAGGGGGGGTGGGCTAGTGACTCTTTCTGGCTTTTTGAAGGTGTTTGCTACTTATTTAGAATATCAGTCTGTGATATTTACACCTAGAGAAGTGTGGGTGCATTTGTTTAGTCCTTTTGTCTTGAGGTCTGGCCCACAGGTATCTTGTCTTATCTTTCTTGTTGGCTCCTTCGAGGGCCTGGCCCCGTCTGACCACCTATAATATTTCTATCTAACCTAGCAGCCTGTAACAGTAGCACGAACCGGATGGGACCACGTCATCTTGCCTCTTGCTCCTTGGTCTCCTGGGATGTCTTCTCCTCTGGGACAGACTTCTAGACCCCAACCCCCACAAAGGATCTGAAGCCCCCAGAGACTTGATGCTTTGGTCTAAAGGAAAAACAGTATTTGTTTCATACACTCAAATTCCCTTTTTCTACTCACAGTGATTTTAGCTTTTAAAATGTGTTGGGTCTGTGTGCTCCCCCTGCTTCCTGTCTCACGGTCAAGCGTTCTCCTATGTGCCCACATTGAAGTCGGCGGTAGGTATCTTGAGCTAACCTAGCACCTTCTGGGCCTCGGCACACAGCTTCAGCTCTCCGGCCTGTGCTAATTGCCGAGTGAACTGACTGCAGGGAAAGGCAGCCTGCAGAGATTTCTACCGCCAAGTAATTAGGGCCGGAGAAGTTCCACAGACCATTAGTGCCGCTTTGGGGAACGAGATTTTACAAACATTGTGGCAGGCACATGATAGGAAGTTCTGTGGCTTTTCAAGTAGGAATGAGAGAGAAAGGGGCTGAGACATGAATGAGAAATCAGAGGGATGGAAATTCATGCAAAAAGAGACATGGAGAGGTGATAGAGAAAAACAGAGGACGTCTTAAGTTTGGGTAGCTATCTGTTCACGGAAGGAAAAATCCCAGTGGATTCAAATGACTTGTTTTGACTTTGTAGCTGTCTGTGAGTAAGGGGTTGACTGTCACACGAGAAGGCAAGTTTTGCTGGGGCAGTTGCAATCCAAATACTGCCAATTTCTCGGCCTCCCTGTGTGGGGAACTAGCTGCCCTCATCTGTTCTAGAATCCCTGGTAAGTGACTTCATATAATGAAACCCTTGAGTTCTTCACCTAAGTCATCTGCTTCAGGGGTCCAAGTCATTCTTCCCACCAAAGGTACCTTGGTGAAGTTTCCTGATTATTTTGAAGAATTAGTGAAATACACTCAGTTTCAGCAAATGTTCTACGGCATAGGAAGATGCAGGAAAATGACTTGTTTTTATTGTGCTTCAAATAGACTTGAATATACAGTATTGATTTTCTGGTTTTCTTAAGTAGAGAAAACTGTATGAAAACCAAAGTCAGAGCTGCCTCTAGTCCTGATGTGATGCCGTTCACTACTTTTAATAAGAGCAGTAATAATTGAGATTATATATAAATAGGATTTCATTTCTGTACTTTTTAAGGATCTGAAAATGAAGCAATAAGAAAATAAATTGATGGCAGTCTGTGCTGAGAAATTCACTTATGAAATTGGGTCATTCTAAGAGACTCCAATATCTTGGGTTATGTGCTACCAATTACTACCAATTTCACTAGCTAAGTATCATTGATCTATCCATCTATCATCTGTCTGTCTATCCTCCTATCATCTATCTATCTATCCATCATCTATCATCTTTATTGTCATCTATTATTGCTCATCTATTATTTCTTATCTCCTTTATCTGCAAGGGACATGTCCCAAGATGTTTTGTGGACACCGAAAGCTGCACACTGAAACTTTCACTATGATTTTTCCTATTTAAAACTATGATAAAATTTCACTTATAAACTGGGCACCGTAAGAGTTTAACAACAGCAACAATAAAATAGAACAATTATAACTATATACTATATGAAAAGTCATTTAAAACTCTCAAAGTGTTTATTTTTGGAATTTTCCATTTCATATTTCTGGACTGTGCTTGATTATAGGTAACTGAAACCGTGGAAAGTGGGGAATCCATCGGTCTTTCTAATCTATCATCTACCTATAGCTAATCTGCCTGCCAATCATCCGTCTTTTGCCTATAGCTAGTCAATCATCCATCCATCTTTTTATCATCTGCCTACCATGTAGTAAGTGAGTTTTGCAGCATTGGGCCCCTCACAGGAGCTGCCCTGGCTTCTGAGGACTCCCTCTGAATGTCCCCCGTCATAGATGAGAGCCCTGGTTTGTGATCCTCAGGGTGTTCCTCCAGGCAACAGCCCTGCTATCAGTGCTCAGGTCTGCTGAAAACTTCAAGCCCAGCCCCAACCAGTGAACGCCTCCGTGGGAATTGCGCTATAATTGCCCCCCGCAAGATTTGGTCAATGAAACTTGACCAAATCTCAGGAACAACCTGTGACAGCCCTACGACGAAGAAGCTCCTGCTGACAGGATGTTCTCCAGCGCCAGTGCCAACGGCACCCAGCGAGTGACATCTGGTGCCAGGGAGCTGCTTGGTGGGATGAGGTGAGATTCTAGGATCACAAAATGTCAGAACCAGCACCGGTCTACAGGTCCCTGCTGACTACGCAGGGGCTCTGTCCCTAATGCTTATGTCTCCTTCCTTTTCTTCCTCTTCTTATCCCAGACAAAAAATGATGTGAGCCAGATAAGAAGGCAAAAGATGCACTCTTGTGTTCTGGTCCTTTCTCTAAGGAGGGGTGAAGCCCCTGTACAAACACTGAGCATCAGACAGTCTGCAGAGCCCGGCTCCTAGAAGACATCCACCCAGATGTCTCCATTCTGAGTTGGGATCTTGAACAGACCTTGGGATTCTAGCCGTGACCTTGGTATAATAGACCTGCCTCAGCTGAGCATTTAAATGTCTCTCGAGCTCAGTGACTGTTGTATCGAGCCCAGAGTCATCCCTCCACTGAGATGAGGATCTTCTCATTTCAAGCTACAAAAAGAGCCCCGTCTCCTTACACTTTGTATTTGTCCTGAGTGTCTCCTCATCCCTCTGCGGGGTGTCAGAACAAATTAGGAACGCTCGGTCACTTCCTCTGTCCTTGTGGGCATTGTTTCCTTCAAGTGCTTCACTGCCCAGCAACGATACAGGTGCCCACTTCACCTAGGACGTATTCTCAGGCTGGGGCTATGGAATCACCAGCACTTGGGCTGTCACTTGGTGCAGGGATTCTCTAGCTCCATAGACCTTTCCACACGGGGCTGGGCAACAAGTGAGCCTATGTCTGTTATCATCTTATTATTATCTCTTTCCTCACACTGCTGCTGGTACCGTGCAATGTCCTAAGCTATTCTCATCTGTAGGTGAATTTGGGTTCTCTGAGAAGCCAGTGCCAAGGGAGATAATTGAGATTTACTGAGGAAACACTTGTGTAGGGTAGAGACAGACAGCAGGATTGGAGAGGAGGAGAGGAGGAGCCTTCAGACCATGAGGCAGGTGACACCTGAGAAGAGAGGGAGGGAAGGAAGAAGTGGGTAGGAAGCTCAGAGTTGGGGGACCTAAGCCAAGTGTGTCCGTTGGAGGAGTCCTGCCCTGGTCAGCAAAGGCCCAGCTCTAGGGGCTGCAGTGCTCATCCTCGGCTGGCAGAAGCCCAGGTGGTATGGCTCAGCATGAAGTGCCAGGAGAATTCAAGGTATAGCAGCCGGAAGTTGTTGGTCACCCATGTTCCCTGCAGCTTGTGTCCTAGAAGTAGGAGCCGAATGGCGTAGGTGTGCTCAGAACTGCCACACACCCAAGGAACTCTGGCCCACAGCCTGATGGCCCAAGGAGGCCTTTATACAACACACTGAGTGGCTAGCGGCCCCCCTGAGGCACAGCAGTGGTAGCCTATAGGGCAGTGCTCAGCAAGCTCAGTACGATTCCCAGGGCATCTCAGCAGGGAAAGTGCAAATGTGTACAGGACACAAACTCAGAGATGACTTGGACTCCAGCAAATCATTTCACTGAAAGGAAAGTAGGAGTAGAAATCAGTTTGAATTTTTAAGTAGGAAAGTAGGAGTAGAAATCAGGTTGAATTTTTAATGGCTGAATGGTGCATCAGAGAGTTTTGTTTTAGGTGCCCCCTTCTGACATCAATCATGATCCCAAGGAAACGAATAGCATGCTCACAGCATAAGCTGTTGAGAACTTAGTTACAAAGCTGTGGACAGGGTGCAGGAAAAGCAAAGTGGGTAGTGATTGCAGAGTGCTGTGTTAAACAGCTAAGCTGTTCCCATCTGTAGGTCAAGGAGAGGGAAGGGGGACAGAATCACAAAGAGGAGAACATCTTGAGAAGAGCAGTGATCTTTGGATACAGGACACAGAGAGGTGGAGCTAACATCCCAGGGAGTGAGCTCATGAAGAACCAGCCTGATCTCTCTCTCTCTCTCTCTCTCTTTCTCTCACCTCTCTGATATGCCAGGGCTCCCATTGGCCAAGACCAGCAATCAGAGGGGCAGGGAGCCCCTGGTGTGGTCCATTCAGGTGAGGTTCCCAGGAGGAAAGGAGGTGCAGAGCAGACTGGAGTTGAGGGAACCATAGCTAAGCCCCCATCATGTAAGTGAGGCACAGTCCGAGGTCACACCAATGGTTGAACACAGGAGAAAAGCAACAGTGCATCCTTCACTCATCTACTCAGCAAGTATTCCCTTGGAGCCAGCATCCGTTGTAACATTGTTCCTTGTTTGGCATTCTGAGGAGTTAAAGTTGCTGAATGAAATAAGGTTGGGGAGCTGCCGCTGCTTTATTTCCCTCAATGTCATGGTCTCCTATTGCTGACAGATAATTGAGATGTAAGATGCAGTTGCTATTCTGAGGGAGAACCTGCCTGCGTGCAATGATGAGAGATGCTAGGGAGGGTCTGCCACCCACTGAAGCTTGAATCCCAGCACTCGAGTTCAGACTTGGGTCTTAACAAATTGTTTCACCTTTGGAGAGTTATCTCTGAGAACACACCCCTGCCACCCCCCGCAATGCATATGGTGATCCATATCCTTGGTTCAGCTTTTTGTGTTTGTCTCAACTTGTGGTCAACTGTAGTCTAAAAATATTAAAAGGGAAATCATATATTTTGAGAGGGTGGGTGAGGGACAGCGAGGGAAAATATTTACATAACTTTTATTACTGTGTATTTTTGTAGTTGTTCTATCGTATGATGTTATTATTAATTGCTCATTGTGCCTTACTTATAGATTAAATTTTACCATATGTATGCATACATAGGGAAAAAGTATATATATGGTTGGGTACTATCTGTGGTTTCAGAGATTCTTTGGCATCCTGGAATGAACTCCCCCAGCATAAAGGGCAATGACTGTAGTTTCTTCCATCCTAGCTCTTAACCTCCTCTGCACTTGGCAATCACCAGGAAAACAGCTACCTGGAGCAACCCCCTGGGATGCTTTTAATTGGCCAGTGGGACCAGGCTCAGCTTGCAGATTCTTACACAAGGCAAGGGATGGGGGCCGTGGCTAAAGTCTTCATTGTTTAAGTCTGTAGAGACTCAGCCAGCCATGAGCAACACGGTGCAGGGCTGAGACAGGCAGTAGCACCGGGAGGGGGAACAGAGGCCAAAGCCCCTTACAGTTTCACCCACTGCGAGCATGCTGGGGAAGAAGGTGCATATGCAGAATTTGGAGTATCCCAAGGGAAGCTGGGCCATTGTGTGTTGGGATGGAGATGTTTAGGTCCTGTGTCTTGGTGGAAGAGTGCAGATAGCAGAAGAAGGCACCCCAGGGCCCGTCTGGGGTGAGGTGAGAGAGGGTTCATCTTCAGGTTGCACGACTACAGGGCCGGGCCCTTCTTTTATTCACAATATTGATATTTTAGTCCTATAGGTGTTTTACATTCATTTTGATTTGGATTAAAATCTCATTGGTCATGATTGCTGAGTTTTCTGGCACTTTTCACTTTGCTCCAAAAGTGAGCTCCCACAGGAAGGAAATGGTACTATTGAGCACAGCTCTCTGGTTGTGGAAATAGTCATGGCTTGGGGTGCAACAGACTTGAATTTGAACCTCAGCCTCAGCTCTGTGGTGGTGGGCTGGTCACTCACCTTCCTGACCCTCTGTTTTCTTCACCAGGGAAACTAACTCTGATTGGTGGGGCCTTGGTGAGGGTAAAACTAGCCAATGGGATGGGACCCAGGCACAATGGGGGATGCAGGACCTACTGCCCCGGGAGTCTCAGAAAGGGTGCAGGGTAGCGATGGCCACAGTGCCTGGCATGTTTGTTGATAAAGCAGACTGTGGCCCGGAGCTTCCTGGTCATTTTTGTTCCCTTAGGCTGCCTTGCTTGGCAACAGATGCTTCTGCTTCTCCTGGACCTCCTCTCACCTGCCAGGCCTCTGTGGGCCAGGCTCCCATGCCATTGTCTGGCTCCCATGGTGTCCCTGTCCCCACAGTGTACAGAAGGCCCCTTTGTCTCCTGCCCACACCTGACTGCGGCATCACAAGGTGGTGACGGCACTGCTGGCGCGTGGCCAGGCTCTGTCAGCAGTAACATTAGTCATGCCTCTTCCAGAAAGCGCCTGGTCAGGGGCCAGGGTCTGGGTGGCCCAGGAGGCGCTGGGCGGGTGGTTTTCATTTCCTTCCTGTGTTGGTTTTTAAACTGCTGGCCTTTTAGTGCTGAGATCCTCTGCGTAGATCTTAGGCCTGCTCCCTGAGGCTCAGGCTGGAGGAGCTCCACTGCAGATCTGAGCACTGAGCCTCCACCCCTGTGGGCTGCTGGAGAGAGGGCTCCCAACAGTATTACGAATCCCCTTGCCAGTTAGGAGAGCTCCAAGGTGCCTCCTTTGTGCCCTGAATGCCGCTGCACTATCAGCAGGCACTGGCAGCTTCCCATCACTGGTGGCTTTCACACTTATCCCAGGGAGGATGCTCAGGCGCAGGAGAGGCAGGAGAGGACCATAGCTGTTGATGGAAAAGGTGCAGAAGCAGCAAAATCATTTGCCCAGCAAGTCTGGGTGAAACAGCCCTGAAGGAGCTTCCTCCAGAAGCCCTGGAGCTCAGTATGGAGGGAGGAGGTGTCCTTTGTACTGGGATGGAGTGAGCAGTGGGGACTTCCCACATTGGGGGCCCTAGCGTTGGAGGGCTTGGCCTTGGGGCATACTGACATTAATGACCCCTTGGCACTGGGGAGCCCCTGGCACTGGAAGGACTGACATTTGGGATCCCTGTTATTGAGAGACCCTGGCATTGAGGAACTTCTAGCATAAGGGGCTATGACTGGGGGACCCTGTCACTGTGGGGCCTCTGGTACTGAGAAACCACTAGCAGAGGGAGCTCCTGACACTGGAGACCCCCGCCACTGAGTAGGGTGTCTCTGGCAGTGTGAAGCCAGGTTGTTGGTACAACTGGAAGTCAGAGCTGCCTGGGGTTGGCTTTAGGGATGTTCATAGGGCTTGTGTGTCTGTCACTCCAAGCACACTGTGGGATTACAGAGGGAAGGGACTATGTTGATTCTGAGTGTGTGCTTGGAAATCCTGTACTTTGCTTTGCAGCATCCGTTCCTTTTGCCATGGTAACTGGCAAGGTCCTAGATAGTAGCCTCCTTCTTATGCCTCCCCCAGTCCCCATCAGCCTGGGTCCTGGAGTGAGCACAGTGAGCAGCTGCCTCTGAAGATTGCCTGCTACTGTGGGGCAACCTAGCCCATCTGACTGGAGCACAGCCTGGCCTCCTAGCTCCTGGAAGGCTGTGAAGACAGATGGGAGACATGCAATTTCCTGTCCCTTGGTCAATCCGCAAAGGGATTTTCTTGTAAGTGTAGAGGAAAGCATCCAGGTTTCTGAATGTGCGGCAGCGTGATTTTTCTCCTGCTGTTGTCCCACCCATCTTTGAAAACATAGATGAAGTATTTACACCAAGAAGCCTTCTATAAGCAGGGTAAATAGGTTTAACACACAAAACCTCAGGACACCCTGTTAAATTAGAATTTCACATAAACAATCCTAAACAATGTATAATACAGTGCATAAATACAGTTAGTCCGCTGTATCTGTGGCATCTTAGAATTCAGCCAATCGCAGATTAAAGAAAAAATGTAGTCAGGCCTCCCATGGTGGTGTCTGTACTGAATACGGACAACATTTTTTCTTGTCATTATTCCTTAAACAATGCAGCATAGCAACTACTTCCATGGCATTTGCATTGTATTAAGTTTTATAAGTAATCTAGAGATGATTTAAGGTATATTGGAGGGTATACCTTCAAGGTATATTAGAAGGTGTGTGCAGGTTATATTCAAATACTACACCATTTTACATAAAGAGCTTGAGTATCCACAGATTTTTGGTACCCTGGGTGGGGGCCTGGAACCAATTTCTCATAGAATTGTGTCTCAAGCAATGTTTGTGACATACTAAAAAATTATGCAAAGTTTATCTGAAATTCAAATGCACCTGGGTATTTATTCTGGCAGTCCTACCTGTAAACCATTCTTTCCTTTAAACTACCTTAGAATCCTCACTCTACTGATCGCTTTCCACCTGGACTGCGATAATCAGGCCCACATTGTGGCTATCCCATTGGACTTCGGGCTTCTTGAGGCCACACCCTTATCTACATACACCTTTGTTTCTCCCACAGCAGTCAGACCAGTCCCCATCACAAGCACAGCTATTAACTCTGAAAGAAAGTTGGGCTTGATGTGGAGGAAGGCTTTACAAATACTCCTAAGGAAAAAAAGTGGGAAGTGAAAGCCATTTGGCCCTTGTGTCTTTTTCCCCCTCTTTCTTCCAAATGTGAGCAGAATCTAGCATTTTACATCTTGCAGTGACCATGTGTCTTGGTTACTTTTCTCTCATTGCTGAGACAAAATACTTGACACCCAAAATTAAGGAAAGAAAGGTTTATTTAGCTTACAGTCTGTAGAGGTTTCAGTCCATACTCGGCTGGCTCCAGGACAGAGTGGCACATGGCAGAGGGCAACAGTTCATGGTAGCTCAAAACAGCAAAAGTGACAAGAGCCAAAGGGAGGAGCGACAGCTGGAAGAGCAAGCGTCTTTCCCTACCTTACACTGTATGCAAACTACTTGCCCCAGGGCAAGTGTAGAACTCACACCCATAATTCCAACATTGGACCATGAATCAATCATAACTCTAGAAGCCCACCCCATGACTGCTTGAGGCTTTGGGGGGACATGCAGACACAAACCATAACACCCTGGTAGTGGCAGTTGAAGTGAAATCCCTAACTCCTTTTGTAGGCTGATTCCCTCTGTGCCGGAAACTGAGTCCAGCATCATGCCCTGCTATGGGAAGGTGTGTTGCAAATCCTTATGTGTTGGATGGTGGAAGCCACACAGTCTTGGAAAGTGAGCATTTTCTAGAAGGCCCAAAGCACCAGGCTTTCCTGCACCCCTAGCAGCTGGATGCAGCCTGTGGCTCTACTGAGGGTGCAAACTCTGCTCCAGATCTCTGGGAACAAAGCCATTGGTGACCACAGTGGGAGGTGCTGGGCTAAGCAGCCTGATGGATCCACCTGAGTGGTGGTGAAGTCTTTGATGTGCCACACACCAGACTTTTGACCTCCAAATCCATGTTGGGAATGATCAAGGTTCACGCGTATTGGATTTCTGCTAGTTCCTGCCTTCTAGCCCTTGGAGAAGTGTCAACATCTTCAGAGCAGATGTTCCTCATCTTCACTGCCAAGGTACTGCTTCATGTTTATCTCACTGTCCCTTGTGAATCTGGGCTCAGGGTGAGGATGTACATGCCTCCTCTGAGCTGTTTCTGTTCATCTTTGAATCATAGAAGCTGACTTCCCCTGCACTCTTTCCCCTATAGTCGTGCTTTCCAGTGGTTGTGGGTTATTTGGGGAAGGAGCCAGAAATGAATCCAACTTTCAGAGTCTTACACAACTTTATTATTACTGTTGTTAGTAGACACTGTGCCTCCAACTCAGCTGAAAGGAGGAAGCTTACATAAAAGTTTATGCAGCCAGTGAATCCTCTTCATTGCATTATCACCCCCCAACCCATTCTCCCCAGTTCAGTGCTTTCCCATCTCCATAACAACCTCTGTCCCAGAATAAGTAGATGAGATTGGGCGTGTTCAGGGTGGTATGGCCGTAGACTCCCAAAATAAGTAGAGAAGTCATGGTCCCCAGTGCAGCAATGGGAGTGCTCTTGGTGTTTGTCGATGGAGATTTCTCATCTTCTTCTGGATAACTCTTAAGGACGGCCCCTGCATTTAGGCCTCAGAATGGGCACAAACAAATCCAGTGACTCTCAACATTAGCGGCATGTTGGTCCATGTGAATGTTCCCTAGCAGCCAACACTTGTACATCACACACAGAGGAGTTCCTTTCTAGTTATGTTGAATTCTCATTTTCCTCTGGCATCTGCAGATGTTCTTAGGTCTCTGGCTAAGTCAAACAGAGCATAGGACAGACCCATCACCTTTAATTTCCAACAGCACACCCACCCAGGTCCTTTTGATAACCAGACACAGGAATGATTTCTACTGGAAATTAAGAGGAAAAGGAAAAAGGTCCACACCACGTGGTTGTACCAAAACAACACACACAGACAGCTGAAATATGAACATCAGGCTTTAAGTCCTTCACCACCCTCTTGGTATTTCCACCAGTTCCCACTCTAGTCTCCCCTCACATCCCTTTCTCTGCTTTGACTGCTAGGTAGCAACCCTTTCTTCCCAGTGCTCATTCATTCACTCATCAGAGAGTACTGTTTAAGTTCCTATGATGTACAGGTTTTGTGCATAGTCCTCCTGGCATACAAATCTCCACCAAGGTGGAGTTTATAAAATGTGGTAAGTCAAAGAATGAACACACAAATGCAAAAGAAGTATACAATCACTAATTATAATAAGGGCTGTGCATGATTTTAGGGACGTGCCTCTGGGGTTTGTGTGTGTGTGTGAGAGAGAGAGAAAGACATAGACAGACACAGAGACAGAGACAGAGGCAGAGACAGAGACAGAGACAGAGACAGAGACAGAGAGAGACTCTATAAAGCAGAACCACGAAAAGTTTTGGATGAGTGAGAATTTGTTAGCCAACCTGTGCTAGTCAGAATAGGTAGGAACATCCAACCACCAAATCTCAGTGGTTCAATATAATAAAACCTTACTTGGGGGCTGGGGATATAGCTCAGTGGCGTAAGTGCCTGCTTGGCAAGCACAAGGTCATGAGTTCAATCCCCGGTACCAATAAATAAATAAATAAATAAATAAATAAAACTTTATTCTTGCTCACATTAGTCAGCTGAGGGGCTGGCCAGTTCTTCAGGGCAGCTGTCCTCCAGATGTGGCTCAGCTTTCCAGGAGGCTTTGATCTGACGGCACCTCTGTGTTAACTTGTCTTCCAAAGACATTGCAGCAGGGAGCAGAGCAGAGAAATATGCTCAGCTCTTAGATGTCTTAGCTGGGAGGTGACACATGTTCCTTCCACTGACATTTCACTGGCCAGTACAAACCCCACACCATGCCTAATTCTGACGGGGTGAGGCTGGGATGACAGAGAACTAGAGATCTTGGTGAGTGCAGTAATGTCTACCACATGGTCAAGCATGGAGAGTAGGACATTCCAGGGAAAAAGAGCTCAGGAATCGTGCAGTGCTGGAGTGTAGTGAGCAAATGTAAGGGGGTGAGAGTGACTGCAGAGGTGATTGGTGTCAGATCTTCTTCAGGCAGGAGTATGAACTTTATTCCAAGTGCAGCTGATGATTTTAAAGCCAGGGAGGCAAGATGTATGGTTTATAGCACTAAAAGATGGGTTAGGTTATGGTAGGGAGAAATGGACAGGGATCTATTGAAATCAACCATGGCTGGCGGTGATACTGGCTTAGGACAAGGAAAAAAGAGGCAACATTGAAAGACATCTTGGAAGTAGAGCTAACAGTGTGATGGACTGGAATGGAGAGACAAGAGGTGAGGAGGGCAGAAAATTGAGCAACTGGATTGAGCAACTTTCTGAATAGAGACACTATGCATGGAGGTAAGCAGGCTAGGGGAGGATTAGATTGTGTGTGGGCACATTCCTATAGTGTAGTTAGAGACACCCTGCGGGAATATCAGATGGTAGCTGGGAGCAGGGTTTGAATCTCAGTATCAACCCAGATGAACAAAAGCCTCACTATTGCACCTACAGAAAAGAAAATCCTAATGTAACAACCCTGGCTTATCTCCTTTCACCCAGAGATCTTTCTCTGAGTACATGTGCCACTTCCTGTTTCGAAGATATAGGCATGAAATTGGAGGCACAGTAGGGCTTGGAGACAGGAGGTGACTACATTGGAGAGGTAGTTGTGGCTCATAATCCCTGCAGGATGCGACTCGCTATGGGGGGGGTGCTGTAGAACAGCCCCCATTCTTCAGAGGGCGGAGGGAGAAGGAGGGCCTGTGAGCAAGAGTCTTTGCTGTGGTTTCCATGGTAAGGGCTAGTGAGCAGCTCAGGATCGGCTCTTCTGAATACTTTCAAGGAGGCCTTGGGCGTGGGGACCATCCCTAGTCTTATCTGGCCTGAGATCACTGGGGCAGGTCACCGCGGCTCTGAGCATGAGACCCCCACAGAGGAGATGTCGAGGTTTGTCTTTTTTTTTTTTTTTTTTTTTTGTCGTTTTGAGGCAGGGTCTCTCTATGCAGTTCAGGCTGGCCTTGAGCTCACTTTGTAGCTCAGGCTGCTCTCGAACTCTTCACGATCCTCCTGCCTCAGCCTCCCGAGTGCTGGGATTACAGGTGTGTGCCACCACGCCCGGCCAGATGTCGAGGTTTGATCAAGATTGTCTGGTCTGCATTATGAAAAGTAACCCCTGGTGAAGCTGTTTGTATCTCTAGGACTTGGCTACCCCAAAGGGAAGGAAGGTTTCTGGGGTTCACAAGACCTTAGATGCCACAGCATCAGAATCCAGAAAACAAAAACCATGGTTAACGAACCACCACCATGTGCAGCAGATCTCCACATTGTGTACCTCAAAGCGGCTTAAGATCCGACAAGTCTCAGAGGAGGAATGTTTAATGATACTTTAAAAAGCATTTGCTTTTGCGAGCTATCCCAACATGCCACCCAACCTATTTGTTAATCATCTGCTTTAAGAGCTACAGACAACAATTAAGGGCAGAGATCCACCTCCATCCTCTGACATACCTTTCTTGACCTCATAACTGTGTGAGTGAAATTGTCTTAAGCCAAACACATGCGGATGGTAGAAAAACCTTGGTTTTCTATTTAATTCTAATTTGCTCTTCTGAGAAGTGTTCTTTTTTTTTTTTTTCTTTAGGAGAGAGATGGGTTGCCTGGGAGATATGGTTATCAGGCCAGAGTTTGTGTGGGAAGTAACACAGGAATTATTTTTAAAAACTCTCATACAATGAAATGATCAGACAAGAGAGCACCGGGTGGATGAAGATGCTGCTGAGGCAGACGCCCGGCTGCCCAGCGCCCCTGCACATTTTTGCTCACGTGCGGGACTTCGGGGCTCACCTGTCTTCTCCTCGTGCCGAGCAGTGTTACTGCACTGATGTCTAAGTAGGTCAAGGTGCCCACAGTGTCTCTTCTGTGGGAAGTGGGGGACGGCTTGTCTGTTGCTTACCACAGTACTTGCTGTTCACTTAAAGTGCTGGCCCCTTGTCCCTAGGTCCCTTGGCTGCTGTGCAGACAACTGAGTATGCAGTACCCATCTGGGCCTGTTGTGTCATACTGTGACTTGGGACAGGGCTACAGGCACAATGCACTGGCAGTTTGTGAAACGAGAATGCCGCAAAGAACAGCCTTTCATCTCTAGTCCAGGAGTCTCATGTCTTCTGCTAGCATCTGTGAAAGGTGTTAGCTCAAATGTGGGGCAAAGTTTCACACCCCCCATAGGTCCCAGCATAAGAACACAGCTATTGTACTCAAATATAAATAACACATAGATAGTACAGTAGTCTAGATTACAAAACAGCCAGACAGCGGGGGGGCGGGGCTTGTTCCAAGCTGAGAAGGACGCTTGGCTATGTTCTGGCAGAGGACAGAAGCTTCCATTTAATTGGATCTTAGGCTTTTGGAGGTTCACGTAAGATGGCACTCATGTAAAAGGAGGCATCAAAATGTGGTTGGAACATCCCAGCTTTTAGCATTTCTTATAATTAATGCTCCCAGCAAATTAAAGATGGTTTTCTTGAAAAGTAAAAAGTCTCATGGCAAGAAGTGATCCCTGGAAAGGGAAAATTTTAAATTAGCAATACTGTGTGGGGTGATTTTCCCAAGAGGAAACTGCGCTTTGCACTAGCAGCTGTCTTCCCAGTGAATTCATCACAAGCCCGTGTGGAGCATTCCCCGAAGCCAGCCTCCCCCCCAGAGGATGCCTGTCTCCCATTCATGTGCGCAGCATTGGAGGGGAACCGGTGGAGGGCTGGGAAGCCCAGACCTGGGAGTTCCTTGCTGCCTGAAGTCACTGATCCTTAACAGCGGTACTGTCCGTCTACCTGTTGGCGTGTGTCAGCTCCCTGTTCACTATAGTGACAAGAACATGCCCAACTCCTCACTTCTTTATGTCTTCTAAGCAGAGCTCCATTGCACCTGTGCTCAATTTTAGCCTCAACGTCTGTCCTTAGCCACGCGTTCCTTGCTTCTCTGTGGGAATTTCATGATTAAGAGAGGAAAATAAGCCCCTGGGTGAAGAAATGACTCACCCATTCCCTTGAGAATCTCAGTCTCAAGCCTGACATCGAATGGGTCTTGATGGAGTTAAGTAGGAGGTTGAATATTTGTGCAGATGTAGTTATTTAAGATATTTTTGCTGGAGGAAAATCTCCAAAAACAAAAGCCCTGCCAAACTGCGCAACATCCCTGTTTTACCTAGTTGCTGAGAGGAGGAGAAGAGATCGGAATTGCAAAATGAAAAGAGGAACAGAGTGCTGAGGCTTTTTAGGACGTAACAAAAGCCACACACAGTGGGGAAGGCCTTCTTGACGCGGGAACTGCTGACATGCTTCGTGGTAGGTTTCTGCCCTCCACCGGTCATCTTCCATGGGCTTTGTTGTCTCTCTCCTCAGCTTCCTGGTTGTTTGTCCGCATGCTGTATGTCCTTGTCACTGTCTTGCTCAGGACCAACCCTGTCTGCTTCTTTCTATGGCTTTATTTCTGTCCTTTCGCCCTTTCATTCTCTCCTTTTAAAATCTGATTGGCGTTCTCTGTGCACACATGTAATGAGACATAATTTTAAACAAATACAATGCAATGGGCATAAAAACCCAAAGTAGCTTGAAAACAGAGAAATAGACACTGGCCATTGCTTGACTTCAGCGTCTTCATCCTGCAGCAATCTTACAGGGCATCAAGAGGCCCATTTTGCGGAGGAGAAGCTGAGGTCCCAGAGGTAAAGGGACATGCCCAGGGCCACACAGCTGATGTGTCATAAGGGTTGGCCAGCTCTAATTCTCACATTCCTCATGACTTCAGGGTGGCACCTGGCTCAGGGTGGCAGCAGGGATGTGGACTACAGGAAGAATTTGGACTTTGCAGGCAACATGCTCGGGCTGACTCCTGTTTTCCTCTTCTGCTGGCCTTGCGATGCATTCTCCTGGGAATAGCACTAGTGCATCTCAGACGATCACTGCAAGGGTTAAATGAAGTAATGAGGGGTCAAATGCTCAGTAAACGTCATCCTCTGGTCCTCTCTTTATTTTCCCCTGCATCTCATCCCTTAGCAGGTCCACTGTTGACATATCTGTTAGGTTTACGGCACAGAAGAAGAAACGAAGGGGGAAGAAGGCCTTTACTCTGGACGCAGAGAGCAGGGGCCTGCATTCAGCACAGGGCTCCTTTGGGGCACAGAAAAGAGGCAGGGAGTTTATGGGGACTCTGGCTAGAGGCGGGGCTTGAGAGGCGGGCTCAGTGACGTATTAGGAGCTGATTGGGGCTTCCGTGCGCAGGCGCGCGGGAAGGGTAAGAGGAAGTTGTGTTCAGGGCGGGGCAGGAACCTGTCAATATCCACTTCCACCACGTCTCACCATCGCCTCTCAATCGTGCTATCCTCACCTTTGTCCAGGTGACTGGCACTTCCAACTTGCTTCTGGCTTCTGCTGTTATCCCTTTTCAGTTTATCTTCTTTACCCCAGCCCTGGATCCTCAGATCTTGTTCCTCCAACGTTCAGAAACCTCCACTGGTATCTGACCTTATTCTCAGAGTAAACAGCAAAGGCCTAACCGTGCAAAGCGTAACAGAGTCAACAGCAAGGGCCTCTCACACTTCCAAGTGCCCCCGCGCCACTGAAGGCCTTTGGAAGGCGCAGCTCTGCCTCAGTGACTCTGCGGAACTCATGACTCCGTGTTGCTATCAAACTCTTGGATGGTGCTAATGCTGCTGGTGCAAAATCCCAGCACAGAATACCCAGAGCTCACGAGGTCAGCATATCCACATCCCCCCTAGTCCTTTCTGGCCTCTTTCTTGCTAAATGCAGTCACCTTCACCGGTCTCCTTGTACCTCAACACATCAAATAAGCTCTGCCTCAGGGCCTCGCACATCTTATTTCTCTGCCTGGTACATTCCTCCTCCAGATACTTGGTTGGCTCACCCCCTCACTTCCACTAAGTAGTGACTCAGTTACTCTCAGCAAAGGGCTGATCCTCTTGAGGTCAGGTTGACCTCAGCCCGACTTCTTTTCTTATAACTGTACCTCAGCCCCTACCCCCAGCAATAATCTCCATCTCCGCTGTCTATCTTCCTTCATCTACAGGATGTATTGCTTTCAAACACCACAAATATTATAACTTACTTTGTATTTTGTCCATCTCTCCCATCTAGAAAGCCAACTTCAAGAGGTCACTCAATGTTATCTTTTTGTTCAGCTCCTGGAAGAGTATCCAGAGTTTGGACCAGACTGTTGTCAGGGCAGCTTCTCCAGAGGAATAACAATTTCAGATCCCCCTCACAGGATCTGCCCAAGTTAGTGCCTAGATTCTTTCTATTCCCTTAACAGTGAATGTTTGCTTTTAAGCATGCCTAGCTGTCATCTCTCAGTACTTCGAGTTAATAATGTGGCTTTTCCACGTTCAATTAGATCCTGTTTGTATTTGATTTTTCATTTGGTGAACCAGATTCCCTGTCGCGTTTTAGTCCATTTCCCATCCGAAACAGATACATATTGGGACAGGATTTTGGCATAAAGTTATCGCCGTAGGGAATATGCATAAGGTTTTCCCTGCTTTGGGAAATAATCCCAAAAGACATGATCCTGAACAGTATAATACTGAATTTTGAAATCCTGAAAAAACAAAATTTCTAAAATTTAGTATATGGGAAAGAATTTAAATATATTTAAGACCTTTATTTACATTTTTAAAAGAGAATTCATTTGAGAAACAAACACATAACAGAGGACTCTGTAGACTTTTTTGCACAGGCAATAATGTAGCTTGCATAAAACATTCAGGTCTTCTACTGACAGTAACATGGGTATGTACAGTTAGGAGCAGGTGAAAAGTATTCGGTATGATCAAAATATATGGTGAAGATTTAAATAAAAGTAAAAAACTATTACAGGAAAAGACACATTGCCATTAAATTCCCCTCAAAATACTCCTCCATTGCTCTCAACACACTTATCCCATTATGCTTGCTACTTTCTGAAGCAATCCTGGGAAACAGTGTCATGGTTGCCTCCATATTTTGAATCCATTCAAAATGTTCATGGCACTTTCTGTCAAGGTGCTGTCTTTGTCTTAGTCATTTTCTCATGGTTGGGACAAGATCACTGCCAACCCCAGCTTAAAGAAGGAAAGATTTATTTTGGGTCACACTTCAGTCCATAGTTGGCTGGCTCCAAAGCAGGACAGCATGGCACAGGTGCGTGGCAGAGAATAGATGCTTACTTCATGGCAGTCCAGAAGCAGAGAGCTCAAGGGAGGAGACAGGAAGAGAGATACCTGCTCCGTTCACCCTCACAGTGTCCTACCTCCTCTGACCAGATCCCACCTTTCTAACAGCAAGTCTCACCTCTAATGCTTCCTTAATCTATCACCTTCCATACACAGGCAGCTTGGGGGCCATTGTGATCTAAAGCAAAATTCACCTTATTCGGGGGATCTGGCACTATGTGACTTCTGGCTCTTCTCCAAAATCAAATAATTGTGAGACGTAAATGTTTTGCATCGAATCAGGACATCCAGGCAACCTCAAGAGTGCAATTAAGGACACTCATGAAACAGGACTTCCAGAACTGCTTTAGAAAGTGACAAGAACATTGTGCTTGAAGAAAAGGGGCAGTTTTCTGAGGGGGACTAATGGCAGTGTGTCTTTTACTGTGACACAGTAAGTCCCTGAGTTATGTCTTCTGTTCCAGAAGAATTGTTTGTAAGTTGGATTCATTCATAAGCTAACAAAGTGAGTCTTATACAGGATACCTGTAAAAGTCTGCAACTCAAATGTTTATAAGTTGGGGATCTACCATATGTTCTTTTAAAAATTTAAACACTTACATCTCATATGAACACATTTCACTATGGTTGGTAATTGTGTACACTCCTTCATAACTGCAGTCATCTGAAGTGTGGTGATGGACACCTTAAATTTTTTAATGAGATGGATCCAAAACTATTATAGGTCATCACTGCATATGCATCCACCCAAAGAACCAAAGGTCTTGAGAAATTTTTTCATACATTTATATCGTGTTACCTTGATTCACAAATGCTTTTGTTTGCAAGCAATTTGGTTTACAACAGAAGTATTGAGAAAAATTTTGTTTTTGTTTGCAAATACTACGTAGAGTAACAAACATGACTGTAGCCATGTTTCCTCACAAACACAAACATGACTGTCTTTTCCAAAATCATAGAACAAATTAAGTTCTTCAACCATGGTACCACTGTGTGTGTGTGTGTGTGTGTGTGTGTGTGTGTGTGTGTGTATTTTTTTTCTTCTGGGAGACTGAGGCTGGAGGATGGCAAGTTTGAGTCTGGCCTGGCCAGCTTAGTGATTTAGTAAGACCCTGTGTTATAGCTTATATGTAGATGTGCCCCAAAGCCTTGTGTGCTCAGAAGTGGGGTTTTTTGGAGCTGGCTGGATCTAGGGTGTGTGATTTAGGGATTTTACAATTGACTGTGGTGGGTTCATTTACAATTGACTGTGGTGGGTTCATTTACAATTGACTTAATCTAGGGTTTAAGGGTGCGTGGTACTAAATTAGCCCACCGATTGCAATTAGCATAGTTCTGGTTGTGGCTGAATGGATTTACTGAAGACAGAAGCCCCACCCTGAGTGTGGGTGGCACCACCCAAAAGGCTTGTAGCTTGGATGGGATAAAAAGGCAAAGCAAGCTCCCTGCTGCGGCTGCTGCTGCTGCTGCTGCTTTGCTTGCTGTTCCCTGCCTGCCTTGCTATGGACTGTTTCTCCTCTGCTATGTCCCTGTGCCATGCTGCCCTGCCTTGAAGCCAGCCAACTATGGACTGAAACCTCTACAAACTGTGAGCTGAAATAAACCTTTCTTCATTTAACTTGTGAGTGTCAGGCATTTTGTGTCAGCAACAAGAAAAGTAACTAAGACACCATGTCTCACAATAAAAAAGCAGAATATGTTCTAGGGTGTAGCTCAGTGTGAAGGCCCTATTTTCAATCCCTGGTACCACAAAGCAAACAAATAAAAACCACAAATGCCAATATATTAAAAAGACATGTCTTTTTTTATTGAGAGAGTTTAAGCATTCATACATACATGCACAAAATTTACCCACATAGTCAATGTTGTGGTAATGCCTTTTAAAGGATCCAAACTTAAAAAAAAATACATAAACAGATTAAAACTCTCTGAAAGTCTTTAGATAACTTACACTTGTAGTATTGGAAATAATGCAAAAGTGAAATAAACACCACAGTCAATTGTAAAATAATTATACTGACAATTTAAAATAGTGGAGAAAGCTCAAAGAAGAAAGATAAAAGGAAAAAGCCAAAACCCCCAAACAATCCCTCCAAAAAGTTTTTAAAAAACAGATAGACCCAATGAAAAAGAGTGTCACTTGATAGGTTACGGGCGATTTTATGGAGGTGGTGAATAGGAGGTACAGGCTTTCATGATCCTAAGCTGTATTTTGAAGTCTGGTGCCACTTTTTTCTTTTAGGGCAGTCTCTTCCCAGAGAATATGTTGATGTTCATTTTCTGTGGGCCGATGCTCCACTCCACATCCACTCAGGTTTACATGGTGATCCCCTCTGGAAATGCCCTCACCGACACAAGCAAAATGGTGTTTACTGTGTTGGTAGGTATGCATCCTGTCTAGTGTAATGCAGCTGTCTTATATACAACCGAAAAATGCATTAATTCCTTCTCCAGAATTCTGCTTTCTACCTCTTCTTATAGTAGCTTCTTTTGAAATGAATATTGAAGTCTTTGAAATTTCTGCTTTCAGGATTTCAACATCTGGAAATTTAGTTTTGGGGGGATTATGATTTTGGGGATTTTAGCCCTTCATGACTTTAGGCTCTGCAGATTTAGTCTTTAGGGATTTTAATCTTTCAGGATTTCAACATTCAGGCTTATTGCATTCGGGATTGTGACCAGCCCCGGCTGGTCTCTTCAGGGTCACTTATCGGTCTGTGTTTGCCACATTCTGTGCTGGGGGCAGAGCCCTCACTCACCAGAGCATATCGAGCATGCTGTGGTTTGGTGTGGCTACTTCATCCCCCTGGGTGGAGTGAATAGCAGCTGTAAATGTTTCTATTCTGCAGGACGATTGGAGTTTATCTCCATCCTTTTTGTTCAGGGAGCGGGCATTGCTGAAAAAGGGCAGCACCCCCTACCTGATGTCACTAAGGATGGAGAGCTCCGATCTCAGCTGTGAGAATGGCTCCCAGGGAATGAATGAGCAGCCTGCTGCCCTTATCAATGAAAGGCACAGTCAGAGGACTTCACCGCTGCTCCTGGGTGGTCTCCACACAGGAAATCCATGCTTACCCCCTGCCCCTTGGAGCAACTGTCAGAATCAGTAAGCTGGAGGTGGATTTGCAAAGACCTGTCATTTCACATATTACAAGACCGAGCCTTTAGGAAATTAGCACTCCTGTAGACTCAGTAAACATCTGCAGGACACGCAGAAGCTGGCGTTTAGAATAAAAGGTGTTGAGCCAGAAAGGGGTGGGGAGAGTGCGGTGCTGATCACATGAGTATCAGTTTCTCACCCCGAGACATCTGGGGAAGTCTCACAGAGCTGAGTGATGTGGCATACATAGAGCAGCATGATAGAGTAAAAGGAACCATAGTTTGCGTGTTTAATGATCTGGGCAAGTCCTGATAATAATTTCATTTTGAAGGTTCTTGGACATCAGAGACCTCCCTGGGTCTTAAGATAGGGTTGCCTCAAATCTCCACTTGTATGACTTTGATGCCTAAAGTCCTTGTTGGGTTTGCGCAAAGCCCTGGAAACATCTCTCTTGGTTCCTCTCCCTGGGGATGCTGCCTCCCTTTCACTAGGTATCACATTGGACCCTAAACTCAGTATCTTTGTTTTTTTCCCTCCCATGGATTTTATCCATTCTTGCGGAGATCTTTAGACCCTGGGATGCTGACTAGGCAAAGCAAATGGCTCCAGGATGTCTGGGTAGTGAGAGTGAGGTCCACAACCAGACTCCAGGTGCTGCTGTGATACTCACAAGCTCCAACCTCACACCAACGCTACCACCACCTGCACCTATTGGCAGAGCTGCACCTGCAACCCTGGAACTCCTGATGTGTACCACAGCTACCCACAGCTCAGCTTCACATCAAGGGAAAGGGTTTCCTTGCTGCCCTTTTGTATTATGCTGTGTGGGGCACCAGGACCCCCAAGTGGCATATTCCGGCGTATATGGTACGTTGAGATGCTGGCCTGGGAGACAAATCTATTGTCCACCACCAGGGCCCATGGACGAGCTCACCTCCCTTTAACCACACACACACAGGACCTGTCTGGCTTCTTCCAGAGTGGATTTTCTCTTCAGAATTCTTCAGTGTCTTACCAATAATTATGGCCTTGTTCTCTAATATGTTGAATAAATCTTGGAATGGAAACAGCTGAAAGTCAAGCAGAGGCCTCCATGGCATAGGAACAGGTGCATACTTGGTTTAGGTATCAGGAAACCTGATTCCAGAACAGACTAGTTGTATGACCTGAGGCAAGTCACTAACCTTGTTGAGCCACATTGTCCAATTAAAATAGCCATGATAGCACATTTCCCGATGCTTTTACAAGCTGCAGGAGGTTCAAATGAACCAGTATAATTGAAAGAACATACTTTATTCTATCACATAATCTCATTACAAGGTGCTAGAAAAACACAAAGCATGCGAAGGAGCCTATCTCAGACTCTTCAGTTTAAGATATTCCCCCATGTTCTTCCTGGAGTGGAGCTGCATTGGGGGTGAGCTTAGGTGTTGAATTCTGAAACTATTTACCTAAGCAAGAAACTGAAAGCATTTCCTAATTTTGTTAGTGTTTGGTCAGATTCTCATCTAAAAAGTGTTTAGGTGACTGGGTTTAAGGGTTTTTAAAAAATATTGAAATAATGTGTATCTGGTGCTGTTTTGTGGCCGTTTGTCCTTCCTTTCTCAGTCCAGACTGTCTGGGTGTCCATTGGGTACACAGTACCCTTGCAGAGTACTCCCAGTTAACCACTGTAACCAATTCATGTGGTGCAGCTGGATAATTGGCCGGAGGTCTGTCCTCATGGGGCGGTGGTCGTGACTGGTGGTTGGTTCTCCTGGGGAGATTGGTTCCAGAGCGCCTACAAGTGGCTACTGGCAGGACTGGGTTCTTCGTAGGGTCTTAGTACTCACAACCATTGGCTGGAGACTGCCCACAGCGCTGGTCACTCACAGCACTGCAACCAGCGGCCACCAGAGTGAGCAGGAAGACAAGAGTGAGTACGCAAAGCAGGCCCTGGCCTCGGAATCAGCCCACACTGTGTTAGTGAAGCTGCGTGACCTCCTGCATCCCAGGTGGTAGGGCCCTTAGGGGTCTCCTAGCACAGTGTCCCAGGGCTGCACACAGGTCAGAATGCTGGCAGAGTAGATAACCAAGGGTGAGAGAGGTGCTCTGTGGCTGGGGCCCTGGGTCCTCTACTTTAGGAAGCAGAATACGGAAGGGGAGCCAAGGAAGAAGAGGCAGTGGTGAGGCCCATGGGAGGCAGAGTTGGGACTGATGACACAGGAGTGCCAAGCAATGGAATTGGGAGGGGAGGGACAGAGGCCTGGAAATACAACCCCACACCGTCCGTCTTTGTTCTTCAAGCACTTGGTTGCTAAGAAGGGGAGCCTGTCCCAGACCTCAGAGCCCAGGAAGTCCCGCCCTCTGCTGCCCAAGAGATTACAGAACAAACCCCTCAGGTGGTCACGGTGTCCTCTGGGCCTTCCCTAGCTTCAGCCGGCAGGGGAGCACAGAGTGTGCGGGTGAGGGTGGCAGGACCAGCCAGAAGGCATCTGCACAGAAAGGAGGTCTGCAGCTCTCTCTGCAAACCCCTTCTCTGGGCTCTACTCTGTGCGTTGCGGTTTGGGCCTCCACAGGCAGAGCCACCGGATCAGCACTAGCACTGTGAGCGTATGTGTTCTGACATCATCCCTCACTCCAGCTGAATTCCCAGCCAGCAGTCAAAGGAGAAAAGGTGCAAATAAGCAAACAGAGACAAAGAAGAGGTGAAATAACAACAGCCAGGCAGTGCAGGTTCTGTTTCCTGTCTTGCAGAGCATTTGCCTGGCTTAGTATTGTGGCTGTTCATCCATTCATTCAGCTGGTAAATACCTACTGACCCCCTCCATGCCTAAGGTCCAGCATAGGTGGCAATGCCATGGTACCTCTATCTATTTTGTGTTGCTATGACAAAATGCCTGAAACTCGTAATTTATTTTTTTTCCCTTTGACATTTTTAATCAGTACATGTTTGCAGCACATAAAGATTACATTCCTTGTGTGAAGTTGGTCCATGTACACAACACATTTTAATTCCTTTCCTCCTTCCTTAGCCCCTCATCTCTTGATCCTTTTCCCATTTGAGAAAAGCTCCCTACTTCTTATTATCTATCTTTTATTATTTAAGCTTAGTTGTCTGATTTATTTCACTTAAAATTATGGTCTCAAGCCACATCCCTTTTCCTGCAAATGATTCAAGTTTATCTTTATGGCAGAGTGGTGCTCCATGGTGTGTATCACATTTTCTTTATCCATTCATCTGTTGATAGATATATAGGCCACCTCCAAGATTTAGCTACTGTGAATTGTGCTACTGTAAACTTGAGTGTGCATGAATCATTGTAACATGATATCTTTGACTCCTTCAGGAAGATACCCAGAAGGGGAATAGTTGGATCCAATGGAATTCCTAGTTTTAGCTTTTGAGGAATCTCCACACAGACCACCATAGTGCTTGTACCAGTTTACATTCCCACCAACAATGTAGAAGGCTTCCTTTCCCCCACAGACTCACCAGCACTTAGGAGTTTATTTAACTTACAGTTTAGGAGGCTGAGAGTCCAGGGTCCAGCAACCACATGTGGTGATATACACGTGATGTGTCACAGCGTGGCAGATGGTATCACAGGGTGAAGGGCTGTGTGAGTGAGAAGTCACATGGTGAGAGAGGAAGCAAAAGAACAAGCTGAGGATTGATTGTGATAACTGACCCAGCCCTTGAGACCTAATCTACTCCCACAAGGCATTAATGCCTTCTACTGCTGCGTCCCCATGCAGTGATTTCCTTCCCGTAGGTCCTGCCTTAAAGTTTCACCATCTTTTAATATGCCACACTGGGGACCAAGCTAAATCTTTAGGGCCAAACTCTCCAAACCATAGCACACGTTAAGCAAAGGCCAACACAGACCTCCTGCTTAAGTGGCCTCCAGCTTAGGTAAGAAGGCAGATATGAATTACACAACCACAAAAAAGTCCACAGAAATTAGAGCTATGAGAGAAAAAAAAATCACAGCCATGGTCACTCACAAAAATCCTCTGTGACCAAATTTTAGTCAGGTTCCCCTGAATCCTCTTCTCAACAAGGCCTTAAACTTAGATCCAGTCTGTCTTGATGCAGGCTAAGTCAGTTTGGTAAGAATTCTCTCACCCTTGACCAAGTATGGTGGTGCACACCTGTAAGCCCAGCACTCGGGAGGCTGAGGCCAGAGGATTGCCATGTGTTTGAGGTGAACCTGTGCCACATAATGAGTTCAAGCCCAGCCTGAACTACACAGCAAGACCCTGTCTCAAAAAAAAAAAAAAAAAATCCCCCGCCCTTGATATCTGATCATCCTCTACAACTGATCAAATTCCTTGTCCTCCGTTCTCAATCTCTGGCTACCCTGGGCTGCCTTCAGCAAGAATCATATTAAGTCAGTTTAGCAAGAATCCTCTCCCTCTTGATGTGTCTTGGTAATTTTTAATCCATCAACCTCTTCACCCTGCCCATGCACCAGATATCCCCAAATATCCTTGTGTTTGGAGGGGAGCTCTTCTTTCTCCCCTACTGTGACAATCCTGGCACTTACAGCAGTGATCCTGAACAAAGTCTTCCTCACCATTTTAACAGGTGTCAGAACAAATTTGTAACATAACAGCAGTGAAGGTGAAATGCCTCATTCTGTGGAAGCAAATAAATGCAATGAATAGGTGAATCTGACCGTTCAAGGAGGCTGAAAACTGCTGATGCTGTAGTTTGGATGTGTTTCTTTTTCTTTGCCAACACTCACATAGAAATGTGGTTGTCAATGTAGTAGTGTGTGTGCGTGTGGGGGAAGCTTTAAGAGATGGCCTCAGTTCTCACGAGAGTGGGTTTCTACAATGCATTTGACCTATTTTGTACCTTCCTCTCTCCCATGTGTGCTGTGCAAGTCAGCTTTGCGTTACTATAACAAAATACGTAAGATAATAAACTTATAAATAAGAAAGGTTGTTTTGGGTTGAGTTGAGATCTAACATCTTAAGGCAAGATAGAAGTTAGAAATTAGCCAATACTAGAAATAACCAAAAGGAGGGCCTGCAGGGCCTGGCAGTGCCATGCTAGAGCACTCTGTAAGAGGCCCATGCGAGGAAGACCTACTCTAAGAGAGGATGCTTGATGTGGTTGACCACTAACTGTTGATTAGGGACCAAGCTGTGTGGAGTGGAATGCTAGCTTGTAGAAGATGCCTAAGTTGCAAATGATTTTTGTCCATTACAGATGCAGATATTTCTTTCCAGTAGAAAAGAGGATCTAAAGGAGTACAGCTTTATTGTCCTATCTAGTTTTCTTAGTCACTTTCTTCATGGCAGGGACAGAAAACCCAGCACCCACAATTTAAAGGATGAGAGGTTTATCTGATCTCACATTTTCAGTCTGTGGTCAATGAGCTCTAAAGCAGAATGGATGATAGAAAGGCCTGGGTGGAGGACATCTGCTCATCCCATGGCAGTCAGGAAGCAGAGAGGGAACGGAAGAGGCAGGGAAGGAGATAAACCCTTCCAGGTCACACCCTCAAGTGACTCACTTCCGACCAGGTCCCCATGATCCAACCTCCTTCCACACACTTGAAGATTTTGGAGGACATTTTAGATCTAAAGCCAACACTATCCAGTAAACTTATTTCAGCATTTCTTTCTTGACACAGTGTACAAAGGCCCATCCCACTAATGCCCTTGAGTCAGCTTTCACTTCCTGCTGGCTCCCTCTGTAGTCAGGGGAGTAAGTCTCTAGCAAGTGCTGGTGTACATTTGCATGAGACTCAGGCTTTCAACTCTTTAAAAGACATAGTTGAATAGAGGTGCTTGGAGGAAATTAGATAAATATCATCAGCACCTATTTCCCGTAGACCCAGGATTTGGACTTTGAGAAGTCTGAGAAAACTTGAGAAAATGTAGGAATGTCCTACCTGTATTCACAGAGCTGCTGGAGTCAGGAGTGAAAAACTAAGAACTGTTACACCTTCTGTATCTTCACTTCAGCTGCAGGGTTTCCTACACAGCAAGAGTTGGGGCTCCTTTGTGGTCGTCACCTGAATGGTTTGTCTGTCTAAAGTGGATTCCCCTCATGTTTGCTCCCTTTCCATCCTTTGCTGTTTTTATCAGTGTGAGGCTTCCCCTCTGCCCCTGGGCTTATAATCTCAAAATTGTTCCCAGGTTGTTCCTGTCTCTCTGCCTCCTTGGCCCATCAGTTCCTAAATCCCATCCATACTTCCTTCAGCCTGTCTCTAGGACCTTCCCCTTCTTCATCCCCACAGCTATTATCTACTCCGGGGAGAGATCCATGAGGCGCTTTTAGAGGATCCTCATGAGTGTTCCAGTTTCTGGGCTCTTGAACATGAGTGTTCCTCTCCAATCATCAGGAACATGAGTGTTCTTCTCCAATCATCGCACAAATTAATGCCAGGTTCCTCCTCGCTATAAAGATGCTGTTTTCACATGTCACAACCTGTTTAGAATCCTGGCTGCATCTGTAGTTGTAGCCCAGGCTCATTTCCTGGCTTCCATAAGCTTTGGTGGGAAAAGCCAAGTGAGGTTCTAGCTGGTTATATTTTCTCCTTCTCAGAACCCTCAGGTTTCCTCCCAGCCGGGCTCACTTAGCACCAAGAGGTCCTCAACACAGCTTGCCAGACTGTAAGACCCACTAGTAAACTGACTAGCCAGGAGTGCTGTTATAACAGCACTTCGGGGGACGTCTTAGAATCTCCCCCAAAGCTTCACGCATTTCCAGGTCGTGCGTGTGCATGGGTGTGTGGTAACTGGATACGTCCACTGATTGGATCAGCACAGTTCTGGGAGGAGTCCTTTAATTTGGAGCGCTGGAGTGGCTGCCACAGGGACAGCAAGGTGACTGCATTGCTAGAGCCAGTGTGTCCTTGTGGTGCACTGACCATGTCTTTTATTTTCTGCATCAGATGCTTTGACATCTGGAGCCTTGCTGACCCTGGAGGGATGGCCCCTTCCCGGGGATACGAAATCCCAGAAACAGAAGACAGCTGCTCATCCCCAGCCCCACAGCTACATGATTTTCAGCCAATCCAGGGACCGCCCCACCCACCTTCTTTATTAGGCTCTCGTCCTCAGGACCACTGTCCACGTGCCGTCATCACTCCTGGGCAGGGTAGGAAAGTAGGAGAAGCCCCTACACCCCAGAGCACACGGAAGGTATCCAAACTGGCCAACCCTGAGCCTGCTTACCCTGCCGGATGCACTCTTTCCACATGCGCCACAACAAAGGGTCACTCTCACTGTTCCCTTCCTTCCCTCTCACCTCGTGCGTGGCCCCTTGCGGAGCAGCATTTCCTTCAGGCTGGGAACTGTAAGAAATGATCATTTCAGTGGCAGTCACCTCCTTTCAAAGCACTCAGTCCCCATACCACATGCTGACTCTGCAGACTCTGACTTCACAGCTGTCCCTGCCTTTCTTAGAGGCGAGGCTGTGTGTCTTTCCTACCTTATGCCTTGTGTCTTAGATCCAACACCCTTCCCTCAAGGTAAATCACATGTCTCTATTCCTTGTAATCTAAAAAAGGCCAACTATAAAGATGCCAGGTCTGGCCAGAATCTATTCCACTTTTTCTTTTACTGTGCTTTTCAGGCCCTTCGCTTTCAACCACATGGGATATCTTTGTATTCCCATATGTCCCCGGCCTCCATTTAGTCCACGGCCTCCTTGTAGCAATGCCCTCTACCCTGCTCACCGATAGATAAACCTTCTCTTCCTACAAGGCCTCACTTGAGGTTCATCTCTCCTGTGATGGCTTCCATGACTTCACCATCATGGGTGACAGTGCCCTTCTCAGAACTCTGACATCCTCTACCTACCTCCAGGGACAAGTGTCGGGCAGCCTGTCCCACCGTCCCTTATGCAGCATTCCCTTCTTAGACTCAGGAACTATCTCTCCCCAGGGTGTCTCTCCCCACATTCTTGCAGTTCAAGCACCAAATGTTCAGTCAGTATTTTGTGTGATGACAGGGTGCGTTTGATACCAAATACGTCCTCGTTGTCTTCTTTTGCATCAAGTTGGGGTACAAAATCCCCAGGCATGGCAACAGTCATTCCCTAAAGGGCCAGGGCCTGGCTAAGAGGGGAAGTCAGGTCTCTGCTCACCTCTGATCTAGGCTGAACGCATCTGGGAGGTGAAGTCACTCTGCCCCTTTTTTTCCTAAATAGAAAGACTAATTTATTTCCTGATATTTCATGATACTCCAGAAGGTTTCAACTTCTTTAGTTCATTATTAGCCTGGAAAGGAAAGAGCCTGCAGACATGGATGAACCTTCATTTGCTCAGTCACTCACCTACTGCTGTGTGGCCCAGCTCCATACAGCCCATGAACCTGTATCATGTAGGCCCAGGGGCTGGGGACCACTGATGTAAGGGACTAGGTCGTGTGCAGAGTTTGGGCCTGGGGTGGGGCAGGAGGCTTGGTAATCGGACATGTACGCCACAGTGTGGTCCTGGACTGACCTGTTCATAATAAAAGCCTCTGGCTTCATTTTCACAGGATCCAACTCGTGTTGTAAATGTCCACATTCCTTGGAGTCCTGCGAGACTTTCTTCACAAAAAAACACAAGGGAGTGGAACCAAATAGTTCCCGGGATCGTCTCCAATCTGAGACATCACATTTGAGTTTGAACTATGCAAATAACTCAGATACTAAAATTCAAGCCCCGAATATACCTTTTAAACCACAAACTAATTATTTGTGCCCAAATCGATGGGCTGTGTCTCTTTAAATTTCTTTCCATTCCTGGTGCGTGCTGTAATCAGCAGATGGCCCTCCCTTCCCCCACCACCCCCGTTAAAACAGACCCTGCTAATAGCTAATATCCTGCAGTGACCAAAGCCATTAGAAGGATTAGGCCATTACTATCCTGCCCAGCAAACACATAATGCTCACGGGGATTGCCTTTTTCCCCTTTGGCTGTTGTTTTTCTGGATGAATCAGGACCCAATGGTGGGTTGAAAAATCCAAATGAGGAGGGCAGAGGGTTATGGCTCGTTCCAAGGACACCGCCCAAACAGCCTTGGGATTTGTGATTCCTTTGTTAAAACGGTGGCAGGCGTCAGCTTTGTGGACAGAGCAAGCCTTGAAAGGGCACAGACGGTGCACAGACCTGTCTCCCTTCTTCCCATAATATCTAATACTCATCCTTTCCAGAACACGGCAGCAACTCTGTGCTCACGCAGCCCTGTTTGTGCATAAAAGACTAACAAGCACAGCGAAGTCCAAGCCACGTCGCAGGGCTCGGGAGTGCTCTGAATCACTGCCACCCAGCGATGCGCTGAGTCATGACAGCACACTGCAACAGAGCAAGGAACCTCAGGCCTAGCAAGCTACAGAGAGGGCGTGGGGGGCAACAGCCGGCCCCGAATTGTGATGCACCTCGCGGAAAAACATGCACTGTGCCACAAAGGCAGTGGTATTCAGTCTGGAGATGGTCAAATAGGGCAGGTAACAGAAACATGGAAAAATACACCTGGGATACAAAGAAAAGAACTAAGACCTGTACTGAGATGGCGCCTCGGAGTAGTCTCTTTTCTAAATGGAAGGAAGGCATGCTTTCGCCAAGTGAGAGCTGGCGAGGATGACGGGAAGATGAGTCAGTGGAACTTCTTTTGGAGTCGGCCTCGGTTAGAATGACTCAGTCCCACATGTCCGGGTTGTTGAGAATCCTTGGTTTCCACTGACTGGGAAAATCACTGTACACTGGTTTTTGTTTTCTGTTTTTTAACCTGGGGAGGTGGAGCTAGACCCCTAAATCTCGCAGCTCCAACATTATGTAAATTTGTGATGTGAAACACCCAGTGAAATACACCAAACATAAATTGCAGGCAATCCTTAAATCATCTGTGTGACTTCCAACTGCTATATGGGAGAATCTTAAAAAAATGTCCTTTTCATCTCTGGGTGATTGGGTCTTGCTGGACATGCTCAGAAGGGATCCTTGCAGGGCTTTGGTGATTCTCAGCTGGCAGCAACCTGCTCAGCATCTGCAGATGAGAACCGGGTCTGGGAGAACTGCAAGTTCTGGCTCCTTGGTGCACGTGGGGAAGGGCTTGGGGGGGGACTTGGCATAGAAAGGAGGCTGTACCCCATTACACCCGAAGCTCAACCAGAAGTTAATGGGTTAACAACTTAATAGATCACTCTTTTCGGTAATATTTTCATTTTAGAAAGAAAATTTCTCATTCAGAGTGAAGTAATTCCAAAGAAATTAGATTCTACTGGTTGAAACGTAGGAATCCAGGCAGGTGGTCAGGAAAATGTTCTTCCCAGCTTCTCCAATCATATGTAATAGCTCCCGCCCGGCCTTAGTCTCGCATATTTCTTGGGCAAAAGCATATGTGATCGCTATTTTAAAGATGTTCGAATCAGTTTCATATCTAAGGCGAGAAAGAAGCTTTGGGCTCAGGCTCCATTTGAAGACATCCAGGTTGTATTTCTCCCAGCATTTAGGGTTTGATGGTTTCTCCTTATCTAAAGTGCTCACATTGCAAACATGAGCAGCAGGGCTGGGGATTTAAATTCTGTCTTGATGGGAATTTGAACTGAAATACTCTGCCCAGTGCCACTTTACAAGCTGGGAATTATCAAGCTAGCTACAAATACCTCGAGGGGTCCTTGCAGTTGCTCAACATAAATCAGCAAAATGACAGGCAATTGACTTTGAAGACAGCTCTCACATGGCTGAGTGGCTGGAGCTGCCGGAAGCAGATGAGGACATTTTCCTGTAAACATGATTGTGATTAGCACCAGAGTGAACATGGGATTGGGTTGTATCTGTCAGGCTCCAGCCGACAGATAGTTTTCCTCAGGTAGAAATCGACATGGGCCTTGGTGTAGCAAAGTTGGCAATTGTAAGAAATAAGTTTGTATTTCAGCACTTGGGGAATGACGCTGATTTCCCCTGAAGGTAAGCAAGAAGGGAGCTTCATTTTGCCATGTTTATGTGGAGAGCTAAAATAGGAATGTGAGATCAGCCCCCTCGGTAGAAAAGCGACTCAGTTTGTAGTCTGTGTTCTGATACCGTAGGATGATGTTTGGTATGATTTTGGCAAAGTGGAAAGGTGCATCCTTGAAAGGTTGACCTGTTCAGGGTCAGGTGAGATCACCAATCCATATATCTAGAGAGACCAGGGAGGTAACATCAGTAACTAAGCTGGCCAGCGGGGCTGAGGCCAAGTGGAACATGAAGGCTGCCCAAGGAGGCAGACTGACCTTACTCCAGCAAGGATTTTGCCAACTGGGGCAGACAGCCCTGGGTTGTCACATCGACTGTTTTTTCATAATAAGCCAGAAGTTAGAGTTTTCATGGGAAACACTAGGTGTGCCAAGTCAAATATGTCTACAAAGCCAAAGCATTCAATCTGTTCATAACCCTGCACTGGGCCTACCTTCAGGTTGGATTCCTCCAAACTCATTCTAGCTATACCAGAATTCTGAGCCATTTAAAAGGGAGGATAGAGAGAGGGAGGGAGAGAGAGAGAATTTAAAAACTCCCTTAGCAAGGAAATCCTTTATAGGGGAGTGCTAAATTTACCACCTCTTCAGCTCTAGAAGGTTTTTTAAAAAAAATTTCTACCATATCTTTTGCATTGCAATTTAAACCTCTTCTTTTTATTGCCAGTCAATGGAAATGAATCAATGGATATGAACAACTGCCCATCATCATTGGAATAATCATAACTCACATGGAAATTTTAAACTCAATTGGCGTTTAACACTAGGAAGCTCTGATAAATGTTCTGGAGCTCTGTTCCCTCAAAGGTAGCTTATGCTATAGGGAATCAGAACAGTCCTAGCCCTGGTGAGCCTGGGGAAGCATTCACCTGCTTTAAATCTCAGCCTTTTTAGGCTGGGGCTATAGCTCAGTGTCATAAGCAACTGCCTGGCAAGTGTAAGGTTGTGAGTTTGATTCCTGGTACTGCAAAAAAAAGAAAAAAAAAACTCAGCTTTTTCTTTTATATAATTAGAGGGGTCCCCACTAGGGAGAACAGGTACTGGCTGAGTGTAGGAGGTTGTATATGCCTCTCCCCTGAGGTCAGTTCATCCGCAAATCTGAACAGCAGTGCTTTCTCCTTGTGTGACTTTGGGTAATATTCTTGACCTTTCTCAATCTTGGTGTGCCCATTTTTATGGTAGGTATTAAAGTGGTGCTTCCTTCATAGCACTGTGGCTCGAAGTCAGTGCTCAGCTCAGGACCTGCTGGGAATCTGGAAGGGCTGGGTTCATTGATGAGGATCAGAAGGGAGGAGTCTGGGGGTGATCCCAGTTTCCGGGTGACTGATGCAGCCATTCATTAAGAAGATCATACCACAAAAGAGCAGAGTCAGGAGACCCTGATTGGTTGAGTCCAGGACACACTGGCTTGAAGTCACCTCAGAACTTTGACAGCTCCTGTCAGAAATGGAGACATGGCTTTGGGTTCTTGGCTCAGTCTCAGCCTGCCAGCAGCTGTGGCCACCGTGCGTCCCCGAGGTTGTCCAGAGAGTATCTCGGAGCTCAGGGGGACCCTAAACCAGAGAGTCAGCAGGAGGAGAAGCCAGGGAAGAAAATCGAGGTGGTGCATCTGGAGAGGAGAGGCCTGAAGAAAGGAGTTTCATGGACAGCAAAGGAGAAATGGAAATCCACCATCAAGAGGTTTATCCCCGGAAGAATGAGCTGGAACAGAAACATATACAACAATCAAAAGACTCTCTCAAGAGAGAATACCAGCCAGCCCAGCTCAAATGAAAGCAGCCCAAGCAGTGCAGACACCTGCCGGCATCTTCAGGGAGAGGGTGATGCGGCAGCAGTGGAGGTGCACACGGAGTCAGGAGAAGGTGGATCTGAGCTGGTTTTTAGGGAGGAAGCTGGACCAGGAGGGGCGGGGAGGGACATTTCAAGCAGAGCGAGCAGAGGACCAGGACAGGACAGGAGCAAGATCTGTCCAGAAATGGTGGATGTTTCGGACAGAACTGTGAAGACATTTTGTTTTCTTGGAGCAAATGTGTTTTCCCAAACAGGAACTTCTGCTGAGGCAATTTCTTTTGTAAAAAAGTCCTTCCCTTTAGTACAGGTTCCATTCCTCAGTTCCCTCACTTTGGAAGTCCGTTTCCTTCTACCTCTCTCCTCTGGGTAATCGGCACCCCTGCATGTCCCAAGCAGAGGCAGACACCACCTTTCCTGGCCGGTTTGGCTTCTTCAGTGATCCAGGAGGGGTAAAAGTGCTCAGCATCTGAATCCAGGGCCCTGGGTTGGAGCTGCCTCATGGTACAAGCTGTGACCAGCAAACCACACCCTTCAAGGAAGAGTGATGACGGTGTTAGCTACACCTGGGGGCTGTGTAGAGGCAGGCTATGGGGTCATGCTGTTGAAGCCATTGGGGAACAGGGAATAAGGACCCCTGAGGCTTGGGAAACTACAGGGCTCAGGGGTGCCTACTGGAGTGAGCTGGTGCAGGGGCTTTGTGGGGTGAGGTCGGGCAAGTCCTCTGTGGGGTGGGGCAAGGCCTCTGCTGGGTGCAGTGCCAGAGCATGTTGGCCTGGCATTTGCTTGCTGACTGACTACTGAACCACCTGGGAACTGCAGAGGGAAGCCAAGGCCCTGCCTCCCTCCCTCCCTCTCTCCCTCCCTCCCCCTGTCTGGTGCTCGCAGCACACAGTGTGGGGCAGCCCCAAGCACTGGGAAGACACCCAAGGCTTTGGCACCTCAGCACTGAATTCCATTCATTCTGATGGCCCCAGAGCAAGGGCCTGGGGGGCAGAGGGATGGTGGATGACGGAGGCTGGAAAGTAGATGGGGAGCTTCTGAGAACAAGTGAAAATCCTGGAAAATGAGGAGAATACTATTCCGGAGGGGGAACACCACTGTGTCCTAGGAGGCAGCTATTGAATTTTGCAGAAAAGGGAAGGGACCCACCCACGATGCTGGAAGCTGCAGACCGGCTGTTGAAAGTGGGTGAGCCTGCACCCTGTGCCCCATGCTCTTCCTAGCCCTTGTCCCACGCTGCGTGCAGTGTGGGCCAGCCCTTCCCCCTCCTCTCCCCCGGAGCAGTGAGAAGGACCTGGACAGGGCCGCCTGGCAGGAGCCAGCGGACTGCTCAAGTCCTTTCCAGGCCGCAGGGTGGCTGCAGCCGGGGATATCTGGAAACAGGCACCTGTGTTTTCACTCCCTGGGCCTTCTTTCCCTGCAAAGCTCCAGGAAGAATAAAAAACAACAGTAACCGGGGCTGTTCTGCGAGGCAGGGGCCAGGCGACTGGGAGGTGCTGCCTTGGTTTCTCTGCCTTCAATGTTCCTTTGCCGCTCAGGAAGTACAGCAGCTCCAGGCTCCAAAGTGGAAAATATAGCAGCACACAATATGTTGTTTTGGCAGAAAGCTATGAATTTTAGTATGGCATGTCTGTCACAGGGGCCCATCCAATTAACTCGCTTGTCCAGAAATCAGAATAAATAGTTTAGAAGCGACTGCGGCTTTTGCTCAGACTTTTATTTCTTATTTGTTTTCGTGGCTAGGCAGGTCTGCAGCTGCCAGCGTGTATGTGAAGGGCCTAGAAGGGAAGAGGACACATCTCCATGTGGGTTCTCCCTCCAGAGGGAAGAAAGCGGGTAATTTCCATGCCTTTTGGACTGGGGAATGCTGGTGAGTGCCTGTTTTAGAAAAGTAGCATAGAGAAAACCCTAACAAATTCCCTCCGGTCTCAGACCCAGTGCTATTGTTGTGTCTGAGACAAGGCCTGCTCTGAGTAGTTTCCCACTGTGGCTGGCCGGCCTGGCTCTGCCTGGCGTGTGACTGCTAGCACTGGCCTCACACCTCTGGCACCTGCCACAAGCCTGTGGATGAGGAGGGCAGCAAGCACTCAGGGTGGTGACATGGCCCGCCAGTATCACTGCAGCCAGGAACTCTAGCATCTGTGTGGAATCCGCGTAAGAGATCCTGGCGATGCCTTAAGGAAGCAGCGTCCATCGCTTCTCAGCCTTTTGGCTAAGATTGAGTGTAGTATCTGTCCTTATCAGGAAAGCAGTGCCCGGATGTGCGGCAAGGGGTTTCTCCAGGAGACCACTGGTCATGCTGTTTACCCTCTGTGGGCTTCCAGGGGCAGAATTGTATTCCAGCCCCCAAGCCACACACGGCCTGTGTGTTTCTCAGGCATTCTGCCCTAACACTGTGGGAGGAGAACTCTGCTCTCTCTGTGCTTCCTCCGGAGCTCTCTGACTTTCGACCTTGCTATCTGCGGTGGAGATGAAATCCAAAGCCATTCTCAGACTTGACTTTCATTCTTGAGTTCTAAAGGAACCAAACTTGAGCAAGTGTTATGCAGCCGGAGGGAGGGGCAGCCAGGGGAATTAGTTTCAGCTGCCCATGGGAAACTGTGGCCTGTGGCCAGTCCAGCGCTTTTGAAAATCTCCTTCTCTCCATGCTAGGGCCCAAGTCTCTCTTTTCAAGTGTTTACAGCCCTGGGCTTGATGTCAATATGTCTCCAATAGGGGTGGAAGAACCCAATCAAAGGCAATGCATCGTTTGATTCTTGCTCTCAGGAGCAAAATACCCCCAAATAACAAGGACCCGGAGGCAGAGCTTTCTGCAGCCAGCCATCCCCACCCAGGGCTGTCAGGAGTCAAAGGCGCCTTCTTCAAGGGCTACAGACTGAGCATGTCTTGTGCTTTGTGCTGCTTCCATTTGAAAGGCTTCTCCAGTGAATTCTGTGAGTCATTCCTGGAGCCTTCAGGAGTCTCCATGGTGATGGCTGAGCAGGCCTGCGGGAGACGGCCGTTCACTCCGCTTCCAACAACTTCCTCTTCTGGATTTGTTTCTTCTTTTCTCAACAGAGACTAGAGCTGAGGCTTGAGCTTTTTTGTTTTTTAAACAAATCATAAAATGAAAGCTTCCTAAACCCTTTTCCATTTTATCACAAACCCATTCTATGTAAGTTTATATTCGAGTTTTTACCTGCCTCTAGGAGAGCATAAACAAAGCACAACAAAAGCCTTGCATTTGCTTTCGTTTTTTTCTTTGCAAGGGTTTGAAGAAGGGAGTGGGTTTTCCTGTTTCCTGCAGTGAAAAGGCTCTGGGAGAACTGTTGTAGCTGAGAACAGAGACACCCACAGCTCCTGCCCCGTGGGGTGAGAGGTCAGTGTGCTCAACCACGGCCTTCAGAGGTAGACCAGAAGTCTGCACTGTTCACTTGTGATTGGCAGAACTGGGCTCTTCACACGCACAGCCCAGTTCATCCTGTTACACATCAGTTCTTAGTAGCTCAGGGGCACATTTTCCGAGACAGTCACTGTTGGTTGCTGTGTGAGCACCCTGGAGTGTGCTTGCACAAACCTTCATGTCTGTGTTCATTACTCCAGTGGGCTTGTGACACAACCAAGAGACAATGAACACACAAGATGTGTGAGGCTGCTGCTGTGGTAACAGGGCACACTGCTTACAGTAAACTTCTCCATGTAAGTAGAAGGTTCACACTCTAAAACCTGTAAATGGAATAGTTCAGTAACTGCATGAATCAATAGCATGGTCATTTATCATCATTATCAAGTATGCTCTGTACATAATTATGTGTGCTATACTTTTATCCCACTGGGAGTGCAGTAAATATGTTTACACCAACATTAGCACACACATGTGAGTAATGCGTTGCACTACAGTGTTGTAGTGGCTACAATTCTGTAGGGGATAAGATTTTTTTTTTTCCACAGGGTCTCACTGTGTAGCCCAGCTGGTTTCAAAGTCATGGTGATCCTCCTTCCTCAGTCTCCTGAGTGCTGGGATTATAGGTGCATACCACCACATTTATCTTGGGGATAAGAATTCTTCAAGGCCGTTATAATTTTGTGGGACAGTCACCATTATAATTGTGTGGGACAGTCACCATTATAATTTTGTGGGACAGTATGTGTTCTGTCACTGACTGAAACACGTACTCACCATTTGGGGATGTTAGGGTATGACCCTTACCCTTTGGCCATAAGAATTTTAGCAGAAATCTAGAAGATTCTACAAATAGGACTATTAAAATGTGTACCCGTTTGATGTGAACTGAGTGATTAAAATATGTTTGTATAACGTATCTGGGGCACAAACTCAGTGATCTTTTACAATGCTGTGTCAACCAAATTAATCCATGTCTGTGGGTAGAAATGAGTTCACAGTGAGATGGAAACCTGAATTCTGGGGGTTTCTTTACCCCCTCCCTGGTTGGAGCAGGACCCTGACCTCCTGGATGGAGTTCCACCATCATATTTCTAGGAGTCTGCAGGAGCATCTGGCTGGTGCTCCATGGTGCAGGTGTTGCAAACTCTGTGTGTGTGTGTGTGTGTGTGTGTGTGTGTGTGTAAGTGTGAAATGGCTTTCTTTGCTGCAGTACCCCTCAGCGGGGCCCCTATGCAAGGCTGCTTGGACCTCTCTGTACCAAGCTTTCTGATTTGCTTACAATGTTCTCTTTCCATTAGAGCTTGCTTTGCCCCACAGTGAGCTCGAGGAGCCTTGGCAGTCAAAGGCCACTTCTTTGTACTAGAAGCTTCTTTCTGACAGCAGAAGCTTTTACGATGAATGGGTCAAGCCCACTTGGGCTTGTTCTACACTCTTAACATATAGTTTCTTAACTTTATGAGAACCATGAAGCCTTTAGAAAAAAATAATTAAAGCCCAAACTCTCTCAGAAAGCTGCACACAGAGGTAACATTTCACAGAGAAACTCTAGTTTGTGGGCCTTGTGGTATGAATCCTGCTGTAGGAGGAAGTTTCTCTCAAGAGAGTTTTAACCCCTGCTGTGGACTTCTGTCCAGCCCAGCTCAGCAGAGACCACACAGACAGCTCTGGCTGAGCCCCACAGTGGGTGTGGCCTGGCCCAAGCCCTGGCCCCAAGACAGGCACATCATTTTCGGGTCCTGTATTCCACATGCACTGCACATGGCATGCCAGTGGAGGAACTGATCTTCTCCCAGGGTTGCTCCTTTTGAGATGCTCTGCTTGGAAGAGCAGTGAGTTAAGATCACTTTCCAAACCTCAAAGCCCAGGACTTCAGAAGCTGGACTTGGAGGCTCTCAAACTGTGTCTCTGGGAATGATATATCTTGGACTTAATCTAACCTGAATTTTTAAAACATCACACATACAATTAAATTTTTCTGCCTACTCTTTCTCTTTGTCATTTTTTTACGCAGTACTATACGTTAAACCCAGGGCTTTACATTTGCTAGTCAAGTGCTCTACCACTGAGCTACATCCCCAGCCCAAAAGAGTTGGTTCTGAAGCATTTCCATAGCAGGTTGAAGCCCATATTCAGACATGCTTCCTTGTCACACGCTGGGGCTGCACCTGAGGCCTCATGCACACCAAGCGAATGCTGTACTAGTGATCTATGTAGCCAGCACCTATTGTGTTCTGATCATAAAATAAAGTTTTTCAACTTCTCCTGCTCTGTTCATTGTCTTTTGGCTACTACATACTGGCCTGGTACCTGGATTTGTTTCTTAGGGCTGCTATAACAAATTAACACAAACTTGGTGGTTTAAGACAACAAAAATTTATTCTCCCACATTTCTGGAGATCAGAGTTTAAAATTACTGTGTCAGCAGAGCTGTGTTCCCTCTGCAGATTCTTGTTTCTCCCAGTGTCTGCCAGTTGTAGGTGTTCCTTGGCTATGGTACCTCATTCTCATCTCTGCCTCCATCTTGATGTGGCTTTCTTCCCTTTGCCCTATGTTTTCCTATGTTTGGCCTTTATAAAGACGCTTGTCGTTGGACTTAAGGTCTACCCAATGAACCCAGGATGATTTCATATAAAGATCCTTCACTTCCTTTCATCTGCAAGGGCCCTTTTCCAAGTCAGGCTACACTCACAGGTTCCAAGGACAGGATACGGAGACTCTTTTGGGAGGAGCCAACATCGAAGCCACTACAGTATCACTCACTTATACATCCGCATTGAACAGTGCCTGCCTCATAGTCGGTGTTTATTAGTTGTTTGTGTATTTGTTTCTGATGGTTTGGATTTAACTTGGACCAAAGGGCTCTATCTGCTCCATTCCCAGGTCTGAATAACGGCTGGTTTGTGTTTAGAATAAACAGTGTCTTTGGCATTCCTTGAGTAGGAAAACAGCTGCCAGACTCATTAGAATAAATAGTTTCTTATTTCCCCGAGGGATTTCTGTTAGAGTATTTTATGCCATTGTTTCAACCTGGCACATTTTACTAATGTAGGAATTACATGGGCTTAGCAAATTTGTTTGAAAGTCTTTTTTTCTCCCTGAGAATGGGGTCTTTCTCATAAACTGGATTCTATTTACAAGATAACCTTTCACGTGTGTATTTCACTATACAGTGGTACCTCAGTTCCTGAATGCTTTTATTTGCAAACTCTGCATTAAGTGAAAAATAGGACCAAGGCCATCCTTCCCACACAAACACAAATGTGACCATCTTTTCCAAAAACGTAGAACAAATTAAGTTCATGAGCCGAGGTACTGCAGTATTTAGGAAGATTGAAAAGATACACATTTATTAGGAGTGCAACTATATATGACTATATATGTGGCCTCATTTCTGTTGTGTGGCTATTTGTTGACACTTAAAATACATCTATACATTGAGAAAATTTATGTATAAAAAAGGTAGTGTGCTTTTTTTTTTTCTTTAAAAATATAGCTGGGTATGAGGCTCCTATGAGAGAATAAATGAATGTAATCAGGTTTCGCCCTACTCTAGAGTATAAATTTTAAGCTTTTGTACTAAAATGTACTATGAAGCATTTCCAACCTCACAATCTGGAACAGTTTTATTTGACAGGGTTAAAAGTGGCAATGAGAATAAGTCTGACTTTGCCAGCAGGAACTTTTAAAAATAACCTCTTCCTGTGTAGGTAACTCATATATTATATACCTAGCAATTCATGCAGCTGGTCATATTTTATTTATGAAACGTCTAGAATCTGAGATCTAAAAATGGGGATGGTCCAAATTCTTTGTTTCTTATTCATAGTGAAAATTGGTTCAAGTTGCTCGATTTTTGTTATTTTTAGCCCACATTCTTTTAAGTAGAAAGTTTCTGGGAACAGGACTTTATTAATAATTGTACTATTGTCTATCAATTTTCCAATGAATAAGTAATAGAAGAATCAGAAAAAAGCCAGAGAAAAAACTGTTCCTTGTCTGTAATGCTCAAAGCATACCATATACATTAGGAAACGGCAGAGACCCATCCAACCAATCAAAACACACGGCCAAGTTTAAATGGGAGCGTGCATTTCGAGTCTTGGAGTTTAAGATCCATTAACATCAGACCTTTTGACTTCACATAGTAATAAAATCCAGCAACAGCACAGCATCAATCAAGTAAATCAGACTTTGCTAAAAGAAAAAGCCTGTACTTCTTCCCAAGGGAGCCAGAGTCTACGTCCAAGTTGAAAAGATGGTTACAACCGCTTTCTTGTCGATTTCTCTGTTCTATAAGGGCTTTGCAATTTTCTTTCTTTTCTAGGTGTATGTTAGTTCCTATACAGATAGGCTTGTTCATCTGCCAGAAACTAGCTGACCAGTCTATCACAGAGTTAGCAAGTCTCATTGTTTCAAAGTATATTGTGTTTTGTTTTCATTTTAAAGAGAATTAAAAAAATAGCAAAATGCCAAGAATATAGACAAAAACAAAACAAAGCAAGAACAATAAGAATGATACGGGGTTTCAGAACAAAATGATGGGGATTAACAGTCATTATATTACATATTTTTCATTTTTAAACTCATTGGCAAGTCTGTGTTTTTAGTTAAGTTCTTGAATTCAGTCCTTTGAAACTTAAAAGCAGTGTTGGATAAAAATTAGCTTAATCACTTTGTGTCAGTGTATGTTTTAATCCCATGTTAAACTTTTCTTCACTATCTACTGTCTGCAGATAGATGATGGACCACTTTTACATTAAAAGATTGGCTTTTCCTACCTATCTTTGTGAGAGAAATTCACTAGATTGTTTTGTATCAAACAGGCCAGAGAAAATAGGGTAGAGGGAAAAACCGACTCTAGATTCCAAAACCAATATGGTTATAACTATCTATTAGTACAGAAGTCAGAGGCTTCATCTTTATAACGCCAAGCTAATCATTGTGATGTAGGCTTTAAAAATATCACTTTGAAGTCCCTTCAATACACCTAAAGTGTTGGGTAATATCTTTAAATTTGCCAGGTACAGGGTGGCCATATAATTTCTTCTTGGCTCTTTCAATTTTCCAGATAGAAAGTGGCCATATAATTTCTTGTTGGCTTTTTCTTTGCCATATACAAGACAGCCATATAATTTATGGCCCATGTAAGGATCTTCAAGAGAAGCTGGGGTGCCGCTAGACAGCAGCTGTAAACACTTTCTGGCAGTAGGTTTACAACAGGACATTCGGGTATATGGAACTCTTCTGCCTCCTGGGCCACTACTAAGTGCTTCTGAAGGCTGAATGTGTGCTGTAAATGTGGAAACTTTCACCTGTGAACAGCTGTGATTGTTAATCTTAATTGTCAACTTGATTGGCTTGAGAGGTGCTTTGGGAGGTTTGCAAAGCATACTTTTGGACGTATCTGGGAGGATAATGGGGACGTAACCTTGGGGAGTGCATCTGGTTCCTGGCCCCTTCCTCTCCGGCTGTTCTCCTGCTGTCTGACTCTCGGATGCCTCAAATGAACAGCTTTCTTGCATCAGGCCCCTGGACCATTTTGTTTCTGCCTTGCAGCCAGCCAATCATGGACTGAACCCTCTGAAATGGAGCCATGGGTATCGGGTACTTCATTCCAGTGACTGGAAAGCTGGTTGATACAATAGTTGTGATAAATCCAGCTTTGTTTTTTTTCTCCCTGGAATCATCCATCCTTCTTGGTCCATCTGATCTCAGCAACTCACTGTTTTTGAGCCTGAGGACACCTTTCTACCTCAAAGTCCCTTTTCTACTTAGAGTGCCCCCACTTTCCCATCTCCAACAGGGAGGTGCCAGTGATGCTCTGGGATGCATTTCAGCAGTACTTTTCTTGATAAATTAGGCCTAAGCTCCCACAGGGCTACACTTGGATCCTTGTTAAGGCAGTCAGACCTTTCTATTTTGTTACATTTTGATGTGTAGTCTCGCATGTACTGCTTTACTGAGAGCAGAGACCACACATAAAACTGGGACATCACAGTACCCGTTGTATGTGCACCCCTCATTTAAACTTCCTCTCAAGTGTCTTAATAATTCTGGTGTATTTTTTTCCCCTAAACTGTGATAAGATACAAGCATCCGAGTTGATTGAAACCTTTACCGTATCTAGCACGTGCAAGGAATAGGCTCCCGCTGTTGCTGGACTAGAATGCTGGCATTTTTCCAGCCAAGAGGTGTGCGATCTCACGCAAGTTACCTAACCTTTGTGCACCTGTAAAATGAGGATAATGATAATACTCACTTCCTGGAGCTGTTATAAGAACCAAGTCCTCACAGAACAGAGCCCGACGGCATTAAGTATTCAATATCTTACTATTTTCACGGTTCAGTCTGCATTTTCCTGTTTCTTGGGGCTTTGTTTGCATTTTGAATTACACTGTAACTAACAGAAAGCCAAAAACATGTGTACTGCCCACCTGCACGAGGTACACCAAGGGATGGACACTGGAGAGCCATAACCTCAGTGACCCAGTGAACACCTGACAGAACAGAATGAAAAGTCCTCTTGAACATGATGGCCAGACCGTGCTTATCCTTGCAACCTAAGATCAGAGAGTCGAAGTGCTGGGTCGCTACACATCTGTGTCTGTATCTATAGAATAGGGACAATAATTATGAGCTGAAATAAAGATGAAATGAGATACTCTGTGCAAACCATTAAGTATGCAGAGCACTTGCTATATCCTTGCAACTGTTCACAGCATCTATCCAGGTACATGAATTCCCTGCAGAGAGCAATATGAGGCATATTCTGGGCAGAATGTCCACACAGCTAACTCCACTAGGGGAAGTTCAGAGAGTGCAAGGCCCTCTAGTTGGATTAGAAACGCAACTGAGGCAACATCTTCCCCTCTGCAGAACACTCAGTGAAGGAAAAGACAACATCACCATTTCAAAGAACGATCCATGCTGATGCATGACTTAGCATTAGCAACAGAAGTGGTGGCAAAGACAGGCCACTGGCAGGCAGCCTGAAAGAAGCCAGCAAATTTATATTAACCACCAGGGACAAGAAGCAAGCTCCCTGAGACCTTACTGGGAGAGAAAGGACAAAAGGCACCCACAGTGCTTCTAGACAGGTGCTCAGAGCCAGTGGGTTTTTACCGCATCCTGTACCGCTAGGGTGACTCAGATTGTAGCTGCCTAAAGAACTAAGGCTGTACATGGTTGAGCTGGAGAAAGAAGTTTGTTCAGTTTCAGATGTGTCTGCACCTAATTCCTCAACTGTACCATGACCAGGTCCCCAAGGAAGGGACATGCACCCACTTTATTTCCTTGGCATCATCTACTAAGAATATGCGATTTTTTCATGCTTACTCTTACTACTGGTTATCCCTTGTACAGCTGTGCATGCGGAACTATAGTTGGTGTGCTTTTTATTCTCCTGCAGCAAGCATGTCCCAGAGAGGTCAAATGGGAGAGCTGCCCTCAGTTCATTTTCCCTTAGATCTTAACCTTTTCAGCTTATTTCCACTTGGAGTCTGGATATTAAAGTAAAAATAATGCTTTGCGACCTTTATATAGGGCACCAGCTGTGTCTCCACCTTTTCCCCTGTGGCTTAGTGAGCCACAGAGCCGGTGCTGCAATAGCCTTGTTTCTGGAATTCTAACTTCCTTCCCAGCAGAGAATGACTAATGCTCAGAGCCACATATTGTACCAAGGGTTATGGAACAGAGCAAACGCTCGCTGGAGACATGCTTTGATACACTGATATCCACCCTGGGAACCAAAGCTAGATTTAGTTTTTTAAAAAGTCCCAAGTTTGCTCCAACTCCTCTTCAGTTCTATCCCCTTTCCCTCCCCAAGGATGTGAATCAAAAGCTTTCAGAAATGAGCACAATGGTGGTCTCTGTTACCCCTGAGCAGAGGTGCGTGAGTGCTAGGGCTCTGAAGGAGGCGTGAGTGAGTACGTTGGCAACAAACGCACCATTGGCAGAAGCTGTCCACTAGCAATATCCCCCCCCCCCCGCCGGAAAAGATTTCAGTGGAAGCCTAATAAGGGCACAGGGTAGGCATGGCGAGGCAGTAAGAGAGCCTTCACTAACATTACCCAAATCTGCCACCTCACCCAGAAGCCTGAGTGACAGCTCAGCCTCTGACACTGTCATTGCTCCTAGAACGATGGATTAGAGGAGCAGGACTTAGTTCCCCAGTCAGGAACTAAAGAGCTCGAGGCTCCTGCAATTGCTTGCGTTGGAGTTGTCACAGCCTTCACCCCTGCAATTGCTTGTGCTGGAATTGTCACAGTCTTGGCCCATTCAGCCTGCTGAAAACATTCTGTTACTGCCCAGCCAGTTGCTTCTCATTCTCTCTTGCAAAGGAAGAAGGCTTCACATTTGGTCAAATACAATTGTGCAATTAAAAGTGGAAGAAGTGGAGTAGGGGAAGAGGAAGAGCAGAGAGCCTGGAAAGCCAGGTGTTTGGTTGACTTTAGGATATAGTTGTGTAGTGCATAACTGTGGGCAGTTGCCGGTAGTGGTGGCTCATGCCTGTAATCCCAGCACTTGGGAGGCTGAGGCAGGAGGATTGTTGTGAGCTGAAGACCAGCCTGGGCTACAAAGGAGCTCAAAGCCAGCCTGAACTGCATAGTAAGACCCTGTCTCAAAAAGACAAAACAAACAAACAAAACTATGGTCAGGAAATGTACAGGAGAGGATGTGTTCTTAAAGCGTGCTGTGGATTATACATATGGATCCCTTCTGGTTTTTGAGAAAATTAGTCAAAGATGAATGTTATTTTGTTGACAGGACTACATTTGTCCTGTTGCTCCATACAGCCCAGGCTGTGTCAACCTCACACACATGGGGGACTGTGGGCTTGCTCATCAAATCGGGGCAAGCCTGGGAAAGTTTACCACTCTCCTGGAAGTCACATTAGAAGGCTGAGGCAGACATTAGGGGTTTGAATAAATCCAACAGGCAGAGGTGAAAAGTAGAGGGGGAGGTGGTTGACACTGGAGCTGGGTTTGCTATTGGCTTTATGTCTTCTGCCAGGGAACCTGGAGTGTTGATAGTGTAGCTTCCTGGCCGTGGGCCGGATAACTTCATTTTACTGTATCTTTACAGTTGTCTCATTGCTGAAAGCTGGAAATAGGGAGGAACAGTACAGAGGCAACTGACGTTTAATGTCCTTTTTATGAGCAACTTTTGTTGCTAGCACATTGATTCATGCCTGAACAATTCCTACATGCAGAGATTCAAAACATCCTGTCTGTCTCCTAGTTAATTTTTGGGTAGAGAAATGGAAGGTTTCTACAGACTGTTTAGAAAATGGCTGCTAGAAATCAGAGTTAAAAAGAAGTTAATGATTTTATTTCTTTCTCTTTCTCCCCACAGATGAGTTTGAAAGTCTTGCTTGGGGCCATATGGCGTGGATATGCCAGAAGGAAATTATATGCTGCTCTGTTTCTACTCAACTACTTTTCATTGTGTAAGTGGACCCTTTGAAGTAGCCTTTTCCTTGCCTTAGATTCTGACATGAATAATTGTTTAATTGCCTTTTAGTCTATACAAGATAAGGAACCACGTCTCAAAACTGCATAATTCTCTTAACTACACAATAGCCAAGCCACCACAGCAGTTTTTTGTTTGTTTGTTTGTTTTTTTTTTTTTTTTTTTTGTTTTTCTCCGGTACCGGGAACCGAACTCACGACCTTGCGCTTGCCAGGCAGGCGCTTTTGCTGCTGAGCTAAATCCCCAGCCCCGTACCACAGCAGTTTTTGAGGCAAGGAATTCCACACATATGTTAAGCATTTTATTCTCTCCCAAGTGCTTTGCTTTGTATCATTTTGTTAAATTGGTTAATGTATATGAAAGGACTATGTGAACTGTATGACATGACAAAAAAGTAAGATTTTATAACACCGTGGATTTGATTTTCCATATAGGAAACTGATGCTCAGTGAAGTTATAACCATAAGTCACAGCAGGGAAATAAGACCCTGACTGTTATCTGTTTTCTAACTCTGGATATGTGGTCTCCTCTGCAGCGGATGTCTCCCCACACAAGGTGTTCAAATTGAATGTTGCAGCTCTTAATAAACTTTATTTTTAATTCTAGAATCATGCAACAAACTGGACAAAAATGGTTCAGAATACTCACTGCATGGGTGGGTTATATTCCTAGCAAGAGAAAAGGAAGGGAGACACTGACATGGAAGGGAGGCAGACACAGTCCTATTGGTTACAGGTCCTGTCTTATGTGAACGTGAGTTGAATGCTTGGCTGCTTGTGATTGGCTGAAAACCGCCACTTGTTACAAGAGTAGATTCGTTCTATTTAGATCACACGTTAGGTTGCCCTTCAGCATGTAAGGAGAAAGCGTTTGGCCTAACTTGGAAGTATGTACTAAGGCAACTAAAATCTAAAGGCCAAACCAATTCTCCAGATGCCTTGCCCAGTAAGGCCAAGGGCCACCTTGAACTCCCTTGGAGGCTTCACAAAGCCCCTAAAGGTGGGCTCTTGGGCATATTTCCTGATCTGAGTTTCTTCCCACCAACCGTGTGATCTCCCCTCAAAGGCTGCAGGCAGTGCCTTACCTTTTTATCTTATTCAGCTGCTTCCAATCAGCCTTCTACATATTACGTTCTGTCAGGCTGGGGCAGTGGAGTCATATTTAGACCTAAATATATATATATATATATGTATATATATATAAAATATGCAATGTGTAATATAGAGCTTTGTTTTAAAAAAATTATCTCTGAGATAAGCTCAGAACCATTTCCATATTTTAAAAGAAGGAGCTAGTAAATCCTCATGTTGGGGTGTTACATTCAGCTTCAATCTCAAGTATGTTGGGAGCAACACCGCTGGTGGCAGCAGAAGTCACAGCAGGTTGAAGTACCCACCACCCTCCCAACCCTCGCCAGGTGCACCTGGGCAGCAGGATACAGGGTTCAGGAAGCCCTCTGTTAAAAGTAAATCTTCAGACAGATTAAATTTAACAGACGTTAAACAAGCAAAGAATGATTCCAGAATCAGGCAGCTCTCAGAATGAGGAGAGGCTCAGAGTGACTCTGGAGCTGCTTGAGATTGAATATTTATGGACAGAAAAAGGGAAGTGAGACCCAGGAAATGGAAATGGAATACAGAGACTAGTTGGCCACTCAGCTTCTGTGATTGGCTGAGACTCTCAGCTGTCTGTTACAAAAGCAAAGTCCTAAGTTAGGTATTTAGGTTAAATGCTGAGTTTGGTTGCAGTTCATTATGTAGGATTCTACAGAAGCTTCTAAAGCCCAAATTTAGTTTGATTGAACACCTCCAGGACCAGTGAACTTTGTAGTAGGGCCAGAGGGTGGGTGGCAGCCTTAGAGGAGAGGTTCCCTTGTGGAGGACCGCCATGTCACCCTCCTCCAGACCTGAATGTGATTGTGTGTACTTTATGTGTAGTGCAGGCTGTACAGAGGTGACATCCACAAATTGGCTGTCTGTTTAATTAGTGAATCTGACCGAGGCTGGGTATGCACCTTCATGAAAGCAGCAGCTGATAATGGACTTACACTGTTTGTTATCAGTGGCCATGGTTGAGCTCAGATAGATGAGCTATGATACCATGGGGCTAAGATACAAGATAACGTTTTTGCTGAGGCCTGCATGACTCCAGAGGAAAATTCCTTCCCAGAATTGGCTACAAAGCAGATTATTCATTAATGTTAACCATAACCTAAATCTGGCTCTTCCTATCCCTTCTGCAAGAATTCTTTCCCCTCTGTTATCAGCCTTACCAGCCTTGCCACTTGCCAAGCACACCCAGTCGCGATCCCCTCACCACTTTTCTCAATGAATAAATACCTAAGTTCTGGGTGCCTCGTGGCGGCCTTTTGTTTTCTGAGAACAACTGGTCATCCCAGATTCCTGCTGCACCCCTATTTTGTCTCTTGCTTTTTCTTCCAACTGTGTGCTGGAACACTTGGCAAGAGATTGGAACCTGTTGCAGAGGTCTCCTATAGTCCCTCACTCCTGATGAGGGCTTACAGAGGTCTCAGGTGCATCAGAGGGCACAATCAGGGTGATGAGGCAACTCATGGGGAATCGGAGGAAATATTAGCAAATTGTAATATCTGATAAGAGAATGTGTATTCAGAATATATACAGAACTCTTACAACTCAGAAGCATTATCGCCAAAACAAATGAGCAAAGAACTTAATTAGACATTTTCTCAAACATAGACAAATGTCCAATAAATGCATGAAAAGATGCCTAGCAACTCTGTAATTATGGAAATGAAACTCAAAACTACAATGAGATATCACAGCATAACCATTAGAATGGCCATTATAAAAAAAACCCAGCGTGATAGATATAGAGAGCCTGGAACCCTCATTCACTGCAAGTAGGGAAGTAAAATGTGCAGCTGAAGTGGAGAACAATATGGTAGCTCTCAAAAAAAAAAAAAAAAAAAAA
>NW_004955431.1:14923631-14967810 GCF_000276665.1 Chinchilla lanigera | reverse complement strand
GATATACTAGACATATATAATGATAACATATATCACAGGAAATTTGTACCTGTACGTGATATACCTTGCTTCTTCTTCTTTTCCCCTTCCCTCCCTTCAAACCCTCTTCCTCTTCTAATTTATAAAAGCTTTGTTTCCATTTTTGCCTTCTCTTCTCTTTTTTCTTCCTCCCCACTCCATTTCCCTTCTCATTTTAACATTTTCTTCCCATTTCCCAATATCTATTATACATTTTTGTCCTTATTTACACTTTTCATTTTTCCGAAATAACGTGGTCTTATATTTCCTTTCTTAGATTGATTCCTAGGTATTTCATTATTTTGAGTGCTATTGTGAGATGTGTTGTTTCCCTAATTTTTCTCTCAGTGAGTTTGTTATTTGTATACAGGAATGCTATTGATATTTGAATGTTGACTTTGTATCCAGCTATGATACTTAGTTTGGTCTAGAAGTCTTCTAGTAGAGTACTTGGAGTTTTTTATGTAGAGTATCATGCCATGCATAAATAATGATAAGTTTAAGTTCTTCCTTTCCTATCGTTATTCCTTTTATTTGTTTCTCTTGTTTAGTTTCTCTGGCTAGTAGAAGAGAGATATCTATATCTAGTATTTCCAAAACTATATTGAATAAGAGTGGTGATAGTGGACATACCTGTGTTGTTTCTGATTTTAGAATGAAAATCTAACTGAATGAAAGTTTTCAGATTTTGTCCATTTAGTATGATGTTGGCTGTTGGTTTGTCATAGATGGCTTTTATCAGATTGAGATAAAGACCATCTATTCCAATTTTCTGTAGAGTTTTTATCATAAATAGGTATTGGACTTTGTCAATTGCCTTTTCTGCACCTCTTGAGACGATCATATGTTTTTTGTCCTTGTCTCTGTTAATATAGTCTATTACATTTGTTGATTTGTGTATATTTAACCATCTTTGTATCCCTGGGATGAATCCTACTTGGTTAGGATATATAATCTTCTTGATGGTTTTCTGTAGTTTGTTTGCCAACATCATACTGAGGATTTTTGTGTCTATGTTCATTAAGGAGATTGGCCTGTAGTTCTCTTTCTCTTGTTTTGATATCACGGTAATACTTTCCTCCAGGATTGAATTTGGGAGCACTTCTTTCCCTTTCAATTTCATTAAAGAGTTTGAGAAGTAGTGGTAGTAGGTCTTCTCTAAATTTCTTGTAGAATTTAGCAGTGAATCCATCAGGACCTGGGCTTTTCTTTGTTGGTAGGTTTTTAATTACATCTGCAGTTTTGTTAACTGATACTGGGTTATTTAGAATCTTTATATCTTTTAATCAGCTTAGGTATTTCATATGTATCTAGGAATCTTTCCATTTTTTCTGTTTTCCATCTTATTAGATTATAAGTTCTTCAAATAGGGATTGAAGATCTGAATTTCTGCAGGATCTGTTGTGATTTCACCCTTTTCATTTCAAATTGCATGGATTTGAGTCATTTCTCTTTTTTTTTTTGAATAAGGTTGGTTAAGGGTTTATCTGTTTTATTTAGTCTTTCAAAGAAACAACTCTTTGATTTATCCGTTCTTTGTATTGCTTTCCTAGAAATCAATTGATTTCATAGAAATCAATTGCATTGATTTCTATTCTCACCTTTGTAATTTCCTTGCTTGTATGAACTTTGGGCCTGACTCACTCTTCTTTTTCTAGAAGCTTACTGTTCAATATTAGGTTGTTTATTTGAGTGCATTCTTTGTGATATGATGAGTCACCACTATAAGTTTCCCTCTTAGGATTACTTTCATTGCATTCCATCAGTTCCAGTTTGTCATACTGGCATTATTGTTTAATTGTAGAAATTATCTGATTTCTTCTTTAATTTCATCTGTGGCCCATTGGTTGTTCAGGAAGGCATTATTTAATTTCCATGTGTTCATGAAGTTCTTGTGGCTTCTTTTGCCATTGATTTCCAATTTCATTGCACTATGATGTGATGATATGCCTGGATAAATTTCAATGCCTTTGCATTTACTGAAGCACATTCTATGAGCTAGTATGTCATTTATTTTGGAGAATGTTCCATGTGCAGCTGAGAAGAATGTGTATTCTGATGTTGTGGGGTAGAACACCCTATAGATATCTAGCAAGTACATGGGTTCAAAAGTTTGGTTCAGTTCTTATATTTCTTTGTTGATTTTTTATCTAGTAGATCTATTTGTGACAGTGGGATATTGAGGTTCCCCCATTATAATTATGCTAGTGCTTATTTGATTTTTCATGTCCATTAATATTTGTTTTATTTAGTTGGATGTGCTGATATTTAATGCATATATATTTATGATTGTTATCTGTTCCTCTTGGATTATTCTCTTTACATGAATGTAGTGACCATCTTTGTCTTTCTTAGTCAGTCTTGGCTTGATACAGTCTGCAAATAAAATAGCTACCCCTGCTTTTATCTAGGTTCCTGTCACATGGATTATTGTTTTCCATCCTTTCACTTTCACTCTCTGAATTTCTTTTTGAATGAAATGTGTTTCTTGTATGCAGCCTATTGTTGGATCTTGCTTTTTGATCCATTCTTCCAGTTTCTTTCTTTTGATTGGTGAATTGAGACCATTTACATTGATGTTTATATCTGGTATGTGTTGACTTATCCTTGTCATGTTATTTCCCTGTTGTTAATTCCCTTGTCCCCCACCCCCTCTGTTTCATTACTTGCCTTGCCTCATGGATTCATTCTGTGGGTTTCATGGAGTTGTAGTCCTTCTTATCTCTTTCTAAAATGTCCTTCAGAACATTTTGGAGTGTTTTTCATGGTCAAGAATTTCTTCAGGTGTTCTTTTTCATGGAACTATCTTATTTCTCCATCAATTTTGAAAGATAATTTTGCAGGGTATATCAATCTGGGTTGGGAGGTATTTTCTTTTAGGGCTTGAAACACTTCACTCCAAATTCTCTTTGACTTGAGGGTTTGTGTGGAGAATTTTGCTGCGATTTTGATGGGTTTCCCTTTATAGGCGATATGTTTCTTTTCTCTATCAGCTTTCAGCACTCTGTTTTTGTGTTGAATTTCTGGAATCTCGGCTTTTAAATGCCTTGGTGTAGGCTTTCTGTTTTTGTTTTTGTTTTTGTTTTGGTTTTGGTTTGGTCATGGCTAATTGGAGTTCTGTATGCCTTACTTACTGTTAGATATCAAATTCTTTTTCACTGCTAGGGAAGTTTTCTGCTATGACATCTGTGAACAGGTTTTTTATGTTATTTGTGCTATCTCCTGCTTTTTCTTTGACTCCAATCAATCTTATGTTATTCTTCTTTGCATCATCTGGCAGCAGTCAATCAATTTTCCTTGTCCCTTGCTACTTTTAAGAAGTCTTTCTTTTCATGGTCTCTAAATGTAATCCTATCTTCTGTATCTGGTTCATTCTGCTGCATGTGTTTTCAATATAAATTTTAATCTCTTGGTTATCTGTATCTGTTTCATGGATTACATTTCTTTCCTATGCTGGACATTTATGGTTTCCATCATTTTCCTAAGCCTTTATATTTTATTATTTGTATCTGCTCCAGAGTCTCTAATCATGTCCTTTATTATGGTCACCATCTCTATAGTTATCTGAGGAATTATTTATTTGATTCTTTCTAGAGTCTCATTCATCTGCTTTGTTTCCTCCAGTGTTACTACTTTAGGGAGTCCAGGTGCGTGGCTTTTGATTATTTAACCTCATTTCCCTTTGGCAAGCTGGGAGTGTGGGGTTGCATCTTTATCTAATTTTCTACTTTTTTTGAGTTTAATTCCTGAGTTGATGCTTGTAAATTGCTTATGGCAGGTAGCTTTATTGCTAGTATTGCGAACCCTTTAGAAATGACTGTTTCTTAGAGATGGCTTTCAGGTGTAGCTAACTTTGGGTTTTGAGTCTGTTGCAAGATCCTACCTCTTCAGTTTATGGGGGATCTGAAGATGCTGCTTTTTTGGCCTACCCACTGATTCTTTGACACTGACCTATAGTATTTTTTATGACCCTCAGGCAATCTCAGTCTTGGCAGCCCAGGAAGAAAAACTGATCAGAACAATTATATCACCTTCACTAAAGTAGTACAATCAGTAGTAATAGTAGTATCAAACACAGCTTAGAAAATGACAAACTGTGGTAACTATCAATTTGCCACTTTAACTGTATGAACTAGATTTGTGGTTATATCACAAAATCTAAAATAATCCAGAAAGTTGTATACAGTAAGTATGCCATAAATATGGCAATTTTACCCTCAGTGTAGAAAATTTAAAAGGAGTTATGGAAAAAATAGAGAAATAGAAGTAAAAAAGGAGATTAGAAGCAAGGCTAGAGGACAATAGAAGATTACATGAACTTTGGGAACTGATGAAGATGAGAAGGGAAAGAGAAAGGAAGAAATAGAAAGAACAGAACAAAATAACAAAAAACTAGAAACAATGTTCATGTTCATATAAAAACAAGAAAAATCAAGGAAAAAAAGAAAAAAAGGCCCACTTTTCTGCTGTCACACAGAATGGAAAGAGTGGGTAGACGGAGTGGGCACACAGAGCCCAGGTCTGTGTTGATTAATCCCAGCAGTAGTTTTACAGTCAGACAGTAGATAATTCCAGCAAGTCTGCACATTTAGTTCCTTAAAGTTCAGGCTAGTTTCTTGCTGCAAGGCTGGAACACATGCTGTTCAGTTGGCAGCACACCATGTGCCTCTTCCTGGCTTGAATTTGGCTCCACTTCACTTTGACCCTGAAAGCCACTAGATGGAGCAAACCGCAGCTGCTCTGAGTTCTGAGCTCAGTTGGTTCTTCTCCAAGATGGTGACCAGCCAGTTGCTTTCTCTTGGGGGACATCTAAACCCAGTGACCAGCCAGCGCAGTCCACTATGTCACTGCCCTGTTACACTGGCATGTTTTTGTGGAGGGCTCTGGAGCTGCTAGTAGTCATCACGTCTCTGCAGGGTTGAGCCACCCCTCCCACATCTCAAGCCACAGCTCAGGGAGCAAGCAACTACCACGTGCCACCTCCTTCTTCTGCACTGAGGTCCTTCTCTTCGTTCTCCCCATGGCCTTCAATTATCTCTTCAGATCCTTGCTGGGTCACAGGGACTACCTCCATCCTTCTTCTTTTCCTCACAATGCTATATTTCAGCATCTGGACAACAAATCGGAAAGAGGTTGTTTCTCTGCTGTTTACCACTTTACCATCTTCCCCGAAGTCTGGTTTACTTTTTCTAACGTGTTATATACATGGAAGCCAACACTGTGTAGTTTTTTTTGGACTGGCTTATTTCTCTCAGCAAAATGAACTTGAGAACCACTTTTTCTCAAGTTGTATCAGTATTGCATTCCTTTGCATTATTGACTAATATTTGCTGTGCTTTGGATAAGTGCTCCTGCAAGTTCTATGTGTTAAAAGCCTTGTCAGTAGGGCAGTGCTACTGAGAATGGGGTGGAACCTTTAGGAAATGAGATTGTTAGATCACTGGGGGCATGCCCTTGAATGGAATTTTGGAACTCAAACCTCTGTTTTTTGTTGTGGAAAACAGAAACCAGACTTTTTCAGATGGTGTAAAGAACCCAAAGTGCACTGTGGAAAGACAGAGAAAGGTTCGTTTGGCTGGCCTGGCTCAGAGAGGCTTGAGTCGCATAACTTCTGGGTGCTGAAGATAGTGTCACAAAGGTCTTTATTAGATTTGCCCCAGAACAAAGACAGTCATTTAAAAACAACAGATTTAGAACCCTAACCATTTGGCTCACCTCCCTCAGGTAAAACATCTAACCTGAGAAGTTGTGAAACCCCACTGTTAGCATACCAAAGTACGGTTCCCCTTATTGGCATATCAAAGTGCCCTTATTGGCATATCAAAGTGTAGCCCGGGCTGGAGGAAGGGGTGGGAAGTGTGCTTGCCATTGGCAGAAACTATTGTGCTCACCTCGGAGATAGAAGATCGCCCTTTAAAATACATCAGTTTCTTCTTCACTTTTACTCTTTCACTTCTTGGCAATCAAATGATGTTATGGTTTAGACCTCAAATGCGCCCACTGCCATTCTCAGGTGTGTGGAAGGTGAGTGGATTGCAGGGCGCTGTACTCATCAGTAAACTGGTCCATTGATGGGTTCATTACTCATGTGTTCATGGTGATGCTGATATAAAAACACTGACTGTCCTGCCCATTGTATAAACTATAGCCCATATGACCATGTACAGTGCATAATACTTGACAATAAAGGACTATGTCACTGGTTTATTTATTTACTATACCATGCCTTTATTGTTATTTTAGAAAGTACTCCTGTAAAACATATACTATCTCATACCAGCAGCAGCCTCATACATCTTGATTGCGAGTCTCTTGATTGTATCATTTTCTTCTGTGTTTGACTTAAAATCCTGTTATTTTGTTCATCAGGACTTCGTAAGCAATAGACTATATCATATATCTCTGTATACCATATAACCTAGGTGTGTAGTAGCTATTCCATCTACATTGGTGTAAGTATACTCTACGGGGTTTGAACATCTTAAATCACCTGAAAATCCAGAGTTCAGAACATGTCTCCATCATTAAGTGACACATGGCTGTACACAGTTTTGCACTCAATACTCATTAGCCCCAGCTGTAATTTTGGCTAATTTCTATGCTTGCCTTTGTTTTTTGCTGACTGTACTCTCTTCCCATTAATTTTTATTTCTATTAGACTATATCTTCTTGTCATTGGGTGGGATACTTTCTCAGGTCTTGCATGTCCAAAAAGTCTTAATTTTTGCCCTCAGAAATTGATATTTGGTCAGGTAAAGAGTTCTAGAACAACCCCCATCCCTCACATTTCAGAAGCTGATTATTGCCTGCTTGCACTGAGTACTGCTGATGAAGTGTCATGTCAGACAAATTCACATTCTGTGGGGGGTTTTTTGTTTTCCTTTCATGAAGATTTTAGGAATGTTTCATTGGCCTTGATATTCCAAAATGTAATGGCAATGCCTACAGGGAGTCTTCGTTCATTTTTTTGTATTAAGGTGTACCCTGCTGTACCCTTTTGGGGTGCTTTCAATCTAAGGATTTCGGTTTTCTTCTCTGTAATTTCTTTAAATGTTAGTTCTTCCCCTGAAAATTTCCTGGGGACTCTCAAAAGATGACCTTCCAACTGCTGTGTCTGTAGACCATATTTCTTATGTTCTTATATGACATTTCTTTATTCATGTATGTTATTTTCTCTGAGATTCTCCCCCAGTGCACTTGTGTTCACTTGGACAGTTGGCCCACGAATTGAGTTTTCTGTAATAAAGGATTCTGTGTATTGACACCATGTGCAGAGCGTGCTGATAGGAGAGGTGGCCGTAGCCCTTAGCTCTTTGCTGCACTCCACTCATAGTGACAGTGTGGTGGGGGAAGGGTTGGTCAGGGTGACTGTTTTCTTCCTCCCCCGCCTCTTTATGCCTAAACCAACTTACTTCACAATCCCGCCTCCAGCTGGGTCAGAGAGTTGGGGCTATGCCTGCCTTTGCTGCCGGACCCTAAGCTGTGTTATTTTTTTCCCCTTCCATCTGATCCTTCAGTCTTCTAGGGGTTTTGTTTTGTTTCAGTTCCCCTGTCTGGTTTCCTGAGAACTGTTATACGTATTTTCTATCATGTTTGGTGCTGGAGGGATAGCAGTAATACGTGTTTTGGCATTACCTTGAAAAAAGGGAAGCCTTCAAATAAAATCTTATGAACTTAAGACATAAAATAGAAAGTGAAGCACTGAAGTTGAAGCAGGCATAGAGATCCCAGAGGTGTGCACCCCTTCTCCTTCATGATGTGCTGCAAGGAGGCTGCAGGCACCCCACATACCGTGCAAGCCACTCGCCATGTTGGTATCATGCTCCAGTCAGCTGCCCAGCATCCTTGAGAGCTAGCCCTATCGTCCTAACAGCCTGTTCCCTCCAATAGTGAAAGACCACCTTTTGCTATTTAGGAATTTGGGACCTTTGGGGACTTTCCTTGAAATTCCCATTTTTGGTCTAAGAGCTCATTTGCAGACAACTGTTACGTTAAACAGGAGGCCATTGGCTTGAGGGTGTCTTTGTACTTCGTGTTCCTGCATAAGAAAATACAGTTCAGCTTGGTGCATGAACAAACTGAAACCCAACTTAGAAATATGGTTTTTTTTTGGAACAGATTGACAGGTGTCAGCCTACTAGGAGCAGCTGAACTTCAGCCAATCACAAGCAATGAACTGCTCTGATCAGATCTAAATAAGGCAAATGCCTAGGTGTTAACAAGTTATTTTTGTACTTTACTTCTGCATTAAGCCTATGACAGCCCGCTATTCTGCTGCTAGGTGGAGCTCTTTGAACTTCTTCTTGTTCACAGTGCTGATTTGTGAATCATTCTTGGCTCAAAAAATTCTGTTAAATTAACTTTGTCTAAAGTTTTTCTTGTAATAGAGCTGACATTCTCTGAGTTCAATAAATTGTCATGCCATTGATGGCTCCATTCATCAAGTCCATCTACTCTCCCAGGTTGTCTCTAATGATTAGCCATGTGAATCTTCATACCCCAAATCAAAATATTTCAAACCATTATTGAATACAATGGGTAGGAGTTCTGCCTACAGAAGAGGTGCTTTATGAGTTTTTTGTATGATTTTAAATGGAACTGTCCTGGTTCTGGATGTAACCCAAATGTCAGAGGTATATGAGGGAGACCCCCTGTTTGTCTTATGTTCATCAAGTTTTGCTGTGTATTGCTATGCATACAACTTTTCTTAGGACCTTTGAGATAACTTCAGTGGAGATTTATTTATATTACCTCAAAATTTTAAGAATTGAGACTTTCCAATTTCATGGGTGTATCCTTGTCTAAGGGTGGCCTATGAGGGACTCATCTTTATCCAGACAACCTCATTCAGAGTTAAAAGGTATTTTAACTTTGCTTTTGGTTAGATCTTGAATGTCCCCCAAAGACTCATATGTTGGAGGCTTGGTCTCCAGCCTGTGGAGCTACTGGGAGGCAGTGGAACTTTTAAGATGTGGGACCTAGTAGAAAGAAGGTCACTGGGACAAGTCCTTGAAGGGGATATTGGGACCCCTGACCCTTACTGTCTCTTTTCTTTGCTTCAGGAAGTGAAATGAGCAGCTTCCTTCTCTATGTGCTCCCTCCGTCATGCATTGCCTTACCACAGGCCCAAAGGCAACAGGGCTAAGCAACCATGGACCAAAACCTCTAGAACCATGAGCCAAAATAAACTTTTCTTCTTTGTTAATCTATTATCCCAGATATTTTGTTATAGAATGGAATACTAACACAATCTTTTTAGAAAAATAATAAATCATCAAGCCTGACTGGCTAGTGATTTGAATAAGAGATTTAAACAGGGACATTTAAAAAAATTTATTAGTACTTATTTGCAGTATATGAAGTTTACATTCATTACCTTCTTCTTAGAAGTAGGTGCATGTACACAACATAGCTTGATTCTTCATTATTCCCCTCCCCTTCCCACCACCCATCTCTAAATCTCTTTTCCTCATTCTTATTATTGTACTATATTAAATCATATTTAGACAGGGAAAAATTTTATACTCTCAAAAGTACCTATCATTAGGTACCTATCATTAGGTACAATTTTAATGTATCAAAAATGTAAAGCTATGCAGCTATTATGTAGAGCAAAATTGTAGATTATCTCAATAATTCTGTTAATTATTATATTTTTAGAGTCCTATTTACATGTCTAAATTTCATATATACCATAGAAAGTCTATTCATGCCTCCAAATTTTCCAAATACCGAGTATTTTTACTTACTTGTGACAGTGTTATGGATTGACCCTTACTTCAAAGGTAATTGGGCAGTTTGTTAGTTTCACATTCATTGTTAATCCTCGTACTTTTCCCAGCTGCCAACCACTTTACAATGGGGAGGCATGAGGTCCCAGGGAGATCATCACATCCTCTGGAGTGGAGTTGACTAAGCCAATCAGTGTCTTCCATTCAGTGAAAGCAAACATTGGTTACAGAGGAGATCTGTGACCCCAAAGAGGCCCAGTGAGAATGAATATGCTGATCTTTCTTGGAAAGGCTGAGCAGAAATGCCCTCTATCTTCCCTTCTGGGCTACCATGAAGATAAACACAGACTTGAGAGCTGCTAGAAGCCATAGGAAATCTTAAGGGAAGTAAGCCTTAGAATTTAAGCCCAAAAGGGGCAAAGTAAAGAGCTAGAAACAAAGCAGATTCTTGGTGAATTTGCTTATGTACTAGATCAAACCATAACTGGAGGCAATATTTTTTCTGGCATTTTTGGTTACTAGAGTCAGTAAATTCTCTTAATTGTGCAAACCATTTAGAGTGAGGCTTTCTATTAGTTTCTTTCTAACTGGCATGCTGTGCTGGCACTTATCCTTTATGTTAGAGTTATGGGCTAAGGTTAGAAGTTAGGGGTAAGGAATTAAGGTTAGGATGAAGATAATGAGACTGGCCTGTATCTGTGGAGCGTTCTCCACAACAGGATGGTCCTGCAAGCGCTGAAGGAGGAGGATGATACTTCTGAGGCCCTCCATGCCTAGACAGCAGCACCAACCCACAGAGGGATGGGACTGTGGAGGTGTGCTCACACACACTTAGGTCCTGAGCCCTAATCAGAAGAACAGCTTTTAAGACCTACACTGGAAAAGTAAGACACACACACTCCCCTCAGCAGTGCAGTCTATGCTAATCCTGAGGCCACCAGGGGTGAGAGGGCTAGGACAGATGGCTCCTGATTCCCAGCTGCAGCTCCACCAATGTGCAAGAGAAAAACAGATGTGAATAGATAGCCCAGTGGCCTTTATTGAGCATCTACCCAGTTTTTTCTTGGACACTGCTGTTTTTCTTGTAGTTAATAAGATTTCTTTATTAATTAACAAAAAAGAGCTTTTAGGATATAACTTGCAAATTTTTGTCTAAATGTACCATTTAGGGCCAGGGATGTAGCTCAGCAGCATAAGCACCTGCCTGGCAAGCTCAAGGTCCTGAGTTCAATTTCTGGCACCACAAAAAATAAATAAATAAATAAATAAAAAGTTTAAAAAATGTACCATTTAACTAAGTTTTTTTGGAATTTGAAACATAATAGTTTAAAATAATGGAATATATCCATATTTTTCTTTTAGGGGAGATAAATTATTTTTAGATGTAAATATGCAACACATTGTGATGGTTTCTTCAACTTAGCATAATGTTTTCAAGGTTCACCACATTGGAACACGAATCAGAAGTTCTTTAACCCTTTTATAGCCTAATGATATCCATTGTTTGGAGGTCCTCCTTTTAAAAAAATCCATTTATTATTTGATGGACATTTCAGTTGTTTTCACTTTTAGGTGATTATAAAAAATGGACATTCACATACAAGTTTTTTGTTTTTGTTTTTGTTTTGGTTTGGGCTCTTGCTCAACTGGAGCAGGCATCTGGTGAGAGTCTGCATGCTGCCTCCTGTAGTGAGGTTTTTCTGTTTTCATGACAAGAGTTCCCGGTATGCCAAGCTCCCTCTTCTGTCTGTCTGCAGGATATGGTACAGAACCCAGAAATGATCAGAAGATACAGAGGCTTTGGGTTTTCAACAGTTGGCTTTTTTCTACACTGGTTGGTCTCTGTTGCCACTGCTGTCCGGTGGAAGAACAAGATATACATTAACTGTGCCAAGTATACTTTCGTGGGTGACAAGAAAACAAGTATCCCACAAACAAATTTGTATCATTGACCTTAACATGGAAGTCTCACTGCTGCCCTTCATCTGTGTCTTGTCTGCACTCTTGAAGAAGATGTAATCTTTGACTTGCTGACCATTATTTTATGGCTTAAGAAAGGGACCAGTAGAAGGAAGAGCTCTGATCAAGTCAAACTTTGCCAAGAACAAGGAAGAGGAATACAGAAATCTTGCTGCCTGGTGCTGTTCACCCTGTTTACCACCAACACTGCCATCCTGGCAGTCAGTATATCCACCAATGTCCATGCCTATGATGCCCTGCCAGCAGCTAAACGTTAGAGTCAAGCAGTTCAGAGACCTGCTGACCAATGAGCCTTTCTGATGAAAGGACAGCGTCGCTCTCCAAGGCCTCACCATTTTGGACAAGTTCAATGTCTGTGGTTTTTTTTGTTTGTTTAAAAATAACATGAAATCTACAGACTCAGATGAAGAAAAGGCCAAACAGAAATGGACTTACTTGAAAAATGCAAGTGTTGAGACTAGAGACACCCTGCAGGAGCTCTACAAGGAATTCAAAGGCATGAAATTCTTGCAGCCTCCATGAAAGTCCCCAGAGAAGACGTGGACATACTGAATACTTCCTTCTATTCTACATGGAAGGTCAGCTGTGATAGCTCCAGGGGCTGTGCAGAAAGTAGCTGCCATCCGTAAGGGCACATTATGCAGCTAAAGAAGAGCCATGCATAGCTGCACACCAATAGCGATGACCTCAACCTCGAGCCCCACTGTGATTAGATGCCAAGTGCCTGGGAAAAGATTAGCATACTTTGCAGGAAGCATTAGTATGATAGCACTATCCTTCTCAGATCCAACATGAACCTGTGAATCCAGGAAATACTCCATGGACACAGGTGCCATGTAGTGTTCTACTGCAAAAACCCTTTATACAGAAGTTCCATTTGAGCTCTGTACCTAGGTCAAGAAATCTTTAACATGACCAATAAGTCTGTTTATCATGTTTCACTGTTGTGCTTATCCAAACAAGAAGCATACTATCTTTCGGCAAGTTGCTGGGCCTTTGACCTATTTATAGTCTTGGGGAATGTGGACACCCCAAAACTGACAGTGTTAAGGAAGAGTTCAGTGCCCTTCTGTGTTTGTGGACCCCTACAAGGAGGCTAAAGCTCACATTACCAAAGACCAGAAGACACAGCTGTAGATGGCTCTCAGGCCTGACTATTATCTTGGTTACTTTTCTCTCATTGCTGAGACAAAATGCCTGACATCCAAAAGTAAGGAAGGAAAGGTTTATTTTGCTCACAGTTTGTGGAGGTTTCAGTCTGTATCAGTCAGGGTTTACTAGAGAAATAGGTATAACACAAGATATACAAATGTACAAGAAATTACAAGTTTGGCTTACAATGGTCAGTCACAGAGTTGGATGAGGAAGTGTGCAGAGGGTGTCTGCACACTGGAGATTAGAAAGCCCAGTCCCAGGCTTGGAGCTCACTGTTGTGTTCATGCAAGTCTGTATCAGGGGGCTGATGGGTCTGTGATGGAATGCTGAAGAATCTGCAATGAAGGCTGAAGAGGCTACACCAGAAGGCTGAAGAGTCCCAGGCAGAAGCCAGACAGTCTGCACCAGAAGCCGGGAGATGACCAAGCTGAAGGCGAAGACTGGAGCTCCTTGGAAGAATCAGCAGCCAGTCCTTCTTCAATTCCTTTTTTTAATGCAGTCTACCCATTCTGGGGAGGTGGGGGTGGTCCTCTACACCCACACAATCTGCATGCCTTCCTCTTGGGGCTCAGGATGAATACAAAGTAAGCACCCTGGCTCCCTGCTGAGTCACAGTTAACCTTCTAAACTTGTCAAATTGACACAATTAACAACATCCCAGAAGGGTAAGTCATGTCCTTTTTACCCCCAGATGCAGAACTGCTGAGTCACTTAGCCAAACCTCTAGACTCCTCAAGTTGACACAGTGCATCAACCATAACACAGTCCATACTCAGCTGGCTCCAAGGCACAGTGGCACATGGTAGATGGCAACAGTTCATAGTGCTGGAAAACAGCAACAGCAGCAAGAGCACAAGAGAGGAGGAGGAACAAGCCTGTTTTCCTCCCTTATACTGTAAGCAGGCTGCCCCCACCCAGGGGTGTGCAGCACTCACATAATCTCCATGCCCTCCTCTTGCACAGGCTCAGGATAAATACAAAGTAAGGGCCCTGGCCCTGGCCCCCTCTTGAGTCAGTTAGTTAACCTTCTAAACTTCTCAAATTGACACAGTGAACAACATCCCAGAATGGTAAAGGCATGTCCTTCTCACCCCAGGATGTGGAACTGCTGAGTCACTTAGTTAAGCTTCTAGATTCCCCAAGTTGACACAATGTATCAACCATAACAACTATAAACCAGACCAGCTGTGGCTGAAGAACCAGAGCTCCCAGATGTACCACCAAAGGGTGAGCTAGTACATTGACCCAGCACCACTGTAGAGAGGAAATCCAGGAACCATTGTAGAGGGGAAAAATTATCAACCAGGGCAGCGGTCCCTCTGGCCAGTGAAAAGTCCATCTGAGGTTCTGGGAACTTCAGCTTTTGGCAGCAGCAGGCCAAGAACCTGTAGATCCTTTCAGAATCATTGTAAACCATCTAGGCAAAACCAACAGCTCCTGCTCTAACTGGGGAAGGATGAGCAAAAGGTTCCTGGCCACCTTCTGCTACCCCCTCTCAACAGCTAAGGTGGTGACCTTGCTGCTCTCAGAGGCAATCTTTGTGCTCACAGACCCCTTTCTTACTCAACAGTTCATCCACCTTCTAGGCCAGCTGTGTCAGCATTTCTTAATTTAAAGATCCTTCCATTGACCCCTATTCTTTAGTTAAATGTGCTGAAAAATTCAAAAACATAACATACATAATTTACTGATGATATATTAGTATACTTCTTTACAGTTTACTAATCATAGTATTCTACTACATTTTTATAATAGCTCTATAGACAATGGAGAAAATTTATTATTCCTCTTTTTTTTTTTTTTTGATATGGAGATAGGGACTAGGAAAGCATTGCCCTAGGTTAAACAGATGGTTAGGTAGAAGAAACAAGTGATTTAAGAATAAAAAGCATGCACATATTTTTAAGTTGGATTCTCAGCATCTTCTGTGGTACTTGTCAACTAGGTATAGTGCCTGTTTATTGAATGAATGAATAAATGAGTGAGTGAATGAATGAATCACAGAGCTGGAATAATAAAAGGAATAATGGGTTTCCAGTTATTGGTTTTCAGTTATTGCTGTGGGTTGAACGTGGTTTGTCCTGCTGAAATTTATGTTAAAATTTTAATCTCTTTTTATGAGGTACTAAGCAGTGGGACCTTCAAGAAGAGATGAGAGCTATGCCTTCATGAATGGGCGAGTCTGTTCATGTGATTAATGGGTTACTGGGTAATCTTAAGAGTGAGTCCCCTATAAATACAAATTTGGCTAGATCTCTTTTGTACTCCATGTCTCTCACCATGTGACCTGCTTGCTTCACCACCCTTATACTCTGCCAGTGAGAAAACCATTGCCAGATAACTGCCCCTCACCCTAGGCAGGCACTGTGCCCCTGAGCTACATCTCCAGCCCCTGCCCTTCAACCTAGACCAGAACTATGGCCAAAATAAATCCTTTTACTTTAAAACTTACCGATTTGTGGTATTGTGTTATTAGTAGCAGAAAATAGACTACTCTTCATTCATTTTTCCAGCAAATATTTACCAAATGCCTGCTATGTGAAAGGTGTGAGTCTGTAGGCTCAAATTAACCATGCCAGCACCTTGAGTACTTTCCAAGTACAAAAGAAAGAGAACATTGTTGACATTTTTAATGTACTTGTGACCTTTTCAAACAAAGAGATTATATTTCAAGTATCACAGTGACTTGCTAAGGAGGATCCTCGTGTTTTAAGATCCCCTTTCTATTGCATATCGTTTCTGCCTCGGTTACCTTGAGAACTGCCACTCCTAGGGTGGAAAGCCATGCCTCCTGGTTTCCAATTGCAAGTGCTTAGCACACTCTGAATAGCTCATGAATGCTGACTTATATTCTTCTCAATCCAAGTCTCTTGTAGTATATTAAGATATCTGGTCACTCAATCTCTGGGTAACCATCAAGACAAAAATTTTACTATTTCAGTACGTATTTTAGTAGGTCTAAAGTCCATACTTTGCACGTAAAGGCAATACACTATATAGATTTGACTCTCAGACTGTAAAGTCACAAGAATGTAGAGAGAAGATTGCCCTGTGGGAATGAGGCACTAACCAAGTGATGAAGAAAATAACCTGGCTTGTGGTCCTCCAGGGATGGGATACAGAACTAAAAGACTCTGGACAACTAGAAACTCCAAAGAATCACACTGATGGAACTAACAGGTGAAAATTGTTTCAAGATTTAAAAACTCAGCCAAGTTTTCTTTCTTTCTTTCTTTCTTTCTTTTTCTTTTTTTTAACTCCTGTCCTGCTCAAGAAGCAGAGAGAGAGAAATACATGTTGGGTGTATTTTGGGGGTCAAGTGTGAGAAAGTCAGCCCTGCGTAGTGGAAAGTGTAAGAGCTCTGGAGGAAGACCAAGCGGGGTCCAAATCCTGCCTCTGACAATTTAAGAAATTACTTAATCTCTCTGTGATTTGTTTTCCTCAAATGGAAAATCTTAGTAGGGCCAGGCACACAGGAAATGGAAGTTGTTATTCTGAACTTTTACGTATGTAGGACAAACTTGGGCTCATTAAAAAGTGTTGCACACATATTTCCTGCTTTTCTTGAAAGAAAAAAGATGTCTTTCAGAGTGTCAATAACACAGAAAAAAGAACATGAGGAGCACATGGTCCTTTCCAGAGAGTTAAGATATCTTACTCAAATTTTAATCATAACTGCATAATAAAGATAGAAGGCTACCTTCCTGTTTCTTCTACTGCTAGATTTACTAGCTTTCAGCCAGGAAAAGGAGGGAGGCTTCAGTTTGCACCCTGGAATACCATTCAAATAGCTCATGTTTCTGATAATGTCCTTAGGGGCCTTGAACAAATTAATAATAAAAGAGATGGCTGACTGGGTTCTTCAGCAGCTTCTCAGTACCCTTTCAGAAACTTTAAGAACAGTTGCTTAACTCTTCACTCGTAAACTTGGTGCTGTTTCCTCTTGGGTCATTTCTCTCATCTTGGAAGCTGAGTCCTGTCGCATGTCAATGGAATGACTTTCTACTTTCAGGAGCAAAAGAGGAGGCAGAATGGAGGGAGATTGTTAGCTCTCACTGACACCTCCTTTGGCCATTCCAGCAAAGGTGGCCCAGCAGTAGGAATCCTGGTATAATGTTTCACAGTGGGTTGGAGTCGGCTCTGAGCACAGCCTGGAAACCCTGGAGGACGCTGGTGACCTGACCTGCTACTTTGAACCTGTTCCCTATCTGTACTACTCTATTGAGAGAAAAACAGCAGAATGAGAGTTTGCAAATATTGCGCAGTACAAGTGGCAGTCTTGTGTAATACCAACAAACGGAGCATGAGGTTTAGCAGAATTAACACAACTTAGGGAATGCAAATTTGTTTTTTTCCAGCTGAAACACCTGGTAATTAACTATTTCTTATATTTTATGTTATAAACTTGAATTTTATTTTTTGACAGCATACAAATCAATTCTGTGATACTCTAAAAATAGAAAGTGGCATTGATGAGCGCTCAAACCTTACCTTTGTCCTGTGTGGGTCCCAGTGCTTCCCTGTATCAGATTTAGGAACTTTTATGAGCTTACCAGTCTTTCAGAATTGGGGAAACATACAGCTGAGGATTCTCATCTTTCATGGTCTTGGGAGAAACTGTTAAACCTGGTCTTCTGTTTCACTTCTGTTCTACCGTGTCAAACGTGGTCACTATTGGGTACACGGTGGTAGCCCCTGATACTTCTAAAGACATGTTTACTCACAATGTAACAAGCGGAGGAAATCCATTATTTTGCAGAGAATAATTGATTAAATTATTAAATGACACAATTTGTTTAATATATACATTACTGATTTGAGTAATGAGCAATTAATAGAGTCATGGAGCCCAGAGGAGAAACACATATTAGATTCCAGTTGGAAAATAATTGAGGTAAATTTAATCTTAAATGTAAAATTAAATTGTAAGTGTGTTGGCATAAAAGAATATTGTCACGATTCAAGGGGTGTGTATTAAAGGATTTGATAAATGAGACTCCCAGAACAAAAGTCATACTGAAATAGTACACACACTCACACACACACACACACACACACACACACACACACAGTGAATAGTGAAAAATGCAGTGTGGAACACTTTGGTGTTTAATAAGATGAACAGGTGACTGATAAACTAAAAAAACTTTAATATATAAAGAGCTCCTCTAAACCAATATAGAGAAGATGAATTCATATATTAACACAAATTCACAGTGGGAAAATAAAAATGGCCAATACAGAAAGATTTCTAACCTTCCCTGTAAGAAAATAAAAAATAAAACAATAAAACCCTCCAACCCGGTGGAGAAAAACGAATGAAAATAGTCTTGGCAGGGGCTTGGGGAAATGCTGCTGACAACTTAAAGTAGTACATCTTCTTGGAGAGCAACTTGGCATTACATATGAAAATTCTTTAAAAAGAGCATAGCATCTGATTCAGTCTAGGGATGGATTCCCAGCAAGTAATTGGACAAGTTTCCAAAGATCGAAGTGCAAAAATGTAAATGGAAGACTTTTATTTATAATACTTAGAAATGAGTAACAACTTAAAATATTGACAAAATGGGTCATATATCTCATAATTAAACTGTAAAAAGAAAGGCTGCTCAATACTATGAAAAGTTTGATGAAATATTATTTAATACAAATATGTATATATATATTATTGAATATACATGTCTAGGTACATTATATATGCATTTAATGTATGTATTGAGAGAGGGAGGCAATGAGGGGGAGAGAGAGAGAGAGTTCTTAGTGCTGTGTATGTAACAAGTCATTTAATGTTCACTACTACCCCAGAAATGGCTACTTTAATAAAGTCTATTCCACAAATGGGGAAACTGAGGCACAAAAGGGAAGAATTTGCCTAGGCACGTTACTGGTGAGTGGCAGAGTCTGGTTTCAAACCCAGGTACTGTGACTCCTATCTCTGGCCTTGTTCTAACCCCGTGCCAGATGAAGTTGTATGCTCTGAGATCTCGGCTTCATATGGCTAGAGAAAGGGTTGGGGTACACACCGACCAGCCTTCAGTGCTCACCTTGAGTGGGAAAGCTGGAGGGATTCCTATTCATTAATTTAAACGTATGAAAATATTTTCTGATTTTTTTGCATTTAACACAAATCATTTAGTGATGAAGCATTGTAAATGTCTTCAAGTTTGCAAAATTGAAGAAATACTAATTTCCCACCTTGTCCCAACATGTTAGCAATTTGTAGGTCAAAATAGGATTAACAGAGGCCAGGCTCGGCTTCCCTAACCCGGTTTTCTGCTAAGCCCTTGACTGTATACCTCACAAAGCCACAAAATGTATGTGAGAGATTTGTATTTTTCTGTTTCATTTAATTTCTTTTTGAACACTCTGTGCTTCTCAATTTTTCCTTTTAAGCAATTATTGCCCCAAATCCAGCATTCCAAGGATCTGACGTACAGACCATGAGTTCAGGCCCCTCCTGTAAGGGGCCTCTTCCTACTACGGGTCACCCGGCACCACCAAGATCCGTGTTATTTGTGCTCAGTGTTTTCTCAAAATCCTAGAGAACATTAGAGTGAGGGAAATTCATGTTTATTTTTGACTCAACTCATTTTAGCTCTAGTGATTATAGCAAATATCAAAATGGATTAGAAATAGAACAGTGCTTCCCAGTATTAAAAAAATATAAAGTTTAGAAAAGAGAACATAGTACAGGTTACTTCTGAAATCTGTGTCAAATTTGTCAACTCCATGGCGGACCTAGTTAGCTTCTGCAGATCAGTAGTGAGGATCATGATGGTGATGACGATGGCTGCTACGACTTTCTGGAAACTTCTCCCGTGTCTGACTTTGTGCACAGAGCTTTGCATGCACTGTTTTAATGGCTGCCCCTACAAGCCTGGGAGGTAGATAAGGGCATCCCCACTTTTTGCAGGGCCAGTGGTTGAATGGCTGACATATAGTCACAGAGCTCAGATGTGTAGTTCTCAGGTCTGTACAAATTAAAAATCTCTGCCTGGCTGTTGAGCTCAGAATTTAGGAACAAAAGTAGCTATCAATAGTATTGACAGGGAACATCCACTTCCCACTCCTTCAACTACCTAAGAAAGAACCAGCGCCAAGGGGCTCAACCCACAATGTTCAGTGAATTGCCGAGTGAAAGGATATATGAATGGACACTAGAAAAATGGCCATTATGTAAGGTTATTTTTAAATTTAATTTATAAGAGATCTATTTCTCATAATTTGTAGGGTAGAGCTGGGTTTGGCAGAGCGGATTTTATTTTCTTTTGGTCTGGAGTCCCTTAGGTTAGGAAGGGGTGCTTTTAAATTCTGGAGTGGGGCAGGTTGTTGCCATGAAGAGGGAAGAACTCGCTCTTCATCCAAGTCTGCACTCTAGAGCAGGGATTTACAAACTTTTTCTGGCAGGGGCTGGGCAGTGAATGTTTGAGGGTTTGAGGTGTCTGTCGTAGCTCCTTAGCTCCTGCAGTTGTAACTTGGAAGCCTCCATGCGTAAACAGTGGATGTGGCCATATTTCCATAAAACTTTATTTATGGTCAGTGAAATGTAAACTTCAATTTTTACGTCATAAAATATTACTCTTTGGTGTTTTTGAGAGGTCCTGGATATCAAACCCAGAGCCGCATATATGCTAGGCAGGGGATCCATTATTTGACCTTTTTTCGATTTTTGCTAATTATTTAAATTATTTAGGTAAAACACATTCTTCATCATAGTCATACAAATAAATACAAGCAACCAGCTAGACTTGGCTGGGAGATTTTGTACCCTTCTGTTTTCGTGGCCAGGCAAATGGGAAGAGAAACTGTTCCAACTTTTTATTGTGTCATCTCAGACACTGCTACAGGTGTATGTTTGTGGCTCCTCACAATTCCCAGGGGGAAATATAATCACAAAGTGGTGGTGTGAGACCACAGGGCACTGGGAGGTGATGGGGTCCTGAGGGCACAGCCCTCGTGACAGGATTGGCATCTTAGTAAAGACACTGAAGGAAGGGGGCACAGCTAGAAGCATCTGCTGTGAAACAGAGAACAGCTGTACTAGACAGTGACTCAGCTGATGCCTTGATCTGAGGATTTCCCAGCTTCCAGATCTGTGAGAAATAAGTTCTGTTGTTTGTAAATTACCTAAATGTGAGATGTGTTGTATAGGAAAGAGCCTATGAGACATGCTTCTGCGTGACTTTGGACAATTCATTGGAACTCTGTGTGCCTATTTCCCCTTCCATAAAATGGGGATGTGAATAGCTCCTACCCTGGAGGATTAAACAAGGTAATTTGCTGAGAGCAGTTAGAACAGTATCTGGAGTGGAAGTCTCACTAAGTATTAGCCATTATCATCATTGATACTGCAACTGGGATGCAGGAGAATGTAAAATTCCTTCACCAGTTTTGCCCATTTGTGTCTTCCAAGAGCCCCAGTGATGCTGAGGGAATTAGAGGTTCCCCTGGACCCATCTGTTGACCTTCCCAGTTCTCTTGTTTTGGAATAATAAACTCAGAGTTAGAAGGGCTCCCTGTCTTCTAGTGGACCCTTCTGCCCAAGGCGGGACTTTTACCTACAGTCACCTTTAGAAGGCTAGACTTCTGCTTTGTGTTCTTTTATGAAATGATCATTTGGGTGCACTACAAGAGGAATGACAGGAGAAAGGCGGGGAAGAACAGAGTTTGTGGTACTCACAGTTCTTACAGACAGAAAGCACAAGAGGCCATGCACAACCACATGACATTCCAGGGTGGTCTTTGGGCCGAAGACAGGAGTGAGGGGGAAGATTTAGCCTGTGGCTTTTATTGGAATCTACTCCGGAAAGGCAAAGCAGGTGAGGTAAGCAGTTTGGGATTGGCTAGTTTCAATAATTTGTGCAGTCTTTGGGCTATCAAGAGTGGTGTTTAGCTGCTTGCCTCTGGCCTGGCACAATTCATGCAGAGGAATATTGTCACCTGGGTTGCAAGGCCAGCTAAGGAAGTCTGACTCTGCACTGGTTAGTTTGCATGTCAGGGCCCTCTGTTCCCAACATAACAGCTGCCCTCGAGGGTCAGTCTCTCTCCAGCCAAAAAGGACTTTTAAGGATCATAATGCACAGAAAATTTATAATATGCTCTCTTGAATGAGATTTCATCTGTACTCAATCCCATTCACATTTCTGGATTTACTCTTAGTTGTCTTCCATACTTAATCAGCACTTCTGGTCCAGGGCTTTATGACCCCCATCCTCAAATTTTTCCTACATGTCTATTTGTCTTCATGTCCCCCTCCTTTCTCTTTTCCAACAGTTACTGACCACTTGTATCTGGCTTGACTTCTCCAGAGACAGGGAACCAGTCTTAGGCATCTTTGAGTCCCATGTAACTAGCTCAAACAAACATTCAACCAGTGTGTTTGTAGGACCGAATGGTTCCTATTTCTACACTTGGTCCTCATCCACAGGTTCACCCTTCTTGGCAGGCATCTGTTCTCCTCTGGACTCTCTCCATGTGCCAGATGCTTGCAGCTGTGCAACATCCTGACCTACATTGGCCTTAGTGACCTACAGCGTTGAGCATCCCATCAGCAATTAAAAAGATGTAGCCCAAGTGCCAAAGAACGTACACAACCAGGCTCAATCTGCTGGCCTGGTAGGCTTCCATGTGACCCCAGAGAACTGTTTATTTGGGCAAACAGGAAACAGTGAACTCAGAGAATAACACAGCTAGAGCCCAATGAGGTAAGTAACAAGGAAGGAAGGCAAATTTTCCACTCTAGTTCAGCTATGACTAAAGTTGTCAGGATTCAGTGCAATAAGTACAAATTTGAACTTATTTGCATGAAAAGATCTCTTTGCAAATCTGGGCTTTTATTTCTCCATACGTTTCTAATTTAGCTTTCCCAAGACTTTGACGGTTACAATTGCAGAAAAAGTGACACAAAGAATGTTCAATATATTTTTTCATTTATTTAGTGAACACTCAATAGTATTTATTTATGCCAAGTGCTATTTGAACTGTATATATAGCCATGACACAACACTGCTTATCAGTCTATAAAACCACATTTTGCATTGAATAAAAAGGCACAAGAGATAGTTGTTTTTCACTCATTGGTTTAGTGGGAGAGACTCACAAGCAAATCAATAATGTAACACTTGTTGATGGTGTGATAAGGGCATGTACATTGTCCTATGGGGCAAGAAGAAAGGATATCTAACTTAACCTCCAGTAGATAATGTGTAAAGTGTGTCTTAAAAGGTGAGATTGGGTCTGTAAAGTGAAGAAAGGGCATATAGTGTGAACAGCAAGAGCACAGCATGGAGGGAAAGCCAGCCTCACCTTCAAGAGAGCTCTAAACCATAGTCCACAGCCTCAAACTGAAGGTATGAATCTGAGGGTAAGGAAGAGTCTTATGATAAAGGACCACAGACTGACCAACTCACAAAACCAAGCTTTACTTTCCTGCAATACTGGAAGCTCGAAGTCAAGATCATGGTACAGATAGCTGCTTATCACTGTGTCCCTTTACACCCAGTGCCCTGGAGTCTGTTCCTCTTCTTATAAGAATACCAGTCCTATGGGGTTAGGGTCTCACATGTATGAACTACTATGGATTCAATCTCAAACACCTAAAAAGTTCATGTGTTCAGCAGCAGACTTTTGAAAGATGATTGGATCATGAGAACTCTTGTAATCAATAAATTTATCCACTGATGATTTAATAATTTGATAACATTTTGGGGAGATAATAAGAACAGGAGATGGGACCTAGTTAGAAAGAGTGGGCCATGGGGTATGTTATAACTTGTATGTAGATGTTACTCCAAAATCTTCTGTGGTCACAGGTGGGGCTTTTTGAAAGTGGCTGGATCTAGAATGTGAGATACTGGGATGAAGGGTGTGATGCTGGGATGAAGGATTCATGATTACTAAATCAGTCCACTGAATGGTTTGGCATAGGGTGATATGGATAATGAGAATGCCCACTCTGAGTGTGGGTGGCACCACCCAAGAGGTGGGTACCATGGAAGGGATGAAAGGGAGAGGCTGCTGATCAGTTTTTCTGCTTTCTGCCTCTCCTGCCACACAATGAACTGTTTTTCCTCTGTGATCCCCCCCTGCCATGCCACCCTGCCTTGGAGCCAACCAACTATGGATTGAAACTTCTACAAACTATAAGCCAAAATAAATTTTTTCTCCTTTAACTTTGGGTGTTGGATCTTTTGTCTCAGCAATGAGAAAAGTGACTGAGACAAGTGTGACCTTGGGAACTATTTCTGGTCCCCAGCCCCTTCCTGTTTGGTTCTCTCTTTAGTCTCTCTGCTTCCTTCCATGGGTTGCCAGGAGGTTAACAGCTTTCCTCTACCATGCCCTTCTGCCTTGCTATAGGCCTAGAAGTAATGCAGTACTTGACTGCATTACATTGTAATGACCATGTACTGAAATTCCTGAAACCATGAACCAAGATGTCTCAGTTTTTTTGTCACAGTGATAGGAACTGAAAAATACATGACCTCATTTAACCTTAATTCATTCTCTAGATGATTTCCAAATATAGGGGCATCAGGGCTTCAGGGCATGCATTTGGGGGACACAATTCAATCATAACACATGGGGAAAAGTGATGAAAAGGGTAAGAATATGTATGGCAGTCTCTAAAACAGTCCAGGGGAGAAAGATGAAAAGCTAATTGAAATTGCCTGCTGTGGGACTGGGAGGAAAGCAAGAGATGCCTGAAACTGGTAGAAGCCAGGTTTTACACTCTGAAAACTTCTCAGGTAGAGGTGGCCAGTCATCTAGGGAGATGGGGATGGAGTAACAGCAGAGAAGGGATGGCTGGGAGGAGGAAGAGTAAGGGCACAATGTAGGCTGCCTTCGAGGTTCTAGATAGAGGCATGGTGATGCCTCCACGGACGAGAAACATAGGTGAATAAGCCTATTGGAATGGGAGGAAGACAATGTGTCGGAGATGCTAGTGGAAGTTATAAGGAGAGGCTGGCAGAGAGTTAGGTATATGGGTCTGAGAATCTGACAAGTCTAGTATGGAGCTAGGAATCTGGAAATCATCAGCTTTATGGAGCCAAAGATTTGGACAAAGTCATCTGGGGAAAGAGAAAGGTGGCCAAGCATGCTCCTTGGGCCTCAGGAAAGAAGTGGCCTGAGAAGAGGAAGAGATGCCAGGAGGAGACAGGCAGCTAGCACTAATACACAGGGACTCACTGTGTGTCAGACCCTGTGCTAGATGCTATACATGGGCTGTCATGTCACTGAACTCTTACAGAAGTCCCCCATGTAGGCATCAAGGACACAGTGGGCTGGGGATTTAGCTCAGCGGCAATGGGCCTGCCTGGCAAGCGCAAGGTCATGAGTTCGGTTCCCGGTACCGGAGAAAAACCAAAAAAAAAAAAAACAAAGGACACACTAATGACACTTTCTATGTGTCGGATACTGCTCTGAATACTTTGCAGTAGCTCATCAAATCCTCACAAACCCTACTATTTGTACATGTAGAAATGAGACACACTTGCCAGGTATGGTGGTGCACACCTGTAGTTCCAGCACTCAGGAGGCTGAGGCAGGAGGATCTTTGCCAGTTCTAGACCAGCCTGGGCTACAAAGTGAGCTCAAGGCCAGCCTGAACTGCATAGTGAGACCCTGTCCCAAAAAAAAAGAAAGAAAGAAAGAAATAGAGACACACAGAAGTACTGTGTTCAAAGTCATAGAACTACATTGGAACTTTAACCTAGGCAGTGAGGCATCCAAGTCTGAGTTCTTAACCATGTTGCTCTCCCTCTCTCCTGTACTGTGCTAATTTTAGAGATGAGAAGATTAAGGATCAAGGGGTTTAAGAACCTTGTTCAGGATGGCATGGCGAGCGTATATCAGGGTCAGGCTGCAAACGCTAAAACCTTAGTGTTTTTCACTGCACTGTGCAATGCCTTCATAAGCTGAGAGCAGAGAACTGTGGTTGAGTCTGATTGAAGCAGAAAGCTTCTGTGAGGTTGGACAACATGGAGGTCACTGACACCTCATCAGGTCAGTTTCATGGCAGAGGTCAGGGTACGAAGTCTTGGGGAGTGAAAGGCAGGCAAGGAATTTGGCGGCTACTTTCAGCAAGTTTGACTACAGAGAGAAGATAAGAGATAGCAAAATAACTAAAAAGGGAGGTGGAATGTAAAAATGTTTCAAGAATTTTTAAAAATTATGTAATAGAGGAGGAACCTGCAGAGATCTGAGCGGTAACAGAAAAATCCAAGAATGGATTTTGATGGAGTGGACAATTGGTTTTAAGTTTCTGAGTCAAATTTGGTGAATTTGAGTGAGCATCTCTGAATGTGACCAACTTCGTACTTGCAAAGTTGAGAAGCTAAGCCTGTGAGTAGGTCATTCCTATGGTGGCACAGACAGTTGACCTTTGTCCTATCTTGTTTTAACTGTAAATTTAACCATGGGATCAACAGGGAGTGATTGCTCTACTGTAATCAGACCTGTGAATGGTAACACCACAGATCCTCTGTCAACCTCACTTGAACTTAAAAGATGCAAATCTAAATAGCTATGCGGTACCCTACTCAGTACTAAAGACCCAGCACCATGAGAATCCACTGTTGACCCGAAGACAATAGGTGCAATTCTTTTGGAAAACAATGGTACATGTTTCCAGAGCCTTGTACATTCTAATAACACTAATAGCACTTATCCTAATACTTTCGTTTCTGAGAGTTTGGATAGTGAAAAATGTACGAAGATGTTCATTGTGGCATTGTTTATGATAAGGAAAAATGGAACATTTCAAGTGCTCACAGCTATAGAACTGTGCAGAAAAACAAGAATATACCCACTTGATGGAAAATTATATAATGCTTTAAAATACTATTTAAAAAGACAATGCTATTGTCAAAACATGATATACATACAGTGTCAAAGGAGAAAAGCAGAACAAAAATCCTATAATATGAAAGCAACTGTGTAAATAAACCAACAATGTAAAAAGAAAAAGATGGAAATACCTTCACTAGCAGTGATTATGCTTGCCTAGTTGTTACTTCGATAATGAAAAAAAAAACTAAAAATGAATAGATCTCTCAAACTCCGCTGATTTGCAATGTCTAACAGTACATTGAGCACTATTTTCTCACTCATTTTTTTCATGTATTTCTTTAGCATTTTTGTAGAGTATAAATTACTCATAGAAATGCAGGTGTTTTCCTGAAAATGCATCAAATGAAACCTCTAGGTAACATACAAATAAAGTATCTTTAAACTATTTTTATTATGCTCAGCATCCTTTTGGGGTACAAAACAAAACACATTCCTGTGGAAAATGCACAAACTGTAAAATCAGAGACCTACGGAGAAGCAAAGAAAAATCTCACTTAATCCTTCTCAGGTAATGCGTGAGGCTCTGTAGTAGACCTCATTAACCTCACTCATCAGGAATGCAACTTTATTGGTATTGAAATACACGCACGGAGATCACAGACATGTTTTAAGCAAAATATAGTTGTACTTCAGCAGTGTATTTGAACATGGAACCAGGAGACTTACTTATGCCGATCCCCACATTTCGTTTATTATGGAAGAGAGGTTATCATTTATTTACCTCTGTATCTCCAACCAACTTGCCCTCAAACATAGCACACGCTCAATAAACATGGGTTGAATAAACTAAAGACTTGGATTGAAATTCCTACCTTATCACTTATTAATGAGATGTTCTCTGCTATAGTTTGCATTTTAATTATCCCACAAAGACTCATATATTAAAGACTTGGTCACTGGCCTGTGGTGCTGTTGGGGGGTGATGAGACCTTTAGGAGGCAGAGCCTAGTAGGAAGAAGCTAGATAACTGGGGGTGTGTGCTGTGTTTTTGAAAAGGAAATCAGGATATGTCTCTTTCTCTCTAACTACCTGGTTGCACTGAGGCGAACACCCTCTTCTATCATGTGCTCCAGCCATGGTTTACTGTTCCCCCACCCACCCAGAGTGACAGGCCAAGTAACCATAGACTAAAAGCTCTGAACCCCTGATTCCAAATAAAATTTTCCTCCTTTGAAGCTGATTAGCTCAAGTGTTTGTTATAGTGATGAAAAGCTAACAGCTCCCACCCGCTTCTCCGGCTTCAACCCCCATCTTTAAAGTAATGACTTTCAAATCTCAATAATTAACTCTTCTTCCTACAAGTCTAGAACCAGATAACTAGCTAGCAGCCTCCTGAACTTTCCTACTGGGATGTTCCACAAATAGCCCAAATGCATATGGCCCCTCCTGAAGCCTGCTCCATCTCCTCCCAAGCCTGCTCTTTCTCCCATGATCCCCGGCTTCATTAATGGAAGCACCATCTGTCTAGGTACCCAAGAGGGAGAACAAATGAATGTCTTTACTTCCTTTCATTATTTGCTTTAGAAACCTTGCTGACTCTAGCTAAAAAATGTCCCAGATTTGTCATCTCCAGTCCCCAAGCTTCTCTTGGTTCAGATACTCATCATAATCTTATCTGGATTAGTACACTGATCTCCTAACTAATTTTTTTTCCAGTATTTTGTTTCAAAGCATCTCCACGGTCTAACCAAAGGTATCTACCTAAATTCAGGCATAATGACATTATTTCCTTCCCTAGAAATATCAAAAGTCTATGTTGCTTAAAGAATACAAATTCTTAGACAACATTAAGAGCCTGGCACAGTCTGGCCCCAACTTCCCCTTTTGGTCTCACCCCTTATAAAATCCATCTCCCTCACCCCAAATGAATATGACCTACTTTAGCCACTCATAATTTCCCACTCTTCTCCAAACAGACCGCATCCTCTCTCTTTGCATAGACTTGTGCCCAACTTTGTCTCTCCACAGTGGATTGATGGCAGTCCCTTATTAGAGAGCTCCTACTCCATTCAAAGCCCAGCCCACATCCCGTCTCCTCTGAATATCCTTCCTGGGTCCTCCATGGCAGAACTAACCATTCCTCAACCTTGTTCTCCTAGGGCTTAGCCCCTGCAACTATTGTAACACTGATTTCTATTTAGTCCTGTTATTTTATTTAGTAGTATCTTTGTGTATGCGAGACCTCAGAGCTTCAGGGGGAGTCTGGCAGAGAGCAGCGCCTGTGAATGCTTGGAGAATGGCTCCCACTTGGGGTGTGGAGGGTGTAACACCCACTTCACCACCCTTCCTTGGGAGAACAGCCCTGTTTTAGAGCCTGGCATACAGGCTCAGCCCACCCCAGGCCCCTGCTATGCAGAGATCCCCTCACATCACTTTGCAAAAGAGTCCCTGGCAGATCATTTCATTTTCAGGTTCTCCTTCCTTCTCTGAAAAAGATGGATTCAGTAGTGATCGATACCTCATGTCTGAAAGGCTCCCTGAATTAGCTGTACACAGAGAGACCCCGGAACTGATCCTGGGGAAAGGAATTGGGCCTGGAGAAAAGATATGTGTTTTCCTAGAACAGGAAATGAGAATGGAGCTCTTTTATCCTCCTCGATGGAAATGAACAAATATATGCAAGAATCCACCTTGCAAGCACCCCAAAACAAATGGAAGACATTCGCTAAATTGCACTGAACGTTTGGATTCTCATTTAGAGTCCTACATCACAGTATTTCATGAAGTCTCACACAGGCTTAGCTTCTCCTCCCGTAATTACCCAGGTTTGCCCGGAGCAGAGATTTTCATTTAACGCAATGCAGTGCTGGAATGCTCGCCTGCCCCTCTATTAGACGACAAGTTAGGAGACAGCAGAGCGTGTTTATTCGTTCTGTTCTTCTCGGAACCTAGCTTAGTCTCTATTTCCTGCTAAATGTTCTGGAAATACTTGTTTAATTAACTGAATGAAATAGTCCTCCTTTCGTACCTCAGGAGACTAATGAGCACATAGCTAGCCTTCAGATATTTCTAGACTGAGCAAACCAACATACTCCGGCACTCACCGAGCTCGCAGCCTACTAGGAGGCAGGGGAGCAGTCGGGCTTCCAGCCCATCCAGAACATACAGCGCCCAGGGCGGGTAGAACAAGAGAAGGAGGGAATGAAGCTCACGGGGACTGGCCACGGCCTTATGGGAAAGTGACATAGTCATCATTGGAACCCTAGATAAAGGGGACCAGCGCCAAGGGAAGGAATGCGGGGTGTGATTTGGACTTGGGAGGAAAGAGGAGAAGCCTGAGGCTGACCGGTGATGGTTGACCTCTGACTCCAGCTTGGGGCGAGGATGGTTCGAGCTGGAGCAGCGCCCTCTGGCAGCCCCACGGACCCAGGTAGAGAGGGTGGTGTGAGAGACCTTGGGTCGTCCCGCAATCAGTACAAACCTGAGTGTCTTAGGCACGGGTGGGGGCAGCGCCCCTCTGCCCACCACGTCCAGCATTTGGCCTGGTGCTCCCCCTCCAGCGTCCCCCAGGCAGGGCGGGTCCCAGCGCCCCCGCGGGGGTGACTCAGCTGGGCTGGCAGCAGGCGCGGCCAGGCAGGAGCGCGCCAAGTTATGAGACAGGGCAGCTCCGCCGAGGTCTAGGGTCCTGGCTTGGGCCGAGAGGGGTGTGGCGGACGCCAGAGGACAGATAAAAGGGGCGGCGCGGCGCCGGGACGCTTCTCCGCGCCGTAGCCCCGGCAGAGGCCGCGTCGGGCGCGGGCAGGGCCGGGCTGGAACTGGGCCGGGGCGCACCGACGGCGACTGCGACGGCGGGGCATGGCGGGGGTGGCGTGCGAGCCGCCGGCCAGGCCGAGCCTCACCTCCATCTCGTCGGGGGAGCTGCGCAGCCTGTGGACCTGCGACTGCGAGCTGGCGGTGCTCCCGCTGGCCCAGCTGCTGCGCCTGCAGCCCGGAGCCTTCCAGCTGCGCGGCGACCAGCTCGTGGTGCCCGGGCCGGGCGAGCCGGTGGCCGTGCGCGGGGGCTTCAACGTCTTCGGGGATGGCTTCGTGCGCCTCGATGGGCAGCTCTATCGCCTCAGCAGCTACATCAAGAGGTGGGTGCCTTGCCGCGCCCCGCAAACTCCGCCCAGCCGCCCGTGCAGCGCGGGGGCCCCGGGGTGGGGGGACTCAGGCGCCCCCTTTGCCCGCGACCCCGACCGGCGTGTCTCTTTTCCTTCCTTCTCTACCTGTTCTCCCTGTTAAGGTCACCTGGAGCCTGCAAGCTGTCCCCGCCCTGGCTGCCTCTGCGCTTTGCACTGACCCTTTGCAGCTGCAGTTTGAAGCAACCCTGAGGGCATCGGCGGGGCATGTGGGGAGGGCAGCGAGCGAGCGCTGCGGACTCGCTCGGCTCCCACCCGAAGTGCGTAATTGTAGTTGCTTTTTCCATTCCAGCTCAACTGGGTCAGATGAGCTCAGACTGGGGGCACACCCTTTAGGGAATGTTTGTCTCGCTGAGACTCACGCCCTCGCTTTAGATTTGGGGGTTTGGGAAGGAGGACGTGCAGTTTTGAGCCCAACTAGCTTTATCCATTGAGGCGGTCCGGGCTCCAGGGAAGTCTTAGATCGCTGCTAGTGTGTCGCCAACCGTCCAGTCAACTAACCAGCAACCAACCAATCGGCCACAGTGACAGAAACACAGCCTGGGAAAGTGCAGCCCAGTAAGTTGGCAGATAAATTCTGGGGAAATCAGTGCAGTAATGTAGCTTCCTGGAGTCTGGGGCAGAGCGTGGGCCCCATCTGCAAACTTAATTGAATGGAGACTCCCCAGGATGCTAAGCTGATGTTCCCAAGTGATGGAAACACCTCTAGGCAGGCCTGAAGCCCACAGGGAAGTGGTGCATCCTTCTGAACAGGCTCTGATGGTGGGGAATGGAGGAGGGCAATCCCTGCCTGATTCTACAGGACCTGGGCCTCCAGGGGTCACCCTTGGGGAAGAGCCTGCAAAGCCTTCTCATGTTTATACCACCCTTCTCCTAAGAAGTTTGGTGCTGGGAGAGATGGGGCTGGGCACCCTGTGGGTGACACGGAGCCAAGAGGGGCAAGCAAACAGTGAGGTGTTTACAGAGCTTGTTTCAAAGCTGCTGGCAAAACAAACAAACAAACAAACAAACAAACAACCTTTGGTTTTTCAAGCCAAGATAGTTGAGGGCATCGAATGCCTGCAAAATCATTCCCAAGCAAGAATTTCTCTCCCTCTCCCTCTCTCCCTCTTTTTAGTGAAATGAAAATTCCAACCCATAAGTAGGGAGCAGTGGGAAGAACTGAGTCAGAAATCAGATTCAGAAAGATTTAAAAAGAAGATAACTATTGTATTGAGGACCAGATATCACAAACTAAAATGTCTAAACTTAATTGGAAGTGTAGATAAGGCTTTTGACAGAACCAGCTCCCCCAATCTTACTAAACAGTGCTGCAAAATTTAGAATGATGTTGACATAAGTTATTAAACCTTTGCTTTGAACACCTCCAAAATAAACATAAACAGCCGTGGTCCCTAGGCAGTGTAGGGTCTAGTAAACAACTGGCCAGTAATGACCGAATAACACATCCGAAGGGCAAACCTGGAGCTGCACAGGCTCTTATTGGAGAAGCTGTGTGAGGGCCTGTGTACCCTGGGGGATAGAACGGATGCTCTGAAAATAATTTGGGCAATGGAAGGAACAGCTTATCTTCCTCGAGGGGATGGACTTCGGCAGGGAAGGTAGTTTTATAACTGGACATGCAGCCCTGAAGGGTGGCTGGGAGGAAACCTGGTCTGAATGGAGACAGCTTGTAGAGTTGTGCACAGCAGGGAGACATTTGTCTATGCGGAACAAAGGAGAACATACCAAACTCAGACATCTAAAGTTGCTATTCCTCTGAGCTGTAAAAGATAACTACTTGTCTTTGGTTTGGGGAATTGCATTAACTTTCTCCTTCAAAATATTATTCCAGAACAGTGTCTTTCTGCCTACCTCTCTCTCCGCTTCCCTTCCTTCTCTCCTCCTTCCTTCTTTCCTGCCTCTCTCCTTCCTTCTTTCTTTCCTTCCTTCTTTCCTTCTTCATTTTCCTCCAGCATCTTGTTCTTCCAGCCCTGGCCAGTTTTATTAAAGAGAAGTTCTGCAGATTTACCTTTTTTCACCCATCTGTCCATCATGCTTCTGATGCTTTCAGAATGCCTGGATCAGTGACAGCCGGGGCAGGTGTTCTATTCTTCACATGCTGTGCCCAAGTTGACATAACTCTCACTGTGATGTGGGAGGCACCAGTTTTGAGTGTCCCTAGCACAGCACTCTGCTTTGGCTTCTCCTGAGGTGGGGCAATTGATGAAGAAAGAACCAGTCTGATTTTGCTGGGTCTGGCAGCCTCAGAGTCCATTTGGCAAACGAGCCTAGAGTCGATGGACTGCAGTGACTTTTGTACCTTTGCGACCACCACATTCCTGCCTGAGGTGTGGATGGCTTCTAACCAAGAGAAGCTACCAAGACAGCCGGGATTGAGGAAGGGATAGCTCTAATTCTAAACACTCTGAACTATATGGCTTTTGAGAACCCTATGGAGACCTTCTCCCCAGAAATGCAGATATATTCCCAATACTGTTAACCATTCAGGTAGTTAACACGATACTTGGATCCAGATTAAGGATCTTTGGTTTATTAAATAATGAGAGTTTTTCCCTAGTCAATGTATTTTTGATGTATTATTACATCGTAGCCTATGATGTAATTAAGGTTTCTTTTTAGAGACTTAAAAGGAATATGCTGTGTTAGGTTTTAGGTGCAGAAGAAGAAACAAACAAAGGGGTAAAAAGGTCATTACTCCGGACCCGAAGGGTACTGTCTGCAGCACAGGGCTCTTCTGGGATAGAGAAACGAGGCTAGGGGTTTATGAGGACTCTGGCTAGAGGCGGAGCTTGAGGGGTGGGCTCAGTGACGCGTTAGGAGCTGATTGGGGCGTCCCTCGCGCATGCGCTTGGGGAGGGTAAGAGGAAGTCGTGCTTAGGGTCCCGCAGGAGCCTGTAGTGCTGTATCTTTCGCAAGTCCCTTTCCCAGTAATCCCAGAGGCTCCGAGCCATCGCTCTTCACATTGACCTGGCTCGCTCGCTCAGAGAGCAAGAGGCTGATTTCTGTCCTCCACACTAGGGTTTGTCTTCTGATCCGTAGACCTATTTCTAAATATTTATGTGCTAAAGAAACTACGGAAGCCTAGGGTGATGGGATAGTTTAGTGAAGGCCACCAAGAGCTTTAAAACTGCTTCCAGAGCCTGCTTTAACAATATTTGTCTTTCTTTGTGGAATTTGTGGAACGATCTTCATTGTTGTTTTTTTTCTTTCAAGCTCAGGATTTTCATATATATTACAAACAAACCCTACTCAGGAACCAGATGTACATCCTCGTTATCCAAAGAGTTAGTCTTTCATCACTTAAAAATCCAATGAGGAAATACCCTTGCCTTCCCCCACATGCACGTATCTTTCCATCTATAATGCAGCCTTGTAATCATCTGTAATGGCAACATTTAGCAAAGAGTCTCCTGATTCCTTCTCTTTGGTGGTTGGTCCCCTAGCAAGAGAGGCATCTTGGGTAATCAGATTAAGTACAATAATAATGGTGGCTGTTGATATTTATTTGAGCACCAGGTATTATCTCATAAAACTTACAAAGTTGGCACTATTATTATTGTCCTTTTTTTTTTTTTACAAATGGGAAAATTAGGACTTAGAGACATTAAGTAATTAACCTGAGTAAGATGCTGTGAGCAGTAGAACCAGGGGATTCTAAGTACCACTGTCCAACTGTGAAGCCCCTATTTCTACAAATTACCCGGAATGGGAAGTAATTCTGCCTTCCTAAAGCCAGCAGCAGCTTCTCACTCCCAGAGCCCACACATAAATAACTGTGATTCCATCAGCCCCTGTGCATCTTCTGTAATCAGTGTAAAAGAGAAGTAAGTAGGGGGGTTTTAAGGAAGTCTCTAAAAGCAGAAATGTAACTGATCTTGCCTGGAGCTAAGCAGCCGTTAGATAGATGGGTGACAGTCACACCCACCTCTGGGCAGCTGCCTGGGGCAGAGTGCAGCAGAGTGGGACTGTGGGACTCAAGGGTGAGGCAGGACTGGGGCCAGGGTTGGCACACATTTAGATTGTGCTGGGTGGCGCTCACTTCCAACCTGTAGAGGAAGTACAGACTGTCCAAAGAACTGGGCTATGCTGCTTGTGCCTGTCTGTGACCTCTCCTCTGCATGAAGTCTTAGGTATGGAAACCTTCCCAGATCAGTGGTCCCTTAACAGGGCACATCGTGACACTGATGTAATTACACTACTGCACACACTGAGCTACGATTTGGATGAGACTCAGTCTAGAGGAAGTTTCAAAGAGGTGAACACCAACTGAGAATCGTTGGCAGATTTCCTTAATATCTGTGTGTCTTGGTTTCTTTGGTATTGAATGGGAATAATAATACCCTCAAACTTAAAGGGTTGCAGAGAATTTAAAGTGGGAAAATCCTAAACAACATTGATTGGCCTGTGCGAGACGCTTGACGTATGTTAGTTTGTATACTGCTGAGTAACCTCATAGGGCAAGTACATTGGACATGCTGTTTAATCTGTTAATTGCTTCATCAGTACCTTTCATTAGCTGATTTTACAGTTGAGGAAAATGAGTCTCAGCAAGGTTAAACACCTGCAGAGACAGAAGTCACACTCAGATCTGCTGCCTCAATTTCTGGCTGCCTGCCTCGAGAGCCTTGCTGTGACTTCTAGCCACACTCTGGTCTGCTTCCTGCACTCAGCCCACCTGGTCCTTGTCACATGTCTGCCTATCCTCCCAGATGCAGCTACCTTGTAGTCCCTAAGTTTCGACCAAGCAATGGCTCTTCCTGTCCCCACCTTGCTTTCAATAAGTGACTGGTTCTAGGGTCCTCTCCCATGCTCCTTTTTGTTTAAATAAGTAAGACATGGTCCACTGGAGCGTGGGCCTAAGAATGCAGAGAACTGTGCATCTCTCTGGCATCCGCACGTTTGAATGATTTACCAGTTTTCAACCCTCTGAATGGCAGGCACCATGTCTTAGACTGACGTATTTAGGACTTTCAATAAGCATGCAAGTCTCTTGGAATCTTGATAAAATACAGATTCTTGTCAGTAAGACTGGGAAGGGGCCTGGATCCTGCATTTCAACAGACTTCTAATGATGCTAGTTCTTTTCATCCAATGATCACACTTGGAGCGACAAGGTCATACATAGCCATCACTTCCTATTGAGATGGTGCATTTTACCTGCTCCTCAAGTACACCTGGATGGCACTTGGAAGCAAGACTGGTTTCTATCTCATCTTTGTGTCCCCTGCATCCCAGTGCATAGCAGGTGCTCAGTAGATTTTTATTGCATGATTGAACCACTCTCTGCCTCATCACAATTTTCACCAGGAGATATCCGTAACTGCTCAAGAAGAGAGTAAGTGAACACGGGTATCCTTGATTTCAGCCACAGAGAGTGGAATCCTAGGTCTGAAAATTTTGCTTAGTTTTCCTACAGTTGTGGAAAGAAATGAAAGAGAAGGAACTGTTTGAGAGAGTGAAGCTCTGTATAAGGCCCTCAAGCAAATGCCCTCAACATAGCGGGAGCCCTGCTTGCTCCCAGGAGTGGAAATCCCTGGAAACTTAATGTCTCAGCCAAGGACTGTGAAAGCCACAAGCATTTCTGGGGCTCCTGCACAAAGACCATGCAGTGTGTGCTCCTCTTTTTTTCTACTCCATTTTCCTTGTTTCTTGTTATTTTACTTTGATAAAATGCACAGCACACAAAGTTTGCTGTTCTAACCACGTTCAAGCGTACGGTTCAGTAGCATTAAGCACTTTCACACTGGAGCACAGCCATCACCACCATCCATCTGCAAAGTTTTTCACCTTCCCAAACTGAAACTCCGGACACATTTAACCATAGCTTCCTACTCGTGCTCCCCTCCAGCCACTGGCAATCACTGTTCTAATTTCTGCCTCTATGAATTTGATTATTCCACGTATCTACTACAAGTAGGATTGTATAATAGTTGCCTTTTTGTGCTTGGCTTATTTTACTGAGTATAATGTCTTCAATCAAGGTTCATTCATGTTGAATCATGCGTCTCATTTCCTTCCTTTCTTAGGCTGAATAGCATTCTAGTTTTATCTGTCCAGTCACTGTGGATGAACACTTGTGTTGCTTCCACCTTTTAGCTACTGTGAATGTTACTGTGAACATGGATATGCAAATATCTGAGATCCTACTTTTACTTTCTGTTGCTTGTTTTTTGATTCAATTTTTTTACCTTTATTTTACTTGATAACTAATCATGTATTACATATTAATGGGCTAATATGGTATTTTCTTTATCCATTAAAAAAATAGAATGCACATGCATATACCAACCTCTGGGGTTAGACCATGGATTTGAGTTCCTCTTTGTTGTGGAGCACTAAATCATTAGAACCGAGAGAAATCTGGGGCAGCTCTCCAGATCGTCCTGTGGAGCGAGAAAGATGCTCTGAAGGTGGTACCTTAGAGTGTGGCTCATCTTCCGGCCATTCCTGATTTGCTAGGAAGGAAAACACAGCGCTCTTTCCTGGCCTCATCTTTCAGATGTTGCCTCCTTGAGCTGCTCCTGTTACTCTTCCAAACTGAAAAAATGAGGCAAGAAGTTAAAGCAGAAAATGAGAAACTCTCACTCATTTGTTTTCCCAACACTTAACCTTGCCCCCTTTTCCTGGTAATTCAAATGAACACATCCCTGGTTGAGGGTCAGAAACGTACAGAACCTCACCCAGTGGGCCAGCAGAGTTCGCCAGGACTAAAGGTAATCGCAGTGTTTACTGGGCATCTCCTATGGGCCCATGTGTGTATGTCCATGTTATACACACCGAACTAATCATACACAGGAGGAAATACTGTTATGCCCTTGTGACAAATGAAGGAGCAAGTGCAGATAAGTTACATAACACATTTCAGGTCACAGTCAGCTGTGGCTCTCAAATGAAGCTAACAGAGCCAGTGAATTAGGACACGGATTAGATCTTATCGTGAAACACCGTAGCTCCCCTGACATTGTCCTACCTTTCTATCTTTGTAGTGAAGCCAGATTTAAAATGTTTCAGCCTGAAAGTATTTTGGGGCCAGGGCAAAAGCAATGAAGCAATGAGTTTAAAGGAGCTGTCTATCTCAAGTGTTTGCTTTTTATCCCTAATGATAACTTCAGCAAATATAATAAATATTCAATACACAAGAGTGATATTTGCATTACTAATTCAGAAATATTCATGATTAAAGATCAAATAACTACTCCCTAATGTACCCTAGCAACACTCATCTTAAAACCAGTGATTAAATGTCAGATACTTAAATATCTGCAGGTCTTAACAACTAGATTCTCTGATCTTTTTGTATCTTAAGGAACTTACTACTCCAAATTTTATTAGAGTGAATTTTAAAGAAATGCTCCCTTTTGCTTATTTCACTGAACTTCAGGGTTTTTAACAATTGGACCATAACTGGGAGGCTGGACATGGAGGAATTAAAGGGCTGTAATATTTTCCCCTTGTTCATGGTTTAGCCTTCCTTGACCTTTGGTCAACTGTGGTGAGAAAATATTAAGTGGAAATTTCCAGAAATAAATCATGCATATGTTTTAATTTTTGTACTATTCTGCTGCATGATGAAGTACTCGCTGTCTGATTTCTTCCTACACCTAGCAAATGAATTATCTTTTTGTCTCATGTATCCTTACTTTATATATATCCCACCCATTACTCAGTAGCCTTCTAGATTGAGATATCACGGTACGTAAGTGTAGGATCTGTTACTACCTGAATAGTTCTTATTTATATCCTAGTGAGTTCTGGTATCAGAGCTCTCGGATAAGCTGTGTCTGCACACATCTGTCACACAAGGATAATGGACATGCTGTACCACAAGGTTTGCAGCCCGTTTAGGTCTCCAAATCATCAAAGACAGATTAAATTCTGTTGTGCATTCAGGCTCTTTATTAAATTCAGACTCCAAATGGACTATTCATATACAGGCTGTACATTAAACTCCATATGTGACTAGAGGGTCCCCTTCTCTGCTTCTGCCAAACAACTGCTTGTTGAGCCCTGTTGCACTCAAAAAGCTTTGCACAGAATTCTGGGGGAAAAGCAATTGTTCTTCCAACCATTGATCATTTCTAAATTGAGATTTGTATCTTTTCCCTGTAAGCTGTGGGTTCACTGGAAGAAAATCCAGTGATGTTAAAATGATGTCTCCAACCAATGTCAGCTGATTCTTCGAGCAAAGGGAAATAGTGAACTGTCATTCGGGCCACCAGAAAAGTAATACAAGTGCAGATTTTCTGGGTATGTTGTACACAAACATCATGTGCTCACTCTAGAGAACAACTATGACCATGGGGTTTGAAAGAATAGAGGAATCTCCTTGGGTAGAATAGTAAAGGTGCTTAAATCGATAGAGATGGGAAGTTTGGGGTCAGATGTTTTCCCTAAACAATATATGTATCTTCAGGTCAGCCTTGACCTCCAAAGGGTTCAGTGACCCTCACTTAATTCCCAGGTGAGCAAGTCACGGATCACAGTTGGTATGTGACTCCTGTCCAGTCACATACACCTGTCCTTTTTTATGCTGGCTGTGGTGTCATCACTGACAGCTGAATAGAAGGATGGCAGAATAGGGGGCATACATGAATACAGGAGGTTTCCTGTCCTGCATGCTCCCGACCCCCTTCCCAGGTTCTGAGCCATGCCTGTATTGCCTAGTTGGTTCTCAGCACATCACCGGGCTTAATAAATGTTGTGGAGTGAATGCATGAATGAATGAACCCAGCAGAGTGTGGTTCCCATTTCCTTCCTTCTCTTTTGCTTCTTCTCTCCAGTGCCTTTTGACAGTTGGTCACTTGGAACAAAGGACAGGGAGATTCTCTCCCCACTGACAAAAAACCCAGGTGCTACCCTCTCAGGCTTTTAGCTGCTGCCACTACCCTTTTCTCGTATTCTGCCCAGCTGAAGGTGGAGGAGCAAAGAAAGAACCACACGGAATCTTGGGGTTTACATCCTGTTACCTCATCTGTTCCCTTACTATGCCCCAGACCCTGACTCTTGCTCCTTCTCTACTCCGTACCCTCCTCACCCACACCCCAGAGCATCAAACACCTGCACGCCTTCCCATCTCCGGAACACTCCAGCTTTTGTTCCCCTGCCTTCCTGGGACAAGCCTCCAAACCGTGTCCCATGCACATGAGTTGGGAGGTGGAACTCCTTTCACACCTCATGAAACAGAAGGCAAGAATTGTTTCAGAGGCTCCATCAGGAGTCACTTTTTAAAAAGCACTCAAAATCAGATCTGACAATCCAGCAAAAAGATAATGACAGAGATTTCTAAGAAATCAAGCTGGGAGACAGCCAAGCAGAAGCTGTGTCCTTCTGCTTTGGGGTACATATTCTCCCATGTGCTCTTGACCCACACCTGGGTCACTGTCTTGCACCCTGGACCCTCCGAGGGGGTTATGGGAAGTGGGCACAGAAAGGGATGCCAAGGGGCTGTGAGGCCACAGCTTCCTGCAGTAGCTCCTTTCTTTCCAAGGCTGTGATTTTCATGTCAGGCACTGGAAGGACAAGTAGCTGGAAAGAAATGCCTGGAGCTGTCTCTGCTCATGACTAGATATAAGAAACAATAACGCTGCGGTGTAGTAAAAGGCAGCACATGCTGTCAGCTCAGCTAGCCCAGTCACTCCGTGCAGATGCTTATAGCTGTGTCAGTGGGGACCAGCCCCGTGTTTAAGAGGTACTGCGGCAGAGACATCCTTCAGCCCGCTGGATGCCATTCAGCCTGCCTCTATCAGCACAGCCTCTGAGCTTGGTATGGTCAGGAAATTAGCCATCTTCTTGAAGGAAGCTAATTTTTCCTTGGATCTTTTTATTAGCAACATAGACAAAGACAGGGAGTCTGTTTGGAAGATTTGTAGGGAAAAGAAAGAAAGCTAATGTGCCAGGTGATGGAGTCAAGATTGAGGAAAATTTTTCTAGCCAAGAATGATGAACTAAAACCAAGGAAGCTAAATTTAATGAAGATACGGGCAGAAGTCTGACAATAATTTTATTTATTTAAGTCGCACATGCTCAGGATTGAGGAAATGGAATTATTAATACTTTATACAGATATATTGGCTGATTGTGCTGTCTGTGGAGGAGGGTGGGTTTATCATGGGAGAGGAGGAAGAGAAGGAAAAGAAAATTCCAGACATACTATTCAGATAAGATGAATCCACTGGACAGACCCAGTTAATTTCCCCTATTAAGAGTAGTTCATTCCTGATCTAGACATACTTAGAATGCTTATCACTCAAGTGGATTCTTCTAGCCCATTTTGAGAGCCAAATGTTGACATTAAGCCAAGCCAAGGCCATGGCACTGGTTGCATACTGAGCCCTCAACTGATCAAATGTGACCAAAGAAAGGAGATTTATTTGTATTGTATAAAAGTATGGTGACCTCTGCAAAGATATGCTGTAGGGAACTTCCCTCAAAGTGTATGTGACTAGGGCAGATAGATGTACATATACCCACTTCCTGGGACAGTACATTACATTTGCCATTTGCTTCTTCATAGGTATGTGGAACTGACCAACTACTGTGATTATAAAGACTACAGGGAAACTATATTGAGCAAACCAATGCTGTTCTTCATTAATGTACAGACAAAGCAAGACACCTCAAAAGGTAGGTATATAAGTAATTGTGGTCTGTTTCTGCCTTGCTGGGCCGTGGACTAAAGCATGCTAATGAAGTAGGAGTTGGGCATGGAGAAAGCAGGCTGGATATCGACTCAGGACAAGGTCAGCAGCAAAGAGCCTGGTGTATGAGTGTACGAGGCCACCTGGAACGTAGCCCAGTCTTGCAGAAGAAACCCCTAGTGGTCATAGGGCAGAAGCCACCTGTCTGAGATATTTTTTTCCTACTTCCTGTGTAGACAGGAAGTCTTGATGTTCTGGTCCTCCGATGGTTGTAAAAATGCCTGCAGCAATAAGAATAATATATAATACACTCTACCATATGTTGAACACTTACTATGTCTATGAAATATTGTAAAGTAATTAATTGGCACAATAGCCCTATCTACCTTTTAATCCAAAGGGAAGTATTGTTTTGAGCTTGAAAGTCATCATAGTCAATGCTTATTCTGGGACAAAGATATAAACAGGGACCAAGCCAGGAGATTAGGATGCATTGTTATTCCACTTCTATGGTACATAGCCTATCCCCATTCTATTTTTATGCTTTATTTATGTATTCATTTCATTGTTTGAGACAGAGTCTTTCTATGTGGTTCAGGCTGGCCTTGAATTCACTATGTAGCCCAGGCTGACCTCATAACCTTGTGGTGATCCCCCCACCTCAGCCTCTCTGTGTGTTGGGATTATAGGTGTCTGCCCCCAGCTATTACAGGTGCCTGCCCCCAGCTATTCTCATTATATAGATGAGAAAAATAATATTAAAAAAAGCAATTGTAGATGCTTTATGTATCATGTTTCTATGCAGTAGGATTTCATGCTTATTTTTAAATTTTAATTTTAGTTTTTTAGTACATGTGTATAATGCATAGTGTTTACATTCCCCGTGGGAAGTTGGTACATGTAAATAGTACATCTTAATTCATTTTTCATCCCCTTTCCCTTCTCTCCCACCCTTCTCCCTCCAGCCCTTGGTCCTTTTCCTTTTTTTTTTTTTTTTTGGTATATGTTTACAGTACATGTTTATAGTCCTTGTGTGGAGTTGGTACATGTATACAACACATCCTGCTCTTTCATCCCTTATGGGGATCAAGAAATGGAGGAGCAGGGAGGGAAATTTTTCATGTTTAGAAGCATCTCTTTATGCTTCTTCCAAAACATCAGATTAACTGGTAATAACTCTATAACTCAAATACCAGTATGAAAATGTCATTTTCCCATCCTCCTCCTCAGAGCAGCATGTAGGGAAAGTCCTGGGCATAATGTTTGCAATGAGGGTAAAGTTTTTGAACCTGCCTCTGAATAGCATTCTTAAAATAAGTCCAAGGTCATAAGAAAGATCTACAAATTTCAAATAGATGTCCCCTAGCACAGGCTGTCACTCACCTTGGTGCAGCTCTCTCTGCTCATTTCACGGTTCAAAGTCAGCATGCTCTCTGCAGGAGAGGCCACAGCAGAACACATTGTTCTAAGTAGTGCTTGTTAGGCCAGCTGAGCCCCACATGTTCTTCAGCTTGGTGACGACCAGGAAGCCAGAGTTCTGTAGGAATGTCATTCCCAGCAGTATCAATCACACCTCCTACACTGACTTCTGAGAGGAGTCTGTGGCGACAGTGAGAGCCTTACCCATGGCTAACACTTCAGTGAAAGTGCAGGGCATGGTACAAAAAGGTATTTTTGTGTGGCCTGTAGGGAGGACTCTGAGGTAGGACAACTATTGTGCAAGGAGGTACCAAAAGTCATCGCTGGTTAATTTTAAGAAAAGCTCTCAGATAAAGGGTTTCTGAAATACAGAAACTTAAGATAGTCAAGTTCGGTTGTGAAAAGGATGGTTAAGGCAACATGTCACCCCGATCCTGTTTTAAACTGCATTTTTATGCAAATTAGAGAAACTTCCATTTCCTCAAGACAGTTGTTAATGCTTTCTAGGAGCTTATCCTAATAAATATACACGTGGGTGTGTTTGGAAATGTGAGCGGTGTTCTCTAGGGCTGTGCAGTGACAACCTGCCCGGCCAGCACAGCTATGGACCGTAGTGGCCCCGAGTATGTAATCAACCTAAAGGTCTTGTCAGTTTGTGTGAAATTTAATTCATGATACCGAATAGCTTGTATGCTTTCTTTTATTTATCACTTGCCTCAGAGAAAATATCAGGCAGTTTATATCTCAAGGAAAAGTAAGATGAGTAAGGTTAGTTCAAAATTCATTCCTTCAAAATGTAAATATTTGTTAGGGGCGGCCCTCTGAGCTATCCCAAAGCCAGATCAAGGCATTCAGCTCTCAAAATCATGTAATGCGGGGTCCGTGCTTTTGCACAGAAGGTGACCTGGGCATCCCCCTGTCTCCTTGAGGAAGTGCTTGACTCTCGGGGCTGGAAAAGTTGAGGCTGCTGGTCAACAATATTTCAGATTTCCCAATGAGTGAGCAACCTTCTCTTTGTCTAGATTATGCAGAACCAGACAAAGTCACAATTAAAGCTTTACAACACAGCAGCACAATACAACACTACCAAAAACATGAAAAAAAAATGTCTTCCAGGATAGAGACATGGTGGCATTTAAACAATGGGAAAGACATTTTTTGTTTTACTTTAAAGTGAATAAAAAATAAGAAAAATTAAAAACAATGCAGAATTTCAAAACAAGATGATAGGAAATCAACAGTGGTTGTTATATTGCATTTTGTTATCTTC
>NW_004955431.1:14851209-14923356 GCF_000276665.1 Chinchilla lanigera | reverse complement strand
GCCACCTTCTTTCTTTCTTTTCTCCTTTCCCCCATCCCAGTTGCTGGGAAGGACATTTTTTTTCTCCCTTGGAAATATGTTAGGGTTAGGAGCAGGGAAGAAACTTAATTTCATGTTGCCTTGATCCTTTGAACCCCAAACTGTCCAAATTTGACAGAAAGAGTGCCAGGTTCCTGGTGAAGCTGGGAAGTGGAGGTGGTAGTGGAAGGCATAGGGTAGCCCCTTTCCTTAGACTTTGCTGATTTTCTGCTTTGCAAATGAGGAAATATTGGTGAGAGATAAGCTGTGATTTAAATACCCAGCAAGGTGGGAGCTGAAAACCAGCCATGTTGATTTTCGCCTTCCTTCCCCATGCTGGATTCGTGCTGTGCAGGAGACTTCTTATCTGGGATAATTACAGAGTGGAACTTTTGATTTCTGACACACAGGTGACAAACCATACTCTCGAGGGAGCTGATTTGCTAACCTGCTTTTACAGTAGCCCCGAGCTGCCTTCAAACCTGCAAAATTCTTGGAAATGTTTCTAGAAATCTCCTTAAATGTTGCAGTAAGGGCTTGAAGGAACCAGAAGGAGGCTTATATATGAGTAAAGTCTCCAAAGATTTACTCCAAAGTTTACTGCTTTAACAAATCCTGCGAAGCGTGTTTATGTCACATGTACACACTTCTTTCTGAATTTTGTTTGCTGATTTCTAGAAAAGACATATGCGTTTCTTGTGAACACAAGGCACCCCAAGATAAGAAGACAGCTAGAGCAGGGGATGGACATGGTCATCTCCTCGGTGATTGGAGAAAGTTACCGACTGCAGGTAAGCCTACCGCCCTGCCTGGAGGCCACCCACACCCAAAGGCTATGTCCCTGTAGCCTGTGCTTCATGGCGGTAGGCCCCTAATATGTCACACACATGCCTGGAACTGCGCAGGGTACCAAACCTTATATGTATGTGCCATGGCTTTTTCTATACATACATATGTATGACAGAGTTTTATTTATACATTAGGCTCAGTGAGAGATGAATAGTAACAATAAAATAGAACAAATAAAAGTTCTATTTTAAAACTTGTAAAGTATTTCTTTCTGCAGTTTTCCATGTTATATTTTCAGACCACAGTGACCTGAAATTGCAGAAAGCAAAACCATGGATAAAGGGGAATTGTTTTATATTCAGACATTTCATTCTCTGTTATGTCAGAACCGCCAGTAAAGTGGGCTTCGTTTCTAGTGACATTTTAGGAATGAGGTACAAGGAAGTGTGATTTTGGCCAAGCAGTTCAAAGTTTAAAAGGAAATAAAATGCAGAAGCAAGGATCTGTTTTTTAAATATAAAGATAAAATTTTAAAAAGTAAAAGAGAAATAAAGAGTATGATATTTTGGATATTAATTCTATAATGTCAGTATAATAGTTTTTCACAAATGTTTAAATGTTAAACATTTAAATGTTTCTTTGTCTTTCAGTTTGATTTTCAAGAAGTAGTGAAGAATTTTTTCCCTCCAGGAACTGAAGTGATTAACGGAGAAAATCTGAGCTTTGTGTACGAATTCAAAGCTGATGCCTTATTTGATTTTTTCTATTGGTTTGGCCTCAGCAATTCCACTGTGAAAGTGAACGGAAAAGTTCTGAATTTGTCAAGTACAAGCCCAGAAAAGAAAGAGACAATTAAGTTATTTCTGGAAAAAATGAGTGAACCTTTCATCCGAAGGAGCAGTTTCTCTGACCGAAAATTCAGTGTAACTTCCAGAGGTGTGTGAAAAATCCTCAAGGGCTTGTGAAAGATAGTTTAATCAGAGTGGAATAATATAATGTAGGAAGAAAATCAATGGAGAAACCAAGAGGCAAGATCTAGTGGTAAAAGAGACATATATAATTCAGAAAGAATTGAGAAATGCTCATTAACAAAAAGAGAAATCAGGTACCTTGGTGCATGAGATGGGAAGATCACTTGTGACCAGGAGTTCAAGACCAGCAGCGTGGACAATATAGTGTGACCCTGTCTTTGAGAAAGAGAGAGAGAGAGAGAGAGAGAGGGAGAGAGAAAGAGAGAGAGAGAGACAGAGAAAGGCCTTTCTTCTTAGGCTCCTTTAAATTTTCTGACATAGCAATTATATTGTACAGCATACCCAGAAAATCATCTTAAACATTATTAACTTCAGTGACTATTGATGCTCATTTAAATATCATAAAATAATGCCGATTTCCCTCTGTGCATATTTTGGACAACAGAATGTTCCCTAAATCTGTCAGTTGGGGAAGAGACTACATGGTCGTGATACCTATCTTTAACAATTTGTGGAAGGGTTCTCCAGATTTTGTAAGACTACAAAAGAGATTCTCTTGAGAAGGTGTCACTTAACAAACTGTAACTGACATATGGTGGGTTCTCAATTTTGATATCCATGTGGCTCAAGCAGATGGCACGGATCGTGTCTTGTCTGGATGTGTCTTTTGTGGAGCCCATTCTCTGCGGCAGCCTTGCCTGGGACAGTGCGGCTTCCTTGAATCAGGACCCTTGTTGCTTATTGCAGAAAACTGCCAGTCTCCATGAACCTGCAGTGTTCTTAAAGTGCAGATGCGAACTGCAGTCTTCATTATTTGTATGTAGTGACAGCTGTTTTCTTCCAGTGTTTGTAGCAGAAATGCTTACTCTCAGCTGTTTCTTCTAGAAGCGGTCTCTTTCCCCTTCCTCTCTCCTTCCCTCCATCCCATCCTCTGTCAGTGTCTCTCCATCTCTGTCTCTGAATCTCTCTGTCTCTCTGTCCCTCTAGGCTGCCCCTGTCCATCTCTGTGTTCCCCACCCTATGTCTGTCTGTCCTTCTGCCTCTCTCCATGTTGCATTAGCTTCCTCTGGCTGGGGGTTTCTCACAGAGATGCAGCTGTGCTTCCCCCATTGCAGCTACAGGGGAATTGTGCTCGGCTCCTTCCAGGGAAGATAATGCGCCCTGTTGTGGTGGTGACACTTGCCTGGTCCCTCCATGGCATGCTTACCCCACCACTGGCCGCAGAAGCCTGGGAACTTTTCCCGTTTCACTGTGGCTTGCTCCCTGTCCTGTAACCTGTCTAGGCCGTCTATAGCCATCTCGGGGACACTGCGGCACATGGGAAGTTGGAAGGACTTCCCTGGGAGTTTGTCTGAGCCAGCCCTAGGATGCCTTCAGCTCTAGACAGTGGGTCAGGCAGGACCCGTCCTGGAAGCTGCCACGTGCACTGCAGATGGCAGAGCCAAGAGGGACCTGCTGTGCTGGCAGTCAGACCCACCCCAGGCTGAGCACAGGGCCACCAGCTCCATCCCCTTCAAAACCTGACCTCTGTCCTGAGCATCTATTCCCCAGATGTGGGCCTTCTGCCGTCAAGTGAGAAAGAATGTATGCAGCTCAGGGCAAATCTCCAGCTTGCAAAAAAGCAAAGTGACAGCCCTGTCCCGCTGATAGGCAAAAAGCAACACATTTCAGTTTAGCCTTTTGAGTTTCTCTGTGGGGGCCGGGATTCTCCATTAGTTATTGAATGGCTATGTTGTACAAGTTTTAGAAGCACTCTTTTCTTTTCTTTTTTCTTTTTGGCAGTACTGGTAATAATGAGTGTCTTACTGTTTTTCAGGTTCAATAGATGATGTTTTTAACTGCAGTCTGTCACCCAGATCATCTCTGACAGAGCCTCTTTTGTCAGAATTGCCATTTCTGAGTGTTCTGGAGTCTGAAGAGATACCCAACCAATTTATCTGATTGGACGGAACATTCTTGGCGTCACTCCTCTACTCTAGTAGAGGGGATGAGAGGGGGTGGGAGGTGGATACTTCCACCCCTTGCCAACCCCATCTCCCCCATGCCTTCCACAGAGGGTTCCTTTCTTCACTCCCTTGGCATCATGCCCTGGCAGGCCCAAAGCAGCTGGCTTCCTTCAAGGCTACAGTTACCAGTGTGGAAGAGTTTTGGCTCCATGCTGTGGGGGTGGGGCATCCTCTACTTCGCACACTTCTCTAAGGCTGCAGGGTCCTGCAACCCTGAATCTTTGCTCCGTACCCTGGTGCCATAGATGTTTTCCTGGCAGCTGCCATGGGAGTCATCTGACTTGGTAGTTGGCTCAAGCATCACCTGTGATGTTTTCTAAATCAGAGTCTGGCCCTCTGCGTGGGAGATCCTTGATAATGCCCAAAGCCAGGAAGCATGAGTCTCACAACGCTTTTTCTTCAAAGCTGCTGAGCAGAAAGCCGGCACCAGTTTTCATGAGGAGGCGTGCATGTGTTCTGTGCTGCCTCTATGGAATCTTATGAGAAACTTCAGGGTTAAGGTAGCTGGGGGATTGGCCAGGTAACTAGCGTAGTAACCCTGACATTCCTTGCCTGAAATGTGAAATACTTTGGCCTCCCTCTTAGCACGTGGCCATGCAGAATGAGGTCAGATGATGCAGTACATGGCAGCCTCCTCCTTCCTGAAAGCACATTGTGTCAGTTGGGCATTTAAAATAAGCTTCTAGCCATCCTAACATGAAAAGAAAAATAGAAGAAAGCTATATATTATCATAATACATTTTTCATCTCAGCTACAATGGAATTCTTCAAAAGAAAAAAGCCTATTGCCGTATAAAACTTTGCATGAATGAATCACTACATATGCTCATACTAAGATTTATGGCTCCCGAATACCATTTTTATATCTTTTAAAGGAAGTATTCCTGTATTATACATTTTGATAACACTACTGATGGTACTGCCATTTATATTTGAAATTTCATGTAGTACATTTGCACAATTAAAATTTTCTTAGCATTCAACCTAGAATTGATTAAATTTGTGACCACGGGTGTATGTGATTATTTCTTGATGGTTTGCTGGTGGTATATAGCTTTGTAACTTAATAATTGTAGTAAGATTATGGTTCCCACAGCTACCTCCTTAAGAAGAGCCTTTTGAAGAATGGAATTATGAAGTATTCAGATAAAGGAGACAAAATTTGATTCTGATCTTCCAAAAGAACAGAAGGAAAATGTTACTAACACTGGCTATTAAATTCAGTAAAAAATGAAGCATACACCAGTAAGATAAATTTTATACCAGCACAAACAAACCTTTGGTAGATGTCAAATATTGGATGCTTTCCAAAAGAAACAGAGACTGTATTTCAAAATTGAGGAAGAAGATTTACCTAGCTGAATTGGGTAATTATTAGCAATTGCTCTGGAAATGGATTAAAGAACTGAAAGGTGTCTTCTATCATTGAAAACATTTTTTTAGTTGACTGAAACAAATGCATTCTCACTCCCCAAAGTTTTATTAACTGCCCATAAAGAAATTATACACTGCTAGAGTATTTTATTAGCAAATATAATCAAGAAGCAAGGTTTAAAAATCTATAAATTGATGAAACGTAGGACAGATCTTCCTGGATAAAAGAAGCTTCAGGCTGGGTGTATATATGGCCCAATGTGGCTATTTTCAGAGTTTAAGATCAGTAGAAATCCATAGAAAAATGGTATGGTTTGCAGACGGTTTGTCTCAGACTTGTCTAAGACTGATTTTGAAACTTAATCCCCAAAGTTAAAGTTAACTGTATTTAGAAATAGCTCTTTGGGGGATAACTAAAATTAGATGAGGTCATGATGATAGAGCTCTGATGATTGCATTAGTGGCTTTATCAGTAAAGAGGTCCAAATGAACAAGCTTGCTCTGATGTATGTGACATCCTTCACTCTCTCAGTACTCTGCAGAGACCCCACAAGCAGGAAGGACGCCCTCAACAGACACCTAGAAGGTGCTAACACCATACTCTTAGACCTTAGAACCAAAATAAACCTCTTATCTGTAGAAATTACCCAGCCTCAGGCACTCTGTTATAGTAACAGAAAGCAGATTAAGGCACACAACAATGACCTAAACAATCTGTCCATTCAATTCTTTCATTCATCATTCAACACATACATTTAAGTGCCGAGCGTGTGTTATGCACTAAGGTGGATGCTGGCATATAATGATGTTTAAACGTGACTGTTGCTTTCAATCTTGTTAAGACAGAGTTGGGAGTGTAGTTCAGTGAGAGATCATGTACTCAGAATGTGCAAGGGCTTGCATTCAATCCCCAGAACCCCTCCCCAAAATGTGCTTCAAAAAGGAAAATATCAGGTATATCTGTTATCCATTTTAGACAATAAAATGAAGTATAACTATAAATTTTAGTTTTAAAGCAAGTATGTAAGGATTGGTTTATCCAGGTGATTGATTTATACAAGTTGTCAGTGACCTCAGGGGCTATTAATGAATTCCAATAAGAATGCAAATACAGAAACTACAGAATGAGGAAGTTATTTTTGTCATTGCCTGATGGTCGTAATTTGATTTTTTGCTGAAAGACAACATTGCCCAAACAGTCACCTACCTTGATTACCAGCTAGAATGTATTCTTAATGTTTTAAATCATCAATCAATCTTCAAAGAGGAGAGTTATGTTTTTACTGGAGAAATTTAAAAGAATGTGTGCATTGGTTTCAGAAGGGAGTTTCTAAAGAATTTCAAAATTGCTTTAAGCAATGGCAGCATAATTAAAATGAATTACTTTGAAGAAGAGAACATTCATTTGGACAGGCAAGTGCTGGTAAAACAGATTTAAAATGAGTGCTCACATGTGATATTCATGACTTGAATAGACCTGAGAGCAGAACTAACAATAGAAGGCATTGGTAATTATCCAATAGTTGGTTCCCCTCACTATGAGTTCAGAGAAGAGAAAAATACAAGAAATAGGAACGACAGGGCTGGCCGGGAAGAAGGTCACATACAAAGGAGATTAATGACATTTTGATAGAATCAGTAGTCTGAACTTGCTGTTATGGTTTTACTTGGATGAAATAAGTAAGTAAGTTTGGTGAGCAGAACATAGAATTTATCCCATTTAAATTGGACTGTTCCAATAAAATAGAGATAAAATAGAGATAACTCTACAGAGTTTTCCTTGGATTTTTCAATAACAGGATAGTAATTATTCTGGGACTACTCATCCACAACACCTCCTGATGGCAGCTATGATCTAGATAACCTCAGGAAAATCTAAGTCTGTGATGACCGATTTTATGTGTCAACTTGGCTGAACCACTGTGCCCAAATATTTGACCAGACATTATTCTGGATGTTTCTGGAAAGCTGTTTTTGGATGAGATTGACATTTAAATTGGTGAACTTGGAGTAAAGCAGTTTGCCCTCTCTAATGTGGGTGGATCTCATCCGATCAGTTAAGGGCCTGAATAGAACAGAAGACCTTCCCTGAGCAAGAGAGAATTCTGCCAACAGATGGCCATTGAAAGTGAACTGCAACATCAACTCTTCCAAGTTTCCAGCTTTGGGTTGTCCTATAGATTTTGGACTTGCCGACCTCCACAACTGTGTGATCTAATGCCTCGAAATAAGTCTCTGGATGTATGTTACATGCTAGCTAGATAGTTAAATAGACAGATATCTTCCTATCATTTTTACTTCCCTGGAGACTCCATCACAGAAACTGAATTGGTCAATCAGTGAGAGACCAAGAGAAGGGGTAACAACGTTCTATTTTTTTTTACATGAGGATGCTTGAAGGAAAGCATTATACTCTACATAGTGATAGAAACTCTTTTGCTCAAACATAAGGATCAAAGCAGAGCATCTTCCCTCATTATGTTTGTATCCAGAACAGCTGCACAACCTTGTACGGTCTGGACATTCTCTGGACATCCTCTGGACCAACAGGAAGCAGCCACCTGTTGGTTATTTTACATATCTTTCATGGGCTTTCCCTTTGATTCTCCCATTAGCTCCTTGTTATCCTCATTTTTATGTAGGAAATGACCTTGCCCCCGATACTACTGAGAACAGTGCTTCTCAAACTTGCACGTGCCTTGGAATCTCTCAGAAGTCTTTGTGCAGATCTGATTTAGGAGGTCTAGGTGGGGCCTGATAGGTTATGTCTACAGCACCTGCCCCCCTCCCCAGTAACACTGTGCTAGCAGGGCTCTAGGTCTGTCCATTTCCAACATCCATGCCAGGAGCCAGCCAGCCCCAGGCCCTGGGGACAGTAGAGGAGCAGGTGATGGCTTTCAAAGCAACCCCAGTTCCAGCTAGTGTTTGATCAGTTATACCAGATGCTTGATTCACAAGGGACCTTGTTTATGCTATATCTGAACAAGGGTTGCTCGGGTTGAGTGGTCCCCCCACTGGTACAGATCCCAAAGCAATAGAGTTCCAGTATCAAGAGAGATTAAGAGACTGCCAATGGGAAAGAAAGGGAAGGAGCTGAAAACAGCAGCCTCATCTAGGAGGCTGCCAGGTCCCCGGGCTGATGTGAGCTTGCTTCCATGTGCAGGAAGCTTAACTCCATCTCTGGCCTAGTGAAAATGCTCCTCAGACTGTCTGCAAAGCACAGCCTGTGGCCTGGGTTTATAGACATCCCTGTGAGTCACCTAGGAGTCTTATTATGTGTGTCTTAGTTGCTTCTTTTTGTTGCTTAGACAAAATACCTGACACTCAAGGTTAAAGGAGGAAAGGTTTATATGGCTCACAGTTTATAGAGGTTTCAGTTCATAGTGGGTTGGCTATAAGGCCAGTGGCATGGTAGAGGGGCATTGTATAAGAGAAGCAGTTCACTTCAGGCAAAAGGCATCAAAAACAGCAAGAAGCAATAACCCTCTTTCTGTCCTTTATATCCTATCCAGATTATGTACCCTTTGAGTAGGTAGCACTTACCCCCGTGGTGACACAGCCTTTATCCTAGCATTGTACCATGAATCAATCCTGGCATCATATCCTTGATTCCAGCATCACACACCACCCCTAAAAATCCCCTCCTCTGACCACATGAGGCTTAGATATAAGCCATAACATTCCACCATGGCCCCCTAAAGGCTCATGTGTATCATTTTCTGCAAAATTCATTTAGTCCGGCTCTCAGAATTGCCAAAGTTCTAACAGTTTCAGTATTATTAAGTCCCAAGTCTCCTCTGAGATTTAAAGCAAACTCTTAGCTGTCAGTCCCTGTAAAAATGAAAAGAAAGCTAAACACTTCCAACATTTAATGGCACAAGATAAATATTATCATTCCAAAAGGTACAAACAGGGGGACACAAAGGAATGGGACCAAAGCAAGTTAAAAATCCAGCAGGGCAAACATTAAGTCCTATAGTTCCATGTGCAGCATCTGAGGCAATTGGTGACAAGTTCTGAACTACAAAGCGCTTGGGTGATTCCACCCCTATGGCACTTCTGGTGGTTGCAACTCCTATGGCTTCTCTCTTGGGTTTGCTCTGCTCCTTCCTTGCAGTTTTTCTCAGATGATCCATGTTCCAGGCTTTTCCAAGCTTCTAGGGCCTTCATTGCACCTTTGGCTTCATATTTACAACTTCATGCACTGCCCTCTCAGGCCACACACTGCCTGGCCTCCCAGGCCTTCTGAACTCTGGGTGGAAGCCTTCCTGAACCCACAACTCTTCCATTCTACATGCACCTAAAACCAGCACCATGTGAATAACACCAAGGTCTGCTGTCTGCTGACACAGTAGCCAGACTTCTTTCTTTCTTGGCTTAAAGACTGAATGCCTGGATGACTGAACACTCTGAACCCAGTTCCGAGGAACAAATTTTCTAAGTGGCCACCATTCTGGAACACGATGATCTGGAGCTCTCTTCTCAGAGCAAATTCTTTCACCCTTCCCACCTTGTGGCTGCAAAGGCTGGAGTCCTGCTATTTCTTGTGATGTCCTCATGCCATCTTTTCCATTGCCGTGTTCTTTCTCAACAACCACATTCTCCTCTGCACTATCTCTGCAGGCCAGCTTTACTGGAGCTTCCTTTCAGGCCAAACTTACATTTTAAATCATTCTTCCAGGCTCTTTGCCCTTGATTCTCAACATAGATCTGGCTAAAATTCTCCAATAGTAGCCATGCTACCAGCTCAACATTAGATCATCTTGAAATTTCTTCTGCAGGCTTAATTAGGCTTAATTAGTTTACTGCTCTTAACCTCAGTCTCAGGCAAAGTCTCCAAAAGCAAAACCCAGGCAAACTTTCTGCCAAGCCATAAACACATCATCTGGAGTCCAACAGCCAATGTAGTCCTTCCCAGCCTAAGCTCCTGAGCCTGGTTTTTACCAGTAGCATTTCTGTCAGCATTCTGGTCTTCTGCGTAGAAGACATTAAGTACAATTTAAGACATTCCAGCGCTGCTTCTTCAACATGTATCTCTAAATCTTTCTTCCTTTAACTTATAGGTTTGGGATATTTTGTCTCAGCAAAGAGAAAAGTAAATACAACAAGGTGCCACCTGTGTTACTGCATCTGAGTGTGTGTTTCACAGGTGCCAGGTGCAGGACTCTCCTTCAGACTGGGAGAAAGCTCTCTAGTACATTGGGTACCAGCCTGGGGTCCCTTTGCTCCCTCCTGCAATTTAAAGCTCTCTTTCCCTACTCCTTACTTCTGGCCCATGAACATGGTTACTTCTCTTCTTTTCAGCAATTACTTTCTTTCCCTGACCCTCTCTGTGCCCCTGGGTCTGGAGCCATTCTTTTTGGCAGACAATATTTGAGTGACCCAAGCTTGCCATCTTTTTACCCTTACCACCTAAGCTTATCACCCATCCCATTATTGTGTGTTTGTGTATGTGCAGAACATTTATTATAATAATTTGAATTGCAAACAACCCATTAATTTTAACCCATTCAATAAGCTATTCTCAATTATTTTGGACCAATGCAAAACACTGTCAAAAAATATTAGTGACATAAATGTTTCGATTTCTGTGGTATTCATTTAGGGTAATACAGAATTTGGCTTTTCCTCCTGCTGCAGTAGAGGTTAGGATTGACTTAAACTTCTGACCTGGCCTTTTCAGTCCACTGTTGTGACCCACTTAGTGAATGCTCCCATGCCCAGGTGGGAGCCCAGCTCTTCAGCCTGCTGGCCTTCCCTTCCAGCTAGCTGTTTCTCCCCTGCCCCTCCACACAGGGCAACAGCAAATCCTCACTCCTTGGTGTCTCTGGCTGTTCACATTACCTGGGCCCTAGCTCTGCCTCATACCACCTTTCTCTCTTCACCCAGGTGACTCATGCATCCTTGAGGACTCTTCTTCTAAGAAGCTGTCCCCACGTTCCTCTCCTATCCAAGGCATTGCATTTACTGTCATCATACAGCTCAGATTCAATGTACAGTTACTGTTTGTTGAGGGAAAGGAGAAAAGGAAAAAAAATCTACTTAATCATTTAAAGTGGTTGCCTCAGGCAACAAAAATCCAAAGGTAGGAATTGTGCTCTGCTGCTCACAGTAACACAGACCCCCACCAAAACTACATTCTGAAGCAGAGATGGGAGACTTACAAGAAGACTGAAGATCACAATAGCAATCAGCCTGGGGATAGAGCTCAGTGGCACAGCGCCTGCCTAGCAAGCACAAGGTTCTGAGGTTGATTACTGGTACCAAAAAAGAAGAATAGCAATTAGACAAAAGGGTGATAGAGTTTACCACTGGTAAATTATTGTTAGGATTATCATTTTTGCAGCTCAATGAGGTGGGTACTAGTATACAGCAAAGAAGATGGAGGCTCACTACAGTATCTGCTTTTTACCCTGAGGGCCCCCAGGGAACAAGTGACAGAGAGATTTGGCTTTCATTCCATTCAAGGCATACTCCAGCATTTCAGCTTGCCTAACAGGAGATAAATGTAAGCTATTAATAAGAATTCACTTTTAAAATTCTATATACTTGCTGCTCCATTTCAAAAATATATTTCTTTTAAATTATGCTATGCTAATTAGCCCTACCATTTCCAGACAGTTAATCTGTTATTGGGTGCTACTTTCTTAATTTAGATGCCACTACTAAATCCTAATTTAAACTCATTCCTTTAATAACATCGACAGAAGTCTGTGCCTTCTAATGTGTTCCACCATTCATTGCCTCAAAACTTGGGAGTCTAAAATGTGCTCTATGCATTTGATCATGTGGATGGGACTCTACTGTCAGAAAATTCTAGTTTAGCTCTGAGTTTTGAAGATGTTCCCTGCTTGCATATGTGGGATATGTACTTTGATGACTATTCTGTTTCCCTTAATAAACTCTTTGTTATACTACCTTTTATAGCCCCTTTTAGGAGAAGGAAGTGCTGCAAATTGCTCTCCAAACATGTTGTCAGCGGTCTCCAATGTGTACTTTCTGACTTCTCTTCACAGGAGTTGGTGACAGTTGTATTCTAATCTGGAGCCATCCCTTAGCAGTGAAGCACATATACTCTGTCAAATTACCAGGGAGTTGTCAAGAGTACCAAGAAAAGACCCTCCTTGTCTGGTGAAAACTCTAACATACATGGGGGGAGAAGACACAGTTTAGTCCATGGTTTTAGTCATTTTCTCCTCACTGAGACACAGGTCATGCCCCTAATGACTATCTTTTCACCAGGCCCTACCTGTGAAAACTAAGCACCTACTCTAGTGCTTCTGTTACCCAGTCACCTTCCATAAGGCCTGCCTGTGAGCACTTATACTTTGGGAGGACATCTCTATATGAACTGTAACATCCACAGTGGGGGAGGGGTTTGGAAGAACAATTAGTCACAAAGCACTAAGGTTGGGGCCAGGAATGTGGCCTGGCAAGGAGAACTGGGACATGAACATCTGCTTCCTTCCTATCTTGAAGGTCACTTTCTACCTTCGGGCTCCTCTTCTAATTTTTCGGTGAGGGTGCTATTGCTTGAATACTGGTAGTGGCCCCTAAGGTCCATGAGTGAAAGGCGTGGTCTTTAGGGTGATGCTTTTGGGAGATGCTATAGGTAGGAGGTAGGGCCTGGTGGGGGGCCCTTGGGTCCTTGTGATGCCCTCCATAGAGACTGCCAAAACTCTTTCTCTCCCCACTCCCTTCCTTCCTTTCTCCCTCTCCCTGCTTTCTGGCTCTAAATGTGACACCCATTGGTGTCTTTGCCTGCCCAGCAGCCCTTGCAAAGCCTGCTCTAGGCCTTTGGACTTAAAACCACCAAAACTGTGAACCAAAATAAGCGTCACTATAAAGAGCCACATCTGGTATTTTCTTGCAGTAATGTGAAGCTGACTGATACATAGGATGGCTCCTCCATTTGTTAGAATGTTGCCATCACAAAAACTCCACTTGGAATTCTCTTCAAACCGGATCACGTGTGATTTTTGTTGTCTCATTTGGATCCTATTTACTGCAAAGATCCACAACTACTCTGCCACATTTGCTTAACCTGTAAGCTAGGAGTGGATGAGAAGTTGCAGAGCGAAGTCTGGCATATTTCCTGTTCAATTCCCTCCTCATTTTGCTCCTCTTCCAGAATATGAAGACAATGGTCAGGAAAGCTCACGGTAAGAACTACAAAAATACATGAAAACAGCATATCCACATGATGAAATAACACGCCTATTTTCTTTCACCATCCGGTCCAGGCGCAGACCTGGTGAAGCCGCCTGTTTGGTAAGCCGGCTACCCAGCAGCGGAGAAACTCACCCGCGTCTCCATGGCGACGCGTCACAGAGAGGCCGCCCGCCGGGCAATCTAGGGCAGGAACCTTAGCGCTCGACTGCCTCTTCCAGGCAGGATGGCTGCCGAGCCTGGGCCCAAGGCTCCGGGCCTACCTCAGTGCGACGGCAAGCTCCAGCCAAGTAAGCCTGCGGGCCTGGCCTGACCGCAGGGCGGGACTGGGTCTCTCCTGAGCGGGGGTGTGGTCCAGTCAAGGGTGCGTCAGTCTTTAAGGGTGTCACCTCCCTCTGTTGATGGACCTGCTGAGGGAGGGATGACATCGGGAGAATGACCAGGTGTGTGAGAATCTGCTCGGTTCCAGCCTTTATGCTTGCTGCCACCCCCTCTCCATAAAACATAACCCCACCTCCATGCTTTAAGCACTCCAGGAAATGGCTGGAAGTGGGTGGACAGGAAAAAAAAGCGTCCAGGACTTTTCCAAGGCGAACAGGCCCAAAGGCAAAGAAGGAACAGAAATGCAGAGGCTGGGCAGAGAATAAGGCAGGCTTGACTCCCGGCCCCCATACAAGGCCTGAGAAATGGCGAAGAAGGTCCGGGTACCGTGAGTGGCGGAGGGGGCCTCCGATGGCTGCGGCAGAGGCGGGGCTCTCCACCTTCAGCGGCAGCTTCTAACCTGGGCGGATTGTTTTTCTTTCAAAGAGATGTAGTGAGCACCAAGGGGAGCTCTTCGGAGCCTGGATCTGCTTACAGATGCAGCAGGTTTACTAACTCAGCCCTTTGTGTCTGCGGAGGAAGTGCCACCCTAGCTGTGAGGCTGGTGGCCCGGTAACTGTGGAGTCAGCTCCGCCGTGCCCTTTCTCTCGGCAATAATGGCCCGTTGCTGCTTTCTAGCTGGGTAATTGGGTTTCATGCTGGCCACAGAGCAGTGAGGAATTGTTCAACTGCAAATTTCCTAGAATGGTGCTCCCACAAGCATGAATGAAATGTGTATTTTTATTTCAATTCATTCCTTCCTGAGTTAAGAATGGAATACAAAAATACTTAATTAACACAAAAAATATCAAATATACTCGGTTTCTATATGAAATCAAAGTAGAAAGAGAGGCAAGAGGGAGAAACCCCTCCCCATTTCCTGAGAGCATGCCTGTTCCTCCCTCGTCTTTTTCTGATCACCTGTCTTGGTTTCTTCCACTGTGTCTGGGAAATGTCAGAGTCCTCCAAGATGCCCTCCTGGTCTCCTCCACATGAATGACCACATCCTGCCACCAGGCGTTAGGTGATCCACAAAGGTGCCAATGGCCCTTTGCTCTCTATTTCTAATTTGCAAATTAAAATATCCAACTGCCTACAGACAGTTTTATTTAGAGGTCATAAGAGGGCTTTCCATTCAATATGTTCAAAGTTACACTTCTGTCTTCCTCAGGCCTTCCAGACTTTGGGAATCTCATTAACAGAGTTTGGTTACTGAAATTAGGATCGCCAGGTCTCTCTGATTTGGCTTCTAAGCTCTCCTTTTTCTGTGTGTTTGACTCTTCATCTCCAGCTGTAGGTCTCTGATAGCCAGTCTGTGCTATTCCTGCTAGAGTCACCCTCTAAAGGCAAAGTTGGTGTGTCATTTCCAAACTAGGATGAGCTGATTGTTGTGGTTTAAATCTAAAGTGGCCCCATAAAAATCTCATGTGTTGAGAAGTGGCACTTTCAGAAGGTGATTAGATAATGGGGCAATATACTTATTGGTGGATTAATCCATGGAGTTCACAGCTGAATGTGCTATTAGGGTCTGGTGCCCAGTTGGAGGCAATATGTCACCATGGGCATGACCTGAAAGGTTGTCTCTGGCACCTCCCTTCTCTCGCTCTCTCTGCTTCCCAGCTGCCATAGATTGAGTAACTTTCCTCCATTTGCCATTCCATCCTGCCATTTCTGCCTTGGCGCCAGCTTACCATGGACTGAACCCTCTGAAATTGTGAGCTGAAATAAACTTGTCCTCCTTTAAATTGTGTCAGATATTTTGTCCTAGGGATGGGAAAGTGACTAATATGGTGACTGATGACCATGACGACTGGTTGCTATTGAACAATGATTGTAGCCTGGGCTCTTAGGTACTACATTAGTTTCCCATGGTCGCTGAACAAAATCAGACAAAAACCGGTGGCTTGAAATAGCAATAAGTTATTGTCTGGCAGTTCTGAATGCTGGAAGTCCAAATTCAAGGTGTAGTCAGGGCTACATCTGTCTCCAGCAGCTGTAGGGTGGGATCCTTACATTCTTGACTTGTAGCTACATGACTTCTGCTTCTGCCGCTAAGGTTACATAGCCTTTTTCTCTTTTGTTCTTGCCAGATATTCCCACCTCTTTCTTATAAGACAATCTGTAATCACAATTTGGTCATTGAGATCATTGAGGGTAACACAAGATGACATCTTCATTTTGAGATCCTTAATTTTATGTGCACAGCCTTTTCCAAATACAATCATGTTCACAGGTTCTGGAGTTTAAGAAGTGAACATATATTTTAGGGGCATCTTTCAGCATACTATATGTACTGTGGACTCATCAATTCCTTAGATCTTCAAATCATTAAAAAGTTAGAATTACTAGATGCCACTAATACCAGCCTTGTCCCTCAAATTGTTCTGAAAATAAAACAAAATGGTACATGTAGAAATACTTTGCAAAGTATAATACAATATACACACTAGTTACCATTTTCTGGATTTTCAAAGCTTTATAATGTGTTTTTATCATTCTGGATATCTCCAGGGAGTCACTAAAATTGGCGGAATAAGGCTTTAAGAAGCAGTAGGACAGAAATGGCCCAGGCAACATATCCTTACCCATTTCTCCCTGCCCTCACTTGCACTGGGTCATTTCCCATGTCTCAGACTCTCATATTCCCTGATACTTCCTCTGGAGAGTGTTCTACTCCATGATCTTCTATGTTTTTCTTCTAAAAAACTAAATCACAGCTCAGATGCCACCCTGCACTTGCTCTAGCTGTGTCCTCTTCTCATCCAAGAAGAAAGAATTGTATACTACTCAGGCCCTCTCTGACACAGAGAACATCTGCACAATTTTAAACCTGTGCCCCTGGGATATTTAGCTCCTCCACAAGCTTGTGTATCAAGGCCGGGACAGGACTCCGTATCACATGTTGAACGTGGGCCTTGGTCCATGGAAGGGCTCAGGGCTTGTTTGTAAAAGGAACAAAGAGTGAGAATAAGAAGAAACAACCAGGAAGACAGATCACAAGGGAGGGACATAGAGCTGTAAAGAAAGACACAGGCATATTTCCCTACCAAGAAGAAAAGAAGAGGAAAGCAAAGACATGCAGAAGACACTATGGAAGCAGTTTTAAGATATTGTGTTTATGGATTTTTAAAGGAACAATTCTGTTAATGAAGAGGATTGATTCCAATAACATACTTTTTTTTCAGAAGATTTGTCAGTGGGGTTCGAAATCACAAAAATACACACTGGACACAAAGGGTTGTAGGAACTAAAAAGGACGAAACAGGAAATTAAAGGATGATGTCCTAGCAACCAAGTCACACCCATGCAGGATAGAAGTAGGATGTAGAAAGGATCCACATGTCTGATCTAACACAGAAAGAGGGAGGTTTGCTTGGTTGTAGGACAGGGAAGCAGCCAGACACACTGCCCCTTTTCCTGCACACCTGTAGAGTAGCAATTTAGCAATCCATCCCACCGGGTGCCCACCTCTAGCCTGTCCTCAGCACCGAGGTGTCCATGGGTGTCCCTGTGGTTGATTGGAAAATGCTGTCCAGAGAACTGTTTCTCTACAGCTTTGGAGGTGCATCTGTGTCTAGCAGGAAATTGACTTCATCTAGATTAGTGCTGTTAGCATTAGGAAAAAGACAGTAGACAGGCGTGTGGACTCTGTCTTGAAGATCCTGCTTAATCCAAAAGTCAAACCTAGAGGGCTCAGTAAGGTTAAAGTAAGTTTATTTAAGAGGGGAACACCTCAATTTCTTCCCACTTGTCCACACTGGAAAGTCTTTTCACAAAGATCAAATTCTGCTATTGGAATAAGAGACTTTTAAGTGTCACGTGATCCTACCAAAGCAGAAATCTCAAAAGATAATGCCACTGAAAGGAGACACTAGGATACTGTGGGAGCAAAGCAGAGTGGGATTCGCAAGGGGCCAAGGGCTCAGTTCTGCAGCTGGGGACACTTCTGGGTGGACATGGCACTTGAGCCTATGTGAAGATACTGGAGAATGGCTGCAGATGAGCAGATACTGCTGCCTGCCTGGAGTGGAGGGAGGGGCTGTTAAATTACAAACAAGACCTGGCTGACAGAGACAGGGCAATGAACATAAATTGACTCACAGATGACAGAAATTAGAAGTGTTTGGCCAGGGTGCCATATGCTAGACAGGAAGACTTAACTTTTAAAAATACTGAGAAATTGTGAAAGATACTTCACAGCAATTTTAACAGGATAAATGTGTGGGAACAAATTCAGGCACCAAGGTAGCTACAATATTCTAGAGATGAGATGATGTATCCCACATGGGGGGTTCTCATGAAATGTAGAAGGCAACAGTAACTGCCCAGATATTAAAAATGAAAAAAAAAGACTAATTTAAATTTAAAAATACATAAACTACCCCCTCCTCTCTCCATAGAGGACATGTTCTAAGAGCTCCAGTGGTTGCCAAAATCATGGATAGTACTGACTCTATATACAGGCACTGTGAGACGTGAGATGATTACTATGTGACTAACGGGTGGGTAGTATATACAGCTTGGATATCCTGGATGAAAGGATGATTCATATCCCAGATCAAAAGGAGCTGGACAGCATGAGGTTGAGTCATGGTGCTCAAAATAGTTTACAGTTTAAAACTTATGAACTGGAATTTTTCATTTAATATTTTCTGACTATAGGTATCTGAGACCTTGGAATGTGAAACTATGGATAAAAGCATAACTGTGGTATTTTTAAAGAAATCTGATGGTACTTTGTTGACGTTGGGGGTGGGAGAAAGTGTTGAAACAGAGAAACTCTGTGGCTGCTTACTGTCGAACCTCCCTCCCTCAATGATATCACCCACTCTTATAGCTCTCACTGATGTTGACACTAGTGAATTTTGCAGTCATTACAAAGGATGAATTAGTTCTGTACCAGCTGAGTTGGAGGGTTTTTTCACAAGACACTGTTAGTGACAGATACAAGGGGGAGTTTGAGTGATATGAGCTTATTTTTATAAAATATAATGGTGAGAACTAAACCCCAATATGTGTATGTGTTTATATATACATGTAAATCTGTATATGATTACATCTGCATATATACTAGTACGGAAAAAACAGCCAAGACTGTTAACATGGGATAGCATGGAGGAGGCACAAGGAAGAGAGTGATAATCAGCAGGAGAGAAAGGAGCAAAAACGAAGCATTGATGTGGTGCAGTTTTGTCATCAAAATGTAATAGTGGATATCTGAAGGGGGAATTTCAAATTTTCTTTTGTGTTTTTTGTGTAAGGCTTGAATTCTTTAAAGTATATATGAACATTCAATAAAAACAATAAACCTGCTTTTATTTTGGGCAAACCCGGATAACTGAATTTCTTTTCTTTCCTAAGTGAGGCCATTAGTTGGTGTATTAGTCACTTTCCAATCACTGTGACAAAATATCCAACACTTGCAACTTAAAAGAGGAAAGGTTAATTTTGGCTCATAGTTTTAGCAGATTCAGTCCATGGTCTCTGGCTCCAGGACAGAAATAACAAAGCAGAGCAACATGGTGGAAGAAAGCTGAGTACTGCATGGTGGCCAGGAAGCTGAAAGACAAGTGAGACGTGGGGTTAGAAATACATCTTCCAAGTCACACCCCCAGTGACCCTCTCCAGTGACCCTCCAAACAGGAGACTTTTGAGAGATACCTTTATTTTTTTGTTGTTGTTGTTTGTTTGTTTGTTTTTTGTTTTTTTTTCCGGTACCGGGAACCGAACTCACGACCTTGAACTTGCCAGGCAGGCGCTTTGCCGCTGAGCTAAATCCCCAGCCCCGAGAGATACCTTTAGATCTAAACCATTACCTTCTTTCTCTGGCCTCCAAAAGTCTCATGCGCATCTCATTATGCAAAATTCATTTAGCCATCTCTAGGAGTCAATAAAGTCTTAGTAATTCCAACATTGCCGAGTAGTCCAAATCCAAATCCTCTGAGACTCAAGAAAAAACTTAACTATGAGTTCCACTAAAAATCAAAAAGAAAATGAAACACCCACAACATACAATGACACAGGGTAAACATTGCCACTGTGAAAGGAAAAAAATAGGAGGATAGAAGGGAATGGGACAAAACTCAGTAAGGTAAACATTAAATCCTGTAGTTGAATGTCCAGCATTCAAGGAAGGTTGTGGTGAAATGTGAGCTTCAAAGGGTTTAGGTAGCCCCACCTCTGTGGCCTTGCTGGCTGCAACTCACATGGCCTTTCTTTGGTCTGGATCTGTTCATTGCTGCGCCTTTCCTCAGCAGGCATTCAATTTTTCTGGCATCTCTATCTTCCTGAGGTCTCCAGTGCACCTTTGGTTTCACTTTTACAAATTCACACATTTCCCTGTGCTGGGTTCCTGGCAGCAAATATGACCCTGTTACAGTTTTTTGCCTGGCCTCCTAGGCACTCTTCAGAAATCTAGGTGGAAGCTTCATGGTCTTATAACTCTTGCATTCTGCATGCCTAAAACACCAGCACTATGTGAATGATGCAAAGATAACATGTCAATGTGAGCAAGAGCTAGGCTCTTGGAAAGTGGCTGCAGTGGTCTCTGAGACCCTGGATGGCTGAACTTGGAGATATACTTCCTAGGCAGCCCTAAATGAGCAGGCCTCAGGACAATAGGAAAATGAAGAAAAATTTTATGCCAGAGCATGACACACATGGCCTCTAGTCCAATTGCCAGTGAAGTCCTTGTTCCTAACTGAAACCTCTGGCCTAGTTTTTACTGTCCACATTCTATTAGCACTTTGATCTTCTGAGCTTCAACCAGAATCACCCACCAAACTCTGTTTACAACATTGTAGGACCTCTCTAGCTTGCTTCTTCAAACTTGATTCTTCAAACTTGCCCAAATTCCTCCTACAAACCCGTTCCAAAGGCTTTTGAACCACATAGTTCAGTACAGTCACAGCAGTGACTCCGCTCCTGACACCAGTTTTCTGTATTAGTCATGTTTTCATCACTGAGACAAAGTCTCAGACACCCAAAACTTAAAGGAGGGGAGCTTTATTTTGGTTCGCAAATTTAGCTGTGTTCGGCTGGCTCCAAAGCACAGCAAAAGACCATGGCGGAGGAAATCTGTCACCCAGGAAGCACAGAGAGAAAAGAGGAACCAGGACAGAGAATATACCCTTCAAGTCGTGCCCCTAATGACCCCTTTCAACCAGGCCCTACCACTGAATGTGAAACTTTTCAGGGACAGTTTAGAGCTAAGCTGTAACAGTTGGGCGTTATGGCTGTTTAGATTCTAAAGCAAAATTATTATCCAAAATCTTTTCTCTTTCTTTTGTAAAATTATTTTAATTTTAATTGCTTAATGAAATTTAACATTTGATTAAAATATTCTTGTTTGGTGCATTTACAAATGCTTCATTGTCCTTTCAGCAGGTAATACCAACTGGGATTCATATGCTACAACAATGAAGACGGCATTCACATATAAAACAGGAGAAGTGCCAGCTCTAATTCGGTAATTCCCTATTGAAGTCACATTAGTATACTCACTTTAATTTTTTCACTTGTCTTTTATTATTCAGAATGGAAATCAAGTAGAGCAACTGGGGAAGGCTTTTAAAATGCACTGTTAGGGACCAGTGCACATACAATTCCCCTCCAAGTTTTAAGAGTGCTCCTCCTGTCAAATAACAGCCAGACCACCAAGAAAACCAAGAAGATTTCCACACTGGTTCTTCATAAAGTTATTGCATATTGTGGTTTACCTAGACCGAGTGTAAAGGTCAGTTGGATTGTGCTAACTCAGCCTCATATATGAATTGAATTCTCACCCTAATATGTAGCAGCAGGCAGTGACTATGAATAAGTGAATGGATGAGTGAATACTTGCTGTCACTATCACAACTAACATTGATTTTGTAGGCTGAAAGAAACCACAATTCTCTTATCGTTTTCTTCACTCCTGTAGTTACGGCAATGTTGGCTTGCAGCTTTGCCAGTCCACATGAGCTGAAGGCAGTGGGGATGTCGGGCCATCAGTTGCCTTTCTGAGTTCAGTAGGAGGTCAGTAGAGCCTGGTCTTCTTCACTATTTCACTGGTAGGCATGCAGTCAGCCTGGAGAGCCTGTGGCTTGTGTTTACTCTGAATTGCTTCCCATAAAGACCATCTTTTCCTAAAAGTGCAAGTTAGTGAGCAGGCAGATGAGTGATTGGTAAGTCCTGGGCTAACCCTGGTTATTTCTACTCCACTAGGCAAGTAACAAGCCACCTACAAGGCTCAGTTTTATTGTTGATGGAAAAGAGAATGATCCCTGCTTGCGGGGGTCTCCTGGGGAATCATTAGAGCACCAGTACAGTGATTAGCTCAAATAAGTTATTCAGTAGTATTCATTCATTTACCACCAGTTTAATATAAGACAGACTTTCAAAATTCCATGATTATAAGACTCCTGATTTCTGAATTGCTGGTTATCTATTAAGCTATTGTATCTTAAATGGAAGACTTCTCATATCATCAGACTACAATGAAAATGCCAGGTTCATAGGCAGTGATGGTTGTCTACAAAGAAACATTTAGGAGGAAAACCAGAAAACAAAGAGTTCCTTAGAAAGTCTAAGATGGTGGTCTTGAAATTCATACATTTTCAAAGTTCTCATAAAGGTTTTCAACATATACTTAAATACTTGCAAAAGATAAAAGACATTCAGCCCAAACTAAATATTGCCATTTTAAAAGAAAAATTTAAAAAGTATATAAACAATGGGTGCTCTAAATGCCTCAGCAAGTTTATACTCATCATAATCCTTTTTAAAACATACTCGAACAAACTCTGATAATTTTTCTTCTTGAACTCTTTCACATTGCACTTCCTCAAGAGAATGTCCCCTGCTGTCATATATTTTATATTTGAAAGCACCCTGTTGACCACTCTGTTCTTTTTTGCAAGTATTTTAATTTAATTTTTAAACATGTTAAGTGACCTTAATTATTGACCATAATCATCTTTAGTACACAGTTGCTCAAAGGAATAAATATATTACAAATGTTCATACTTATTAAATAAAAAAGTATGTTTTGAACTGTATCTTAACGAGATAGAACGGCACTGTTTTGTTTTTATTCAGTTCATATGTCCAGTGTTGAGTATTGTTATTTTTAGAAAGAGACCACATGCAACATCAATTTTTTTGCTTTTTCTTAATTTATAGATGCTAATGTTAAGAAAGTACACACACATATGCACACAGATGTGAAGGAAGTTTCGAGGTAGCAATGTCATTTGATACTCTGAACTCTTTCAGAATTTTATGACAGAAATCAAAAGGTAATTTTTAATGACTGATCTACTGACAGCTTTGCAGGGTTCTCATCCAGTTTTACTCAAAGGAGGAAATGAGATGATTTATCACCCATTTATTGAATTATTCCCTACCTCAGTTTCTGAGAAATATCAAAAAGGCACATCTTAACAAATAGCAAATGACTATTAAATTATACCTATTAGTCTTTCACTGGAGGCACTTAGTTTAATATTAAATGCTCAAAAAGGACTTGGAAAGTGGAAACATTAATTTTAATAAGTGTTTTCTGATACAATATTTTTAGACGAAAGGCTTTTATCGTCACATATTTTCAATATACTTCTGTCAAAATCTTGAGACTAAAGATTTAGCTCTTTGAGTTTCCTTAGCACACTTGACTAGTTGGTAAAATCGGTCTTTGTCATCAAACCAAGGAGCGTAAACAGTGTGAACAAAAACTGCTGTGCATGTATAAACGTTTCTAAAATTTATTACAGTAAAAGACACATGGCCATCAATCTCCCTCGAAATACTCTGCTGCACTGCGAACACACTTATCCCACTGTTCTTGCTGTTTTCTGACGCAGCTCTGGAAGGCCTTTTCTGTGCCGTCGGTTGCACAAAACCTTTATCTTTTATGGCCATTTTGACTTTGGGGAAGAGGTAGGAATCACACAGTGCCGGGTCCAGTGAATAAGGAAAATGAGGACACACAATATTTTTACGAGCCTGGCTTTCTGTTGGATGGCACTAGGCCGCAGCATTCACTGTATTTTTTATTACATCTCATAAAAACTGTCCCTAAAGAGGGCTTTCAGAACTGCTTCAGAAAGTGGCAAGGATGGTGCGATATGTGTGTTTGAAGTAAGAGGGAGTATTCTGAGGGGGATTAATGACAGTGTGTGCTCAGGGGAATAAAGTTTTTAAATTTAAACACTCATGGTATATTTTGATCATGCCTCATAACAAAGTTTATTTCCTATCAAAATAAAATCTACCTAAACTTTCAGTACAAATAAATGTTAATATATATTTTGAAGAATATTATGAAAACTACTAAAAATAGATTATGGGATATATATTTTATAGAAGGTTACTAAAAGTAGACAAAGCAAGTGTAAAAAGATTCAAGTCTGATACAATTAAATATATGTATAAAAATAATGCAATGAGATGTGTGAATTATCTGTGAAATGAGTATGATAAAAACATGATTTTTCCTTAGATGTTTTCTCATGTCAATAGAAATCTTGTGCTTAACTTTTGGAAATAATTAAGCAACAATCACATATAAAACTCAGGAATAATTTCATTAGACATCAAATCAACTTCATTTAATGAAAAAGAAAGTTAATACAGTATAGTGAAATTCAGTGGATCTGGCAAGCCACATATACTTTTTTATCGTCAAATACTTTGTTGGCAATGAGGATGGGCGGTATTGGAATAAATATTTCATAATAGTATTAAAACATATCATTTAATAATAATGAATACAAAATCTGGAAAAAGCTCCACAGATTTTTATCTACCAGTTTTATCCAGCAATCTTGAAAAATGTGGTGTCCCAGAAAAGATTCTAGTTATATTTAAACAATCCTCATCACAGCTCTCACTGCTCCCGCTCCTCAGACACGCATTTCTATTCAGCCGAAGACATTGCCTAAGGATTTTTTTTAAAGCTGAAAATATGTACGGAAAGAGCCATTTTAAGCACTCCACATTCTCTGCTGTCCTCTGAGAGGCCTCTTCCTAAAGACAGATGAACATTTGGCAATTGGTAGGAAGTGGCAAGCCAGACACTGCTCTCAGCTACCAGCTCTCGCTTTGCGGAAGCACCCAGACAAGGAGAACAAGCAGCCCTGGCAAGTGCATGGAGCTTGAACAAGGTTTCCCTGAGCTCACGCTGACCGAATTTCCCTTTTTGGGCATCCTTACTGGGGTTTGAGATAAATGTCCCAAGGCGGTGAACCATAAGAGGATCCTGCACACATCTGTAACCCCAGTTACTGGGGAGGCCGAAGCAGGAGAATTGCAAGTTCAAGTTCAGCTTTGGCAACTAAGCAATTTAGGGAGAAACCGCCTTAAACTAAAAGGGCTGGGACTGTAACTCAGTGGTAGCATGCCCCGCCGCCTCGACTTTCATTTCCTGGTCCCCAGCATTCCCGCCAAAATCCCTGGGATAACATGGGAAAGGGAGAGTCCTGTAAAGACTGTGGGAAAGAAAGGAAGGATCTGCACAAATACGCAAGTTTGTTCTCAGGCAGATATGGCTTAGGAAAGAGCGTATGTACTGAGAAATTAAGCTATGAAAATTAATTTATTTAAAGCTATTTGTGCTGTTCTCCTTTGAAAAAGTTTACATATGAATAACAGTAAAATAGTCAATTTCCAAGCTATGTCCGACATCCCAGATATTTGTTCCTTTAGAACACAGTCAGAAATGACCCAGCCCTTTGTTAAAAAAAGCCAACATGAAGTATTTTAAACATACACAAAGGAATAATCAGTGACTCCCTAACTATAACCCTGCTATGATAATCAACACATAGATATGTTTTATCTTTACCTCCCACCCATCCTTCCCACTGGACTATGATGAATCAAATTCCAGACATCATATCACTGTAATTCTAAATAGTTTATGTGTGTTAAGATAGGATAGTTTAAAAATAAATTAAAATACCATTACTTTTCTTTAAAAAAATCTGTTTGTTAATATCAAATAGCCAATCAGTCATCAAATTTTCCAAATTTTCCCATAATGAAAACATAGTTTGAAATGGAATCCAAAGAAGGTGAACACACTGCATTTGGTTATTATTTCTAGTTTATAGATTTCCATCCCCATCTTTTTGTTCTGACAATTTCATTGTTGAACAAACAGAATCATCATTCTAGATTTTAAAATTGTATCCCCATGATATCACTTAAAAATTCCTCCTTTCATGTATTTGCTGCAGTTTAAATTCTAAAGACTTCATCTAACTCAGATTCAATGTTTTGGAAAAATATTGAAGAAATGGTATTGTGTATGCCCCCCTGGAATCACATAATACCTAGTGGCTCTTCTTTTTGAACTGTGTGTGACATGGCTATTTTGTCTAGATGTGTCATTTCATTAGGGGCAGCCAAACCACTTATATCTTAATTCGTATTTTATCTTCTTTTTGTCAACTGAAATACGTCTAAAAATAGAAAGTTCTAAGATGAATGTAATTATTATGTATCACAAACATATACTAATAAAAAAGAAAATAGTAACATGATAAAAAAATAGAAACTCTTCTCCAAAACTTGTTGATTATGCAGAAATACTCTGTGCACGAGAATATCCAGCTCTTTAAAAAATTGACAAAATGAAGTTTTGATTGTTATTCTTCTAAATTTTAAGGCCCCATGCTTTTATTAAGAGTCATGCTAAATTATAAAAATGTTTCTATTAAGGGAATTTATGTATTAAATTATATCTTGCATCAAGTCTTTCTTGATGAGGGGTTTAAAAAATATAGCCAATCTTTAAAAAATATAGCAAATAAAGTGTTTTGATATGTCTACCATTGTGATATTTGACACCTAAAACCTCACTCAAATTTGTTTTCATTTTCAGTCAAAAAAGTATCAAAAGATTAGGATATACATACTCACTTAGTGATCCAATTCTGAATCAGACCCAATACAATGATGAATATGTTTGGAAATCATATGTTAAAGAAAATCTGATAAAAAATGAGACTTCAAGACGAGTCAAGAGCTACAAATTGCACCCCACTCAGGTAAGCTAATATCTACATACCTGTAGAATTTAATAGTGTACCAACAACCCATAAGAATGGGTTAATAAGAATGAATGTTAATATGCTGCAAAACTTTGCATCTTCTGTTGTCATGGGATACAGGGTCCCCATTCTTCTATTTCCTGCCTAATGTCTTCCATTTCTTTCTAAGCATTTTTCTATCCCCTAGGGTTTTTTTTTAGTTTTTTTTTTAATTGAAGTGAAATTCATATCATATAAAATTAACCATTTAAATGTGATCAGTTGCCTGCCATTTAGTATATTACATTGTGGCACCAGCATCTCTATCTTGTTGCAAAATATTTTAATCATCCTAGAAAGAAACACAATAACCATTAAACCATGATTCCTCATTCCCCTGTGCCATTGCTCCTGGCGACCACCACTCTGCTTTCTATATGGATTACCTATTCTGGATATTTTGTATGTGGAAATCATTCAAACAGGTAACTTTTGTGCCAGGTTTTATTTTACTTAACGTGATGTTTTTGAGGTTCCCTAAGAGGTACCAAGTATCAGTACTTTTCATAACTGAGTAATACTATATGTCTACACTGCAGCACATTTATCTTCTGTTGGTGGATATTTGAGTTGATTCCACCTTTTGGTTATTATGAATAGTACTGCTATGAAAGATATACACAAGCATTTGTGTTTGATATTTTGTATATTGTCAAACCTCCATGGCTTTTATCACTGTTAACTTTCTCTACAGTGTCCTTTGCCTGTCCACCAAAGGATCTGTCCTATATTTCCTCTAGGTTCAGCTTAAAAGAAACCACTTTCTTCTCTGCTGAGTGGAAGAAACTGACTCTTCTCTGTGTGTGTTTTGACACTGCATATCCTCCCATCAAAGAGGGCAGTGTGTGGTCGGTCGCAGTAAATGGTTTCATTTACTTGACTGCCGCCTGAGATGGAACCACCTCAGTGCGTTCAATAGATGACCAGGTAGACGAATGAAAAATATATGATGATTGAAAGAGAGCGATGAGGAACAGGGAGGGACAGTGCTCACATTTCTAACTTGAATGCCTGGGGATATGCCCATGCGGTTCACCAAGCTGGAACATGGCAGGTGACCAGGTTAGGCAGGGAAGGGCAGAGAGAAGAACATAAGTTCAGGTGATGGCATGTTGGTTGGTGATATGTCCACCAGTCAATTGAAAATGCAGGTCTGGAGCTCATGTATGAGAGGGGCTAGAGGTGTAGACTTAAGAATCATCAGCACAAACATACATACCCCATGGTTCCTCATGGCATCCATTCACTAAAATCTATTTGCCTCTTAAATATTTTCCTTAAAACTTAAAAAGTAATGCCGAAAATATTATACTGTATATGTATGTAGACAGTGCAATCTACAGATATAGTATTTATATATTTTAAATGTATTATGGTAAAAGACACATTGCCATTCATCACCCTCAAAATATCTCCAGTGCTTTGAACACACTTATCCCATTGCTCTCGTCACTTTCTGAAGCAGTTCTGGAGTCTTCCTTCATGAATAGCTTCAGTTGAGCTGTTGCGGCTGCCTTTACTCAGTTCAAAACCTTTACTTTTCAATTTTGGGGAAGCGCCAGAAGTGGGATGATGCCAGGTCTGGTGAATAAAGTGGACAAGGACGCACCAAAATGTTTTTACAGCCCTGCCTTTTTGTTGGGTGGGATGCAGCAGCAGCTTCCACTGTATTTTTTTTAAATCACATCTGGTAAAGACACAAAAGAAGACTTCCACAGCTGTTTTAGAAAGTGGCAAGAATTATGAGACAAATGTGTTTGAAGCATGTGGGAGAATTTTGAGGAGGATTAATAACAATGTGTCTTTCACTTCAATAAATTTTTCACTATTTAGCACACGTGTATGTTTTAATCACCCCTTGTATATAACTCATGGGCATATAATTTTCCTTCCTCTATAAGCTATTAAAGGTGCTCAAGCAGAGCTGGCATAGTGTATTGTCCCTTGCGCTTTCATCCAAGGAGTGTCGCACCGGACTGCAGACCCTATCAATCTAGGCATTGAACCTCAGCAACCTGACATTAAACAGAGATACAATAATAATGGCGCTGTTATTGTTCTTGCACTTCTGCCTCCTGCAGTCTTGGCAAACACCACTCACAGTCTATCTAAGGGATCTACTCTAAGTCCAAGTCCTGCAAGCAGATACACATTAAGTAGTCCAATGACCAGGCAATCAACAAAAGCCAGATTGAGAACCTCTACACATCAAAGGGCTTCTTCAGCAGACATCCTATGTTCACAGTTGGTTGCTTTGACAGATACATTATAAGAGAAAAGAGGGACTGAACGAGAACTTGAATATTAAAACATACTTGAAATATAAATTGGGGCAGTGAGCATAGGTACTGCGGTCAGTGTGAAGGGAAAGTAACAAGCACCTTAGTAACAAGAGAAGGCAGCAGGGAAAGTGAGGGTTTTCTTTGTAACATAGGAGAAATAAAGGCAAGCTTGCTTCACTGCTTGCAATGGCTCAGCAGAGAGAGAAATTAGTCTCAAGAGAAGTGGGACTGTTGGAGTGAGGTCCGGAGCAGACTAAAGGGGACAGATCTAGGGAGCACCAGAGGCTCCTCTCGCCTCACAGCAGACGCAAGTGAAGCGGCGGTGCCTGGGAGGGGGTGGGGAAGGCTCTTTGCTGGTGGTTTCCATTTCTGAGGGCGGTAGGAAGTATGGTCCTGAGAGGGAAGACGGTAAGAAGAGGGGCGGAGGGCTCAAGCTGTATAAGCCTTGAGAGTCTTTGGCGGTGAGGCAGAGGCAGAGCCTGCCCTTCGTGATGTTGCTCAGACATTTGCCTGTGAGGCAAGTCTTCTGTCTGGGGCTCCCACGGGAAAGGCGGCCACTCTCTGTGCTGCTTGGAACATGTGAAAAGCTGGCGATAGCGGTAGTCTGGTTGGGAGGACGTCTTTGGAGTTTTCAAGCACATTTTGTTGTCTTCAGTGTAAAAAGTCGGAATCAAGCACTCAGTACTGGTGTTACAGCTCTGCAAACCAGTGGCCACTGTCCTCTAACACACAGGCAACTGCCGCGCTGTAGCAAGATGTAAAGGGTTCCAAAGAACACATGCACAGGCACTGACCTCCTGACTGCATTAGGTGGACGTGTATGGATTCTCTTGAAAACTTTATTTGTAATGATAGGGATTTCAGTGGACACTACCCAAAGGGCATTCAAAGATGACACCAAGAAGCTGCCTCCCTTGGAAAATCCCTGCCTCCATGGAAGAAATTCAGAAGACACTCTCAGACCAGTTTATTTCCTGTACTATGAGAGACTTTGTGGACCCAGCCGCAGGTGAACAGGTTTGCTTTTCTCCTGCCCCTGGTCATGTGCTTGGCATTGCCGTTGTAGCAGTCAGCAGCGCGGATATGGTCTCTTCCCTCTAGGAACTCAGTCTAGACACAAAACAGGAAATTTCACAAACAAAAACATTCAAGTATAAAAAGGTGCACGTTGAAGAAACAAATTCAGGTTGCTATGGGCAGAGAATAGAGTATCTAGCCTAATATGCAGTGGAGTGAGTGGGGTAGAGCTCAGAAAAAGGGGCTTCCCTTCCCAATCCTGAAGGATAAAGAGAAATTAGCCAGTCAAGGATGTGGGGAGAGTGCTGGGAATATAGGTATGCGCTATCATGCCGGCTTTGGATTCCATTATTCTATTGCTTTCTTTTACCAGAATTGCCTAAAATTTACCTGAATTTGCCTAAAAGCCAAATTCAGTTCCTTCTGTGGGTTCCTAAGAGCTTGTTAAATAGATCCTTGTGACCTCCTTATTCTATCTGCTTCATTTGTGGGGCTTGAGCTGCTGCATGTGTCTTCTTTTGTTTCCTGTAAGATGCCTGCTTCTTTCCTGCCTTTTGCCAGTGTCCCTTTTTACCCGTAATGCTCCTCCCCAGATACCCTCCGTGGCTTTTCTTGGTATTCTGTAGACCTCAGTTTTGATGTCACTGTCCCTTGGAGGCCTTTTCTTACTATTTTATCTGGAGAGTTACGCCCTCATCCCATTGCATCTAGGATTTCATACTTTGAAATCACTTGTCACTGACATTTGTGTTTTGTTATTTTTGTTTTTATTGTATGCTTTTCTCCACCATTCCCTAAGTTCACCTAACATCTTTATCTACTCAGGACACAGCAGACAGAAAGAGCCCAGGAAATACTTGTTGAATGACAGAATATATGGAAAATACTCTTTGAAGCTGGGAAGGCATGGGATTAAAAGACCTCTATACGTGCAGATAAACATTAAAGATAATGAGAAAACATTTGAAATGCCAACATTTTTAAAAGACGTCTTTGAGTTCTCAATCCAAGTTCTCCATCCAGCATAAGCAAATCCTCATTTCCCTATGTGCAGGTAAATACCTAGGACCTGTCAAGATTCCCTCGTAACTCTCTCAGTTCCATCTGTTTGTGTCCCTCCCCACTGGCCTGTCTTAGTTCAGACTACCAATACCTCTCTTTGGATTACCTGCAACCTAACTCTCTCTCCCCTAGTCTTGTCCCCTCTGATCTACTGTCCACACTGAGTTTCTGGATGTGCAAATTGACATCACTTTTAGCTTAAAATCCTTAAGAGATTTCCTGTTGTCCTCAGATAAAAGTTAAGCATCTTAGCTGTATTATCTGTATCATCTAACCCTTGCTTCCAGCCTTTTCCCCTGCCTACCCACACCCGCCTGGAAATTGTTGCCCTTTCTGTACACTCATCACATTCCCTGTGGGCTCCATCTGCACACCTGGCTTCCTCCTGTATAAAATACCTCTCCGTTTCTTCTTTTGGTCTATGGTGACCTATCAGTTCATTCTGGATCTAGGCTTCTCTAGATGCCTAGAGAAGGTTCTCCCATGTGGTTTGTAGCCCCACCAATTCTAACTTCGTTTGCAGGGTTTATCACATAACATGTAATGATCTTATTTGTGTTTGTTTCTGTAATACTTGAAGCTTCTAAGAACAGGGACCACATCTTAGCTTTTTTCTTTCTCCTCATTATTGAATTAAGGTGAATGAATGAAAAACACTAAAAGGTGGTTGTTTTTACACTGAGGCTTGGAGAATTTGGTTTTGATCAAACAGAACAGCTGGTGAAAACAGTAGAATCAATTCCCCCTTTGCTATAGACCATGTGCTTGGTGGTTTCTAAAAGTCTTAGTGATTTCAAGGGGTCCTTTTGGATTGAGCTTTTCTGCAGCGCCCTGTCTCATCTTAAAGGGACCCGTTTCTATTTTTCAGCCTAACTTACTGGTATAGTATCACGATTTCAGTGGGGAGGAAACCAGGGGAGCTAAGCAGGAGGGACCCCTGGGCAGGGTCCAGCGCTTGGGTCAGCTGCGCCCCGGATCATGGTTATCTTATCTGCCATAATTCAGCCCCAGGATGGAGGTTTCAGGTGTTGGCCGAGGAGCCTCCCCTTCATAGTATGCCTGGAGGAGCTCAGTAACTGAAATTTTACAAAGACATCAGTTGAGAAAAATTAAGCTCACACTATGCATGAACATTGTACTGTTGACTAAGTTACCTTAAGCATATATCACCTAGGCAATCACCAGAATGTGGTTCAGACATTAATTGCTAATCTATAGCAATTATATTTCTAGTTGTTTTTGTTGTTCACTCATAAAGATAGTAAATATTTAATGAGGCCCACTACAGGGTAAGTACAGAGGATCAATGAGGAATAAGGCTTATTCTTTGTCTTCATAGGAACTCAGGGAATGTTTAAGTCCTCCTTGTGCCTTTTCTGAGTTTTTATCTGCCATGATCCCAATTCTATGCGGGTGCATCTGGTCCATGTGGAAAGGCATTCAAGATCCTGACTAGCCTGGTCTCTATTCATCTCTCCTGTCTCACCTTCAGCCTTTCCTTCCTGTCCTGTGTGCCTGTAGTCCACCAGTCACATTTCATGGGCACACTGTACGTTTTTGCTTCTGTGTTGACCCATCCTCGAAGCCTGTCGCCATGGTTCTTGTCTTCCTCTTCTTCTCCTAACCTCACATACCCTGGACTTCTGTAGCACCTTATTCAAGCTCTTAGCAATTCCTCAGCACATGGGAAATTTGTTCACAGTATAAGACCCTGTTGCCCCTACTTCTCAAGATCCTCAGTGTCTGAGATGAGGTGAAGCTTCCCAGGTGATTCTGACATCTTAACTCCATGTGAAAACCAGTTTCCAGTGTGATGACAGTTGCCAGATTCACCACAATCCTTATCTCTTTGTTTTGAAAATAGCTTTCTAATCATAGTAGTTTGAGGTTATCTTAAGGCAGAACAATAATATAATTATTAATAACCTTGACAAATAACACAGAACACATCTAGAAATGAAAACATTTGCAACTTAATGGTAGCTCTAGGTAGACCTATGTGTCCTATATTTCCAACAGAAATTGTTTTTCTCAGATAAAACTATTGGTAAATGACACAAACCAAATTAGGAGTGGAAGTTATCAGAAACAATACCAGATGAATTTCCAAAATATCTTTATGGGCAGTTTGTGAGGTCACGCTGAGGCCAGTAAGCATTTATATCTTTTTCTCCTAGGTAATCCAAAGAAACAGGCAGCATGTGGTGGAATCCACACCTCCTCTGCTGGTCTATACACATCTTTATTTTTTTCATTTTAAAGAGAATTTTTTAAAAGATACAGAATTTCAAAACAAGATGATAGGAAACTAACAATGGTTATTATATTGCATATTGTTATCTTCAAAGTAGTTGTTCAGATTACCAGAGACAGATCATTTTTAAAAATCAATATTAAAGTATTCTCTGGTGCTGGCAGATGCAATTAAGTATCCTTTGGTATACTATGTACACCAGTAGATGCCTCTATGAATCTTTTGATATACAGTGTGTATTGGAATTTGCTTTTGAAAAAGATCTGTGAAAAATTAATTTGGAAGAAAACTGACTAGTGTCAATAGTAATTTGCACTCTTCATCATTGATTATCAAACTTATGTTTTTAACCTCTCTCCTTCTGAATAAGATGTTGCTGTAGGTGTCTGAATTAAGGTTTTGCAGGAAGAATTAGCGGTGAGCATATTCTAAGTGAGATGGCTTGTGATGTTCTGTGTAACCTGGCAGCGTTTGTAGAACTGCTTGGTGTTTAATTAGTGCTTCACAGATATTTAATGATGCTATATTTAATGAATATTTTTAGAAGCGATAGTTTAAAGAAATAATCATGTTGTTATTCTCTAATGACAATGGTATTACCTAACCCTCCATCAGTAAGAGATAAGCTCTGAATGATTCTTTTTCATGTAATGGGGATGATACACACCAAGCCATCTAGGGCTGCCAGACTACGCAAATTAAAAAACAGTCTGCCTAGCAGCTAATGAGTACTTATACATACTTATGCGAAAAATTGCTCATTGTTTATCTTCAATTCAGTTTGGTATCTTTTGTTTTATATGGCAGTGCTAGCCATATCCCAAACCTCTCACTCTGTTCCCTAGGGACAAGGCAGATGTAGGGGGAGTGATCGACTCCTTCTGTGACTATCAAGCAGAACAAAAGGACATTGCTAATGGACAAATGTATTGGTTAGAAACTACTTATAATCCTTTCAGCATATACTTCATGTGCCTGACCATATCTCTAAATACAAGAGTGAGTTTTAATATGATACATTAGAAGCTGCTGTCAGAAGCAAAATGGTGAAATGCTATTCAAAAATAGCTCACCGGGAGTAATTACTAACTTTGTTTCCACTCTCACCCTAGCTCAAAAGGTTAAGAAAGGTTCTCAGGTGTCCCTGGAATGGAAAAAGTTCCTTCCCAGACCTCTAGACACTGAATTTCGACGGAATTACCAAATTCCAGCTAAAATTCCTGAGTTACAAGATTTTAGTTTCAGATATGGATGCTACTCAAGCCTGCCAATTGCTTCTCGGGGCCTAGGTAAGTAGACATTTAGTTTTCATACAATTTTGTAGAGTCTACTGATACCCACCCATCAAGGGCCTCACTGCCTGACATACAGAAGCCAATACTATGGCTTCAGTTTTTACAAAAAGGGGCTGCGGATGTGGTTCAGTGGCAAAGCGTTTGTCTAGAAAGTTTGAGACCCTGGCCCAACCCCAAGTATATGAGCAAACTTCATTCTAAACAAGGAGGCAGGGGGGCAAGCTCAGCTCGGTCTCCCGGTGCCCATGTATGTAGCAAAGGAATCAGTCAAAGGGCACAGGGTGAGGGGAACTGAAGGGCCCATTGTCCATAACCAGGAAACAATACTCACTGCTCACACCCACCTGACAGAAGGTGTGATTCTGCGCTATTTGCAGTTTCCCGTCCCTCAGTTATTCTGGTCCATCTTGCAATTGTTGACGGCAGCCTTCACTTCTAACAGAGGTCCCAGGTCCTGTTCTCCTTCTTTAGGTTCAGCTTAGGGGTGACTTGGTTCTGCCTGGCTCCCAAGGTTTGCGCCTGCATCCTGAAAAACACTTTGCACAAAAATTCTGGAAACGTAGCAGTTGCAATTGTCTGTCCCACTTTCACTATCCCCTTGCTGTAAGAGTTTTCTTCAACCCAGAGGGTCTTTTTTGAGACAGGATCTTACTATATAATTCAGGCTGGTTTTCATGGAATCCAGTTTTGGTGGTGGTCATGGGAAGGCCAGTGGTTCAGATGAGTATTTGGAGCCTTTCTTCTGTGGCTCAGAGCCTCAAGCCCTGGGGACAGGAACAGGGCATCTCAGAGGACTGCTGAGTGATGTGGGTCTGCCTGGGAGGGACAATAGCTGAGGTTAGGAACGCTTCCTCCCTATAAAATAAAACGAGGTGTGTAGTTGCCATAAAATGACAGGAAAACATTGGGCAGGAATCAAATTAGAGGTATTATTCATTGGAAGGGTATTCTCATGGCACATGGCCTCAGACATTTTCAGATTTAGCATTCATTCTTTTAAGATCTTGGTTCCTAATTTTTTAAAGTTCCATGGCCAAGCAAGTCATCTCCAAGAAGATAACTTGGTGTCAATCTGAGATGTGATTTATTCCTGGCATAGAGTTCAGATCAGGTAGTAACAGAATTGTGTTGGGAGGTAGCACAGCCAGTCTAGAGCACTTAAGTCATACGTGAAAGGTCTCCACCCAACGCCATCTCAGCCTCTGCACCCAAGGATAGTACCCTGAAGCCCAAGGCAGCTCCTTCCTTTGTCATCAATATTTCAACAATTAATGAGTTCTAACAGTTGGAGTATTTCTTGCTAAACTTCCAGCCACTGACTACTTCTTCCCAGGGAGGTTAACTAGTAGAAATCTGTGATTTTATGAAAACCTAGTCAAATGCTTTCTGAGTCCTCTCTTTCCCACTTAAAGCATTTTCAGACCTACAAGCACTCTTCTTAGGGAGTATGAAATACTTTCATTGGTTTGGTCCTTCCATTTGGCCAATGACTCTTCAAAGAGGACACCTGGAACTAGAAGCAACAGTCAAAGAGTTCTTAAGGTTTATAAAGATTGAGCCAGTCATAGAAATTAGTTTCTTCACAGTGTCTGTCTTTTAATGATAGTTTCACAGATCTCAGAATCCATATTAAGCAAACAATATTCACAATCGAATAAAACTGACTTAGATTTGCCTGTACCTTTTACTTCACCAATCTAAGCAGACAGTGGAGTACTGGCTGTAAATGTCATCATTCTTTTTGCTTGTTTGTTTGTTTGTTTTTTGTTTTCTTCTGGTACCGGGAATCGAACTCACGACCTTGTACTTGCCAGGCAGGCGCTGTGCCACTGAGCCAAATCCACAGCCCCTAATGTCATCATTCTTCAAAACTGTTTCTCCTTAGACTCCTGGGTCACTGGTAGGAGGCTTCTAGTGGGCCAGTCCAATTCTGCACAAGAGACGTCCTGAAAGAAAGAGAAGCAACTAAAGGCTGCTGTTTAGTAAGCAGGTGGTAATGTCACGGTCATCATCCTAACCCACTGCCCTGCACATGAGGAGAGTTCTGGGAGAACTTCTGTTCTGAACATCGTGCTCAAACTCCACCTTCTGGCCACTGTCTCCATCCCTCCACTTCTAGCAGCCAAGTTTCAGCAGCTGGGCACAGCCCCTAGCCAGAGGAGGAATCAGATTAATACCATGACGTAGTTTCCAGTGTGATTAAGGATACTGAATAAGGTCCAAGTTGGGCTCAAGGGTATCAGGGACGTGTTCAGAGACAGGGGCCTGAGATCTCTGCTCAAGTAACAGCCACTATGTCTCTCCTCCTCTCTGTGTTTCTGCAGTTCCTTCTGTGCTGCACAGCTACATGAGGAATCAAGAACGCACGAAGCAACAGACCATATACCAAAGTGACTATGGGAAAGCCTACCTGGACTTCTTAACCATCCTGAACTCATTTACTCCCTCTCAAGTCAATGAGTACCTTCAGAGTGTTTCCTACAAAGGTAAGACAAAAGCATAAGTCAGCATTTCATGCATTTACAGACCATAATACATTCCTTTATGCCAAATAGCAATTGTTTCCATCTTGAGGCATTAAAGCTGAATGTTCACCAGAAAGAAAAATAGTGCTTCAAGAAAACCTTATTATACTGTGAAATCTCCAATCCATTGAAAAAAATATTTTCTTTAAAGAAGCTCCAGTGATGATATACACACTTATAAAAAGAAGACATAGACCTTTTCACCTATTTCTGATTTCATTTTGCCAGTGGTTGAGTTGCTTTGGATCAATTGCTTTTTCCCATAGCTAATTTATTTATCCAGCGAATGATTGCACTATCCCATGTATTTTTTTGTTGTTTTTTTTGTTTTTTTGTTTTTTTACGTTTTCCTATTTAGTGGTACTTTCTTGTGACAGGCTGTTTAAGGTCCATGACAACCTTCATATTTCACACTGGCAAAGACAGCAGATGCTATTCTCAGGATGGTGTCACTTTTCATAACAAAGACTTATCACATTTTGCAGCTAAGTGGTGGGGATAGATTTGGGAGTATCTCAGGGGCAACTGGTCAGTCTAACTGAGAGCCTGTAAAGTGTTCATTTAAGGAAGGAAAGAGTATGAGGAGAAAAAACACAACTCTTCCCATACCTGAATCTCAGCGCACCCTGCACCCTGCACCCTCCCACAATCACATGCATTGTTACTCTTCATGTTTGAGCACATACCCCCGTCCCACCGTGCACTCGTATGAATCATGTGAAGTGTGCTTATATAACACCACACTAGCGTATTACGTCCTTTAGGAAACATACCATCTTAGAGGAGGAATTCAAAAGTAAATCTAAGTAGAGGTTCTAATGTTTTTCTAACATCTGACAGAACATCTCCTCTGCTCCACTTTGTGCTTAAAGGTACTGGGGGATCATGGGCTATTTTGTGTCATGTGGTCAAGCTTAAGCTCAGGACTTGCTCCAGATGCTCAGCAGCCTTTCAGCTCTCCCACCTAATTCTCTCAGAGCCCAGCCACCATCCTTTACCCATCCCCAGCCAGTCACAATGCTGGCTCCTTTGAAATTTTCATGGAACACCTATCCCCCTTGGGATATCCTGCTGCAAACAAGACTTAAACATTTTCGTAGTTCAGATTGTGTTTGTGTTTGTGTGTGTGTGTGTGTGTGTGTGTGTGTGTGTCTGTGTTGGAGTAAAAGGAAGTATTTCCACCCTTAAAAGTGCTAAAAATTGGGTTTCAGCAAAGTATGAGAAGCAGATGTTTTGCTTCCTATTGAGGCAGAAGTTACAGTATGTATGGTCCACTGAGAGCCTCATTCCTCCCAGCAGATGCCTCTGGGCCAGTTTGACACTTCAGAAGGAAACCAGCAGGCTCCAGAAGGTCTGCTGGTACCATTCTCCCCAAAGGCAGAGTAGAAAGCTGGCACCAAACCCAAGCTGCCTTCCTGTTCTTTCCCCAGCTTTGGTTCACATTTACAAAATCATCCTTTGCATTTTACAAAGAGCTCATTTTAACTCTAAGAGCCACATGTGTTGGACAGTATAGCAGGAGAATTTTTGTCTTTCCTAAGCAGATGCTCCCATCTGCCCAGAGACTGGCCATATATAGATGCAGCCACTGTTTGTGGCTGTGTGGAACCATGGTAGCTGCCAGGCATCTTGGTCTCTTGTTTGTGTGTCATGTGCAATCTGAGCCTTGGCAGTGCCCTTACTTGTGAAACCTCTGCTCAACTTGGCACCTATGTCCTCCAAGATACCTACAAGAAGATGACCTTTCTAGCTAGCACTATCTGTCCACTCAGTCAGGTCTTCCTCCCCAGAGAGGTGACATACGACCTATTAGCAATCAAGATAACATTAAGATGGGCTAGGTTTTTTGTTTATTCCTGGGTATTCTATTTCCTGGTTTCCTTAGTGTAGCACTGGAGGTTGGTAACAAGAGGCTCATGGCCAGAGCTTCACTATTTTGTGCTGCTTGGGCTAATGGAAAGAGAAGCTGCTTCCCATGGTTTTTAGCTTTTCTTTCCCAGCTCTGCTTTAGAATGGCTCACTCATCAAGCCAGCTATGATAGAGGCTGACAAGCAAGTAGGAGGTTCCCTTTGAGTCTGTGTGTCTCAAATCTCTTGTCATTTTCTACTGTTGGGGATGACATAAATGCTTTTCTGCTGGTGGATAGCTCAACAGTATTCTTTTGTGGTGGGGTTAAGCTGATAGACAGAATATAAAATACCTGGTAGATGTCTAAGGCTGAATTATCAACCCAGTTTAAATCATTTTACTAGATGGTTCCTGTATAGGTAGTAGGTCCTGATAGAATAGGAGCCGAGAACAGAAGCATTTTAAGAGAGAGATGGAAATAGAGACAAAGACAGACAGAGAGAGAGGAGAGGAGGAAAAAGGAGTGGGGGAGGACAGAAAAGAAAGAGGGGAGGAGAAAAAAGACGAGAAGGAAGAAGAGGAGGAGGAGCAGGAGGAGGAGCAGGAGGAGAAGGGAAAACCTTTCCCTTAGGTAATAGTTCAAGTCAGGGTGGATCGATGGCAGGTGGAGCAGGGATAGAGAAAACTTCAAGAAGGCAGGCAATAAATAAAGCTAGGGAAGAAGAAAGGAGGAGGGAGCAGCTGAAGGTGAACGCTCTGTTTCCATGAACTCTGTGTGTTACCAGCATTTGGTGCAAGTTGAACATCCCTAATTCAAAAGTCAGAAATCCTAAAATTTGGAAGCACTCACATCACGTACCAGGCCAAAAATTCCACCCCTGACTTCATGTGATGGGTTGCAGCTTTAAAAAAGTGCATCTGCAGTAAAAGTATGTTATAGAATTACTTTCAGGCTGTGTATATAAGATGCATATGAAACATAAGTGAATTTCATGCTTACACTTGGGATCCCATCTGCAGGATATTTCACTGTGTTTATGAAAATATTCTAAAATCCAAAAAAATCTGAAATTTGAAACATTTTTTGTCTTGAACATTTCAGATAAGGGATGGTCAACCTATATATTCAATTTACTTATAACTTGAGGATATTAAACTAGGTGTCTTTAGTGTCCAAACAATTTTAACAAATTTTGTCCCCTAGATCTGATTTAGACCACAGCAAAAGCTTATTCTTAGAATTATTTCTCCATCGGTAAAGACTGGGTCATCTACCCACTTCAGATAACTACACACTGTTAGGTTAGGCGCGAGGGAGAGAACAAAGATAAAGAAAGCCTTTATTGCTTGCACGGGAGGGCAGCTCAGAGAAGCAAGGACCCTCTGAGAGAGGAAGCCGAGAACAAAGCATATACTGGGCAAGGTGGGGGTGGAGTATTATGGGGGCGGTTTAGCTGACGTTATAGGCACCGATTGGGAAAGGGTGGACGCCCATGAGCAAAAGAAAATCGGAAGAAGTGGTCAGGTGGGGAGGAAGAAGGCGGAAACCAGTTAGGGTGGGACACGTTTTCTTTGTGGGCCCCCACGCCATGCAAAATGGCCGCCATGATGGCTTGGCAGAATTTTGTATGGGCGGAAACCCATCACACACTCTCTTAAATCTGGTTTTCTGTGAACTTCCTCAGTTGCAGCTTCCTTTCCCTTTCTTTCTCCAGCCAAAATGCTCAGGAATATGGCTATCTGGGAGGGATTTCTCGCTAGTCTGTGATTCAGCATTAAGAATACATTTAATTATTTATTCAACTTCGTTGATTGAATATCTGTGATGCTTACTAGATATAAGGGATGGATAAAAAAGTAAACCTATTTTATCAGGGAGCTCGCCGTCTGAGATGGGAGACAGATACATAGCTGTACTATCATAAGTTGTAATTAAAGTGATCTTTGGTCAGACTAGAAGCATAGGAAGGTTCTTGTTGGTTTCGGATGCACAGATAGAAATTAACAAAGCTTTGGAGCGCCACTCTACGTTTTTCCAAAGTATGTTCTTAAAATTAGGGAGTCATCAGTATTCAGAACTGCTGCACAGATGTTCATTTCACGGAAGGGGAAATGGAGGGAAGGGAGTTGAAGAGCTTTTCCAGGGTCAACCAGTTAGTGCTTAAGAGTAGCAAAGCCTGAAAAATTTCTATCTCCAAAATGCTAAGGGCTGGAAAACGGCACTCACTCCTACAAAAACCTTGGAACAAGTCTCCCTTGTTCATCATCCCCATTTGTTATTGAGCACCTAATAACAAAGGATGAGGCTCCTGTTTATTAAATGTCTTTGTTGGGCTAGGCGCTGTGTAGGTGCTTCATATACATGTCCTTAATCCACTCCTCCAACAGTGCAAGGTACATACCACGATCTCTAGTCAAAGACAAGGAAATGAAGAAGGGGAGAAGTTAAACAGCCCATGCATACTTGCCAGGGCAGAGCTGAAACTTAGATGTTGTTCATTCTAAAGTCCACGTTCCTTCCCATAAAGCTGCAGATCCATTGAATATCGATTTTACTCCTTTTAACAACTATACAACTATGCCTCTTTAGGTATTAGGCATAATATCCTTTGATTCTTTTGAATTCTTATCAAAGCCATGAATGTAGAACTACTATCAGGTATTTGCCTCCTTCCTAGAATTTTTCTATTAAGCATTTTAATACTTACAAGAAAATTTTCTTCCTGTTTTCCTTATAATTTTCAGACAGACAAATACTTGACCACTTTATCCGTTCTCACTGTGACATTGACAAAGAGAAGAAATGAAAATAGATTGGATGAAGAAAACCTGAAGATTTTTGGAAACACAAGGGCCTATCTGTTCATTTTGTCAACAATCAAGTAAAAATAAGATGCAAATTGCTTCAAATGTGTTGTGATAGTTGTGAGTTTATAGGTTTCACTTTGTTTTATTTTTAAACAATAAAATATTTAAGACTGTGAATATCCCCCTGAATGTTGCATTAATTGTTTCTGATACAGCTGATATAATATTTTTCCTTTTCTCTTTTGGGTACTTGTGGTTTCTATTTTGATTTGTGTTTTGAACCAGGAGTTATATAGAAGAGATTTCTTAATTTGTCAATAATTAGAAGGTTTAAAATATCTTTTTATTGTTGATTTATTTTTGAACAAAGTAAAGTAAAATAAAATCCAGTTTGAGAAGCTTATCAGTATTCTCCAATGCTGTTAATAAAATATATGACTTATTTGTGTGTCACATGAATATAGGAGAAAAAATTTAATTTATTTCAGATCTTTAATATCTTTGCCCTAATCATACACTTGAACTGTCATATTTTGAAATACTATTAAGACTACCTTACCATCAATGTTTTTGTTAGTTTCTCCTTGAATTTCTTGGATATTGGCTGCTATATTATTTATTCTATTAAGATTTACTTATGTCCTCTACAGAGCTTCTTCACTGATAAACTTTTTCCTTATTCCATGTTTATGTGTGTGGTGGTTAAGCTTAATTGTGTCAAATCAGTTGGCTTGGGAGCCACTGAGATTAATAAAAGACACTTACAAGTTATATCTGGTTGGGTCATGGAGGTACGACATTGTGTACCATATCTGGTCCTTTGCCTCTTTTTCTCTGGCACTGTTTGCTTGCCTTGCTTCCCCACCACCGTGAATTAAGCATCTCTACCCTACCATGCCTTGGAGCCAGCTGACCGTAGACTAAATCCAGGGGAACTGTGAGCCAAATGAAACATCTCCTCCTTTAAGATGTGAGTGTTGGATAACATGTCCCAGATATTGAAAGCTGACTCACACCTATTTCTTCTTTGATGTAGTTAATGCTTTTGGCTTTGAATTGCCTTTTTTGTCTTTGAATACTGTAGCTTGAACCCATGGCCTCATGCACGCTAGGCAACCTCTCTAACACCAAGATACATTCTCAGCCCTTGAATTTTATTTTAATTGATATTATGGTTGCTGTTCAAGCCAGGTTTTTCCCCCCTTTGAATTTGTTTGGTATAATGTTATACCCCCTAACTTCTAGCCTTTTTTTTTTATAACTTTGTTTCAGTGTATTTCTAAATATTGTGACTGGGCTTTATGTTATACTTATTATGGTGATCTGTCTGTTAGTAAAATAATTTATTCTGCAGTGATTGTGATGTTTTACATTTTTTAACATATTCTTTGCCTTCTCTATTGGCTGAACCTTAATTGGGATCATCCTTTCTGGTTGTGGGTTTTCTCTTCTCCCTCAACTTATGGAGTGCCTAAAAATGAGTAGCATGAATTATGTGTGGCCTCAGGTTAGATCAGCCCACTGAAGTCTCTTTGACCAGAGAACATGAGGTTCAAGGGGAGGGTGGCTGCCTCTTGTTTAGTGGATAAGCCCCAAAGAAGCTGAGCTAAGAGAAAGAATTCATTTACCTGCTGATGTGAAGGTATAAGTCTAGTCTACGAGAGACAATTCTCTTGGTTGCACAGATTGGGAAAACTTTGTTTGTTGGTTAACCCCCTAATAGGTTTTCTGGGATCATCAATCTTGGACAGATCCTCTAGGAGCCCCACGTTGCAAAGGTATACCTATACCAGGAGAGATCTTCCTTTATCTGCCCATCTGGCACCTATCAGGGTCTTCAAATCTGAGATTATTGCTTGGGACCCAGCAGAGACTTCCTTCTCCCATAACCTAGAACCTACTGCTCCACCACAGCATCAGGATTCAGGAGAATAAAGCTTTGTTCCCAACCTGGATCTCCTAAGATGTAGCAGCTTCAGAAATGCTCCAGTATGCCTTAGTCTACTCTTTGCTGCTATAGCAACATATTTGAGACTGGGAAATTTATTTCTCACAGTTCTGGAAGCTGGGAAATCCAACATCAAGATACTGGCACTTGGTAAATTATTACAGTGTCATAACATGGTGGAAGGCATCACATGGTGATGACAACACAGCAAAAGAGTGTGTGCATGGGTCCCTTTCCTCTTCTAAAGGTAGCAGTGCCATCTTGGAAGCTCCATCCTCATAACCTCATCTAAACTTCATTACCTCCCAAAGGCCCCCACCTCCAAACACTAACAGCATATGATTTGGGGATTAAGTTCTCAATGCAGGGATTCTTGTCTTGAATGACAATAGGCATCAGGACTTCCATGGAGAGGCAGTATGCCCTCTTCATTTCCTGCCAGTAGTGAGATTTTCTATGGATCTTTTGTTTGAATCTATCCTACCTTTCCCTGCCACTTTGAACCAAAGCCCTATTATCCAATCATTCTTCCTCTACACGGGTACTTTCCTACTTATCAGCTGGGGTGTGTCCTGTTCCCCTTTGCAGCCTTTGACTAGCACTTGAGCATTAAACTGCTTTTATACTTTTCTTAGAGTGCTAGGACTGTGGCAGTAGCTAGCCCAGAACTTTACATGCATTCTTACGAATCCACTAAACAAGAGCCACTAAACAAGGGCCAGCCACCCTCCCCTCTGTGTGTGCTGTGGGACTTTCTGCCTGTACTCACAGCACTCTCTCCAAAGCCAAGGTCCATATTCTACCAGAATTACAAACTAAACATTAAGAAAAATGAATAGCCCTTTCATCCTATAAATATTTATTGAGCACCTACTGTGGGCCAAGCAGTGTTTCAGGCAGTGAGAAGAATACAATACAAAAACAAGCACAGAGCTACATTCTAGTGGGAGGGACCAAGACGCTCCTTACTGAAGAGGGAGCATTTAAACTGAAGCTTTAAGAGAAGTCAGCTATGTGAAGAGATGGGCAGCAGCTTTCCATGCCTCAGGAGCAGCAAGCTAGGCACTGAGGCAGGAAAGGTCTTGAAGTGTTCTAGAAACCTGGAGAATGCGGTGCAGCTGAAGCCTAGTGTGTTGACCAAGAGATGGAGGAATAGTTATCCAAAAGGAGGCCAAAGAAGCAGAAATCTGGTCATGTCCTGGTCAAGACCTTCCTAGGTCTTGAAAGCCTGGACTCTTATATTCTAGTTTCTATGTTCCAGATTGCTGTTGATTCATGTTGTGGATCACCTATGAATGTCGCTTGGTTTTATGCTAATTCTCTTTCAAACTTTGATGGCAAAGCTTTGTTCAGGACTTGAATTTTGGGTCACATGGACCTACCTGGGCATGCACTTTAAGCTTTTAAACTATCTCCACATCCAAGCAGGACTCCTGACCTTCTAAATGAATGTTTTAAATTCTCAAACATTGATATTTGTGCTATAAAGCTCTCTGAGTTTTGCCAAAAGCATAGTACCATACTGTGATGCTATCCCCCGTCACAGCATCATACAGGGTAGTTTTACTACCCTAAAAATCCTCTGGGCTTCGCCTTTTCAACCCACCCCTCCTCTAAAACTGTTGATTATTTCTTCAGAGATAGTTTGATATTCTAGGGGAGGACAGCCAGGAAAAGCCAACATCACCTCTCTTCCGCTGGGGCAGACCACCTGTGTGTGAGCATTGCCATCTGCCCAGATGCGGAAAGCCATCTTTCGCATGAGTTTCTAGAACTTGCTGGTAACTGGCCCCCAAGAGACAGAAATTCTATGTAAACATGACACTGGGATACACTATTTAACAGACTCTTATTTTAGACACTGATAAATTGAATTATTGGCTCTGAATCGTTTCTGTCTGTCTCCACACCCTTGGCTGTGTATGCTTTAGTCTTTCCTATAAAGCTCTGGACTATGACCTTGGTCACGTGACTTTCTTTGTCCATTATGATGTCAGCAGACATGAACTTGGGCTGCTTGTTGTTTGCAGCAGGTGAGACATGTGCAAGAAAGCCACATCAGTGGCTTGCCCCAGTGACCCACAAACTGTAAAAAGCACATGTTTTTGGTCTCATGCCACTGAGGTTAATGGAACACTAGCTAGCCAGTATAGGCACAGCATTTGTTTGGATGAGATCTCTGTGGAACCTTCAAAATGAGATGAAAGGCTTGGTAGAATCAGTCTTCTCTCTGGAAAACATCATCCAATCACTACTCACAAATGTCTGTTTAGAAAATAGGAGGGTGTGGCACACACCTGTAATCCCAGCACTCAGGAGGCTGAGGCAGGAGGATTGTTGTGAGTTTGAGACCAGCCTGCACTACAAAGTGAGCTCAAAGCCAGCCTGAACTGCATAGCAAGACCTTGTCTCAAAAAGACCAAAAAAAAAAGAAAAGAGGAGGGTGGTTCTTTTAGAACTCAAAGCCTGCTAAATGGTAAAGGTGCTTTGAACACTGAGCACTTCAAATGTTCTCATTAAGGCCAGTGACCACTGCTTATGTTAATAAGCCAGAAAATGTGAATGACTGCACTGATGGGGTTTCCTCTTGGAGCAGATTGGCAAGACTAGATCTGCATCTGAAATGAAGTCCTTAGATAGTACCAATACTCCTACCACTATATCTCAAGAGAATAGCTTTCAGTACAGATTGTGATTCTGAAGACTTTTCTTATGTTATCTTTCCACGGCTCTTTAATTTTCTTTTTACACTCCTGCCAACCTTACCCCCAACACACACATCCTGTCCAGAAGCAAAGGTACATATAGGAAATTTCTATGTTTTCTAGAAACACGTATTCTTTATTTTTAACCTCTTGAGGGAACTTACATAAATGTATTTAGCTTTGTTCTCTTTTGTTTCAAAAATGCTATCGTAAACACAAGAGCAGAAAACAATATCACTTTAAACCGAAGACTTCAATAATTTATAAAATAAAATTTGGCAGATCATATGTGGTTGAGTTTTCATCGTGTGCTAAAACCTCCTCTCTGTACAGGAGTTGTCCAAGCCAGAAGCAATGCTTCTCACACTGGCCATGTGATGAGAGGGAGATGTTGGCCATTCAGTGGGTCGTTTACATGAGACATTCTGGGTATGGAGTCCAGTAGCAATGGATACTGAAGTCCCCCAGGTGGTTCCAATGCACAGCAAAGAGGCAAAGCCGCTGGCCTAGCAGAGTGATCTTCAGGACAGGTCACACTTGCTGAGCTTCTGTTGGTGATTTAGTCAAGGGTCCAGAGGGAAGCAAGTGCTTTAGTGAAGAGGCTACCTGCTGAGGACATGAAGAAGGGTGAGGTGCCTAAAGACTAGGACTCAGGAAGCTGCAACTTCCTCCAGGCTTGGATGGAAGAGCCCAGTGATAGCCACACTGTGGCTAGAGCCCAGTGGTAGAGCCCAGTGATAGCCACAGCTGTGGAGGAGCCTCTATCTCCTGAGTGGGACAGAGCTAGGCCTGGAGACGTGACACAGAGAGAAGAAATACCTCAGCCTCATTTTTTTCCTTCTCTCTGATTTAACTTGGTCTCCTGCCAATGGCTAGCAGGGACTACGGAGCAATAACACATGGAGAGAGATGCAGTACCCAGGTTAGTTATCCCCGTGGCCCAGAGCAGATAGGGCAAGGGTGTTCAAGGGAAATTGTAGGCCAAGCAAAAGATTACCCAAACAGCTAGCTAGGTTTGTCAAAAGGAGATTGAGCGTATGACACAAAACCAAAACTGATTTCTGGATGCAATTTTAGAAAAACACTTGAAGCAAAATTAAAACCATCTTGAAAGGCCATCTTAGCCAGGCACGGTGGTAATTACACGTGTAATCCAGCACTCTGGGTGGTGAGGAGGAGGATCATTAAGTTTGAGACCAACACGATCAATTTCGCAACTGGGTGAAACTCTGCCTCAAAATAAAAAATAAAAAAGGCAGGAGATGTAGCTCAGTTTGAAGAGCATGGGTTCAATCCTCAGTACCACTGAAGAAATAAGTATCATCTAGGTGAGGGGGTTGAGGCTGAAAGTCCCAACCCCCTAATTACACAGCTGGTTCCTGTATCAGTCAGTGCTCACTACAGAAACATTTAATGCAAGACATACAAATGTATAGGAACTTACAAGATTGGCTTAAAATGGCTGCCCACACAGTAAGGTGTGGAAAGCCCATCTGTGCACTGGAGGTGTGAAGATTGCAGTGGAAGGCCTGAAGCTCAGTGTAGTGTCCTGTGTGAGTCCATATCAGGAGGCCAAAGGGTCTTCGAAGTAAGGTTGAGGAGTCTCTGCTGGGGCCGGAAGGGTCTGCCCTGGAAAGCTGAAGGAAGCTAGGAAATGCCATCGAGGTGAAAGCAGAGACAGGAGCTGCTCCCCAGAAACAACAGCAAGCCTTCCTTCTTCACTTCCCTTTTGTACCATTCTGGTGACATCCTCCCTAGGGCGGGTCTTCCACACTCAGAACTACACTGAGCCAATTTAGTTTGGCTTTCCTTACTCAAGTTGACACAATCAGTTAACCATCGCAGCTCCTCTACCATAACCCCCACTCTGGGGCTACCTCAAGCCTCCCCCTCCCCCAACAGTCACCTCCTTAGCATACAAAAGGACAAAACACTTCAGAGACTCCAAGTATTTTAGGAGTTGTGTGTCAGGAAGTTGGACAGAGATCAAAATATGTATTTCTTGTGATAAAGAGGAAGGAGTCTGACAGGTAACATCAATGAGGGAAGTGGGTGAAGAGTGAGCATTTAGGGAGTGCTGAGGACTGTGCTGAAATGGAGGGACCTGCCATGCTTACACATTCCTGCTGCTGCTCGAATCACCGATGCTATAAGCAAGTCTGTCCTATCAGGCTGCTTGTACCACTGGTGATAGAAGTGATTCAGGCAGGCATGGCACAGTCATGCATATACCACTGGGGTTCAAATCGTCTGAAAGTGAGACAAATGAATTACTCCTTCCATCATGAATGTGTTAAGGAGGGCTACCATAGCCCTCTCTAGCTAAGTGTTGCCCTGCTAGCATGTCTCAGTCATGCAAGCTTTCAGGAAAAGCCAGAGTTTAAAAACAATTTATAAACGACAAAATTTACTCTTTCTGGTACATAGAGCTATAAATTTTGACAAATGCACAGAGCAGTACATCCACCTCCACAGTCGTGACACAGAAAAGCTCTGTGTCAGCTCTAAATTTCCTCCTGCTATTCCATCACTGACATACTTCTCAGTACTGGCAGTGCTAAGTCTGCTGTTCATTCCTGTGGTTTTCCTTTCTCTAGAATATAATATAAAAAGAATCATACCATGTGCAACTTTCTGCAGATTCTTAGATTTAAGTATTCTGTTCAGGTATTGATTTGGATATGCTGTTGTGTTATTTATAATAATTTGCTCCTTTTATTGTCGAGCCTGGATGTACATAGCACAGTTTATGTATTGTTCATTGGTTGAAGGATATCAGGGTTATCTTCCAGTTTGGATAATTATGAATAAACCACTGTAAGTGTCAAGTACAGGTTTGCTTGTGAACGAAGTGCTATGGTTTGCATATGTCTCAGTGTGTTATAGTTTGGATCTGGAATGTTTCCCAAAGTTCCATGTACTGAATGGAGGCTTGATCCCAGCCTGTGGTGCTACTAGGAGGGGCTGGAGCCTTTAAGAAGTGGGTCCAAGTGGAAGGAAGTTACATCATTGAGGGCATTCCCTCCAAGGGGAGAGTGAGATTCTGGCCTCTCTTTCTCCTTCCTCTCTCGTCTTTCTTCTCTCTCTGCTTCTCAGCTGCCATATCAGGTGCACTCCCCATGATGTATTCTGACACCACAGGTCCAAGGTAACATAGTCAACCAACTACGGACTGAAACCATGAACCAAAATAAACCTTTAAGTGGGTGATGGTAACACATTATGGTTTTAATTTGCATTTTTCTGATTAGAATGGTGTTCATAAAATTTCATAACCCATGCATCTTCTCTGAAAAATAATTTATTCAGATCTTTTGCTTGTTTTTTTACATTAGGTTGTTTGTATTTTTATTGTTGAGTTTGAATATTTTTTTCATTGTAATATTATAATGGAAATTCTTTTTTGGAAATATGATTTGCAGTTTACTTTCTCCCTATCTGTGGTTTGTCTTTTCCCTTTCTTAACAGTGTTTTAATAGAGGAAAAGCCATGCAGATGTCTTTTTCTACTTTCCAGAGTTTTGTAGGTTTAGGTTTTGTATTGAGGCCTATGGTCCATTCTGAGTTAATTTTTGTATAAGGGGTGAGACACGGGTTGAAGTTCATCTTATGTGATTTTATTGTTTTGTGTGTGGGTATCTCATTGTTCCAGCAGCATTTGTTTAAATGACTACCCTCTCCAGTGAATTCAATTTTTTGCATATTTATCAATAAATCAGTTCACTGCCTTTATGTAGGTTTATATTTGAAATCTCTATGATCAATCAATGTTTCAATTCTTTAATACCACATTATCTTGATTATTGTAATTTTAGAAGTCTTGAAAATCAGATAGTGTTTTCCTTCAAAATTGATTTTGCTATATAAATATCTATCTAAATATCTTTTCTTATCTATACAAACTTCAAAATTAACTTTCAAAGAGCCTTTCAACTCTGAGAAAAATCTACCTGGTTGTAGTTAATTTTCCTTTTTCTAAATTGCAGGATTTTCTAATTTGTTAAATTTTTGAATGATTTTTATGTGTTCATGAGGAGTATTAGTTTATACTAATCAGTGTGTTGATATATACCCAGAAGAAGAATTCTGGGAGTCTAAAATTGAAATTATATTGAATCTGTAGATCAAATAAGAGAATTAATACAATTTTGAGTCTTCCAGTCAATGAATCCTAAATTTCTTTTCGTTCATTTTGGTCTTTGATTTTTTTAATTAATGATTTGTAGCTTTTAACGTACAGATCTTGCAAGTATTTTATTAGCTTTATACTGAAGTACTTCATTGTTGAAGTATTATCGGAAATAACACTGAGTTTTAAATTGTGAATCCCAGTTGTTCACTTTTAGTGCATTGAAATATCAGTGATTTTTGTATACTGACATTTATTCTATGACTTTGGAAAAATTACTCTGTAGTCTAGGAGTATTTTTGTGAATTCTCTAGGATTTTCTATGTATAAAATCATCTCATCTATGGATAGGTTTATTTCTTTCATTGTCTTTCCAGTCTCTATGTTCCTAGTTTCCTTTGCTTGTCTAATAGTGCTAGCTAGAACTTCAAGTACAATTATGAATAGGAGGGACAAGAGGGGACACCTTTGCCTTGTTCCTCCATTTTGGAGGAATATATATTGTCTCTCAACAGTAGGTATGATATTACCATTATTGCAACAAAATACCTGAAAAAAATCAACTTGAAGAAATACTTATTTGGGGTCATGGTTTCAGAGGCTTCAGTTCATGGTTGGGTGGCCACATCACTTTTGGGCCTGGGGCAAGGAAGGACACCATGGTGGGGAGTGCATGGTAGAGCAGAGCTTCTCATCTCACTGCAGCTGGGAAGCAACATAGAGAGAAAAGATCAAGATCTAATATTCCCTTCCAGGGTGCACAGCAATGACTTAACTTCCTCTCACTGGTCACAACCTCCTAAAAGTCCTATCATCTCCCAGTAGTACCAGAGTTAGTACCCAATCTTCTAACACACAGGCATTTGGGAGACATTTATCCAAATCATTAGATGTTAATTGTGAGTGCTTTATAGATGCCCTTTGCCAGATGAAATAGAAAATTCCTTTTATTCCTAGTTTACTGAAAGTTTTGCTCTCTTTAATCACAAATATTTCCAGAGGCTTTTTCTGAATATATTGAGATAATCAATAGTTTTTCTTCTTTGATTTGTTAATATGAAGATTTATTGGTTGATTTTTTTTAACGTCAAAAGAGCCCTTCAATCCTGGGAAAATCTACTTGGTTGTAGTTAATTTTCCTTTTTCTAAATTGCAGGATTTACTAATTTGCTAAATTTTTGAATGATTTTTACATGTTCATGAGGGGTATTAGTTTGTACTTTCCTTTTGTATTTTCTGTTCACTTCTGGTGCCTGAATAATGCTTCCCTTATAAAATGGGGAGGAAAACAATCTTCCTTGTCTATTCCTGGAGGAGATTTATGAGTTGATGTTATTTCTTCCTGAAATATATGCTAGAATTCACTAATAAAACTATCTGAGCCTGCAGTTTTTTTGTAGTGAAAATACAAAGTTTTGAGAGGGAGAATTTTAGACTAAAAATTCAATTTCTTAATAGATGTTACCCAAACTATTCTAATTACCCTTTTCTTTTGTTTGAAAAGGGTCTCAATCTCTTGCTCCAGCTGGCCCCAAACTTCTGGATTCAACTGATCCTCTTTCTTAAGCCTTCTGAATCCTTGGGACTGAAGATCTCTCTGTGCACCCACATGTGGCTTGCCTACTTGTTCTTGAGTGAATTTAACGGTTTATGTCTCCTAAAGAATTCACTCGGTTCATTTAAGGTCTCAGATTTACAAACATAGCATAGTTTATAGTATTTCCCACATTTCCTTAGGGTTAACTATGTTTCCATATCAATAAATATGGAAAGGCGTACATGATATTTTATCCTGAATTTACTAACAGTCCCCAACTGATGAACAAGAAGCTTATAGACACTTTTCTATGGTTTTGTGTGGTGCTCTCATTATGAACAAAGATAACTGGTATCTTAGTTTTCTCTTTGCTGAGACAAAATACCCAACACCTAAAGTTTGACTCTTGGCACTAACACTCACAATAAAATGCCAACTAGGAGGAAAAGCATGCCCATTCCTGATGCATGAAAACATTCACCCCATTCTGGAACACATGAAAAGTCAATTTAAAAATCCACACACTGCCAAGAGGCAAAGCAATCAATAGAAACAGACTCAGATGTAGCCCAAATACTGCAACTCTCTGACAGAGAGCTTTAAATAACTATAATCATTCAAATGTTAAAGTCTTCAGTTGAAATGTGGACAGCGCGTGCTATCAGGTAGGTAATTTCAGTACTGAGATGGAAACTATAAGAAAAAAGCAAATGGAAATGCTAGTAACAAAAGTATATGTAGCAACAGAGATGAAGAGCCCCTATGATGGGCTGGACAGAAGATCTTGCACAGAGAAGAAAGGAATCAGTGAACTTAACAAAAATTTATTGGAGTGAACTTCAATAGACACATCTGTAAAAGTTCACCAAATTGGAACATAAGGAGCAAACCTATCAGAAAACAACAGAACAAAGCATCCCAAGAACTATGTGGTGATATTAAGTGATGTAACCTATTGATAAGTAGAATTAGAGAAGCAAAGAGAGCAAGGCAGAAAAAGTATTGGGGGAATTGGGTGGGAATTTTCCAAACTAATGATAGACACCAAACCCTGGGTTTAAGGAACTCAGAGAACAAAGGCAAAACTCAACCAAACAACAAACAACTTGCATATTTTTTTTTTTGGTTTTTGGTTTTTCTCCGGTACCGGGAACCGAACTCACGACCTTGTGCTTGCCAGGCAGGCGCTTTTGCCGCTGAGCTAAATCCCCAGCCCCTACAACTTGCATATAATATTCAAACTGCTGCAAATCAAAGGCAGAGAGAAATTTTGAAGGCAACCAGAGAGAAAAGACCCATTACAACAGAGGCCCTCAGATTGCTGTTGCTCTTTGTTAGAAATAGCATAAGCAGCAAGCCAATGGAGTGACACTTAAAGAGATGGAAAGAAAAGTAATTTGTCAGATGGGAATTCTATAACAGAAAATATCCTTTATAAACAAATGAGGAATAGTTTTTTAGACCAACACAAAGTGAAGGAAATTTGAAGCCTTTAGCGTATTGAAGATAATTCTAAAAACAATTCAATTCAAACCCAGCCCAACTTCTGGCTAGGTTACATTCCTTTTCACACCGAAGGTTGCCCAGCAGGAAAAGCTGTGGAAACCTTGAACAAAATTCTTTAGGAAGAGGAATCTGATATCAGACAGAAACTCAGATCTATGCAAAGAAATAAAGAATACCATAAGTACAATAAATGAAGGTGTTATAAAATGTTCTAAAATATTATTTTCTAAAAGTAATAGAAACATGTTTATAACATATTTTAAAATAATGGTAACATATTTTAAAAATGGTAACAATAGCACAAAGGAAAGAGGAGTTGAACATATACATTTATAAGGACTTTAAACTTGAAGTGGTAAAGTCTATTTGGTAGTAGAATCTGATTAATTCAAAGTGTGCATTAGAGAAACTAAGGCAACCACAAAAATATTTAAAAAGTAGAATAAATAATAAATTCATACTGGAGATAAATGTGGAATTAAAAAAACTGAACTAACCAAGAAGACCATAAAGACAGGAAGGACAAACAGTACACATATTAAAAATGAAAATATGTATATATATATAAAGATGAAATGGAAACAGTCTAGGTATTTTACTAAGGGGAAAAATGTAGGTTACAAAATGGTGGAATCTTACTTTTGTAAAATTGTCCATCTTCCCATAAATGTGGAGCCTGAAAAGATTTTCAGCAAGTTAACCAAGTAATAGTGGTAGTGGTGCCTGGTGAGAGGAATGAGGTAGACAGAGGCCGGCCCATCGACTGGAAGAGAGTGGACTTTTGACAGGAGAGAGTTGCTGTAAGCCCAAGAAGAGTGAGGGCAGGACTCGGACAAAAGAAACCAACCAACAAAACCCCAACTACATAGCCATCTACCATGGTTAACTTCATCTGGAAGACTTGATGTCAGAGTTCTATGTTGGATAATATCTCATGTATAATACTTAAAGTTAGGCCATCGCCACATTTTTTCTAAAAATGGAGGAGAGGCCATAGACATAACACAACTCAAAGGACCCCCACACTAGGAATAGATTGCTGAGCCAGCTCATGGGAAAATTAGAAACGGCCGGGTCACTTACTGACTGTGAAATCTGAGGTAAGTCACTTCCTCTGGGCATTTTTCCTCCCGTGTAAGTGAGGATCACAGCCCTTCAGGAGGTTATTACAAAGGTGAAGTAGAGGAAGTATTTGGGAGCAAGTGGGTTTTAAGTAGAGAATTGACACAATCCAACTTTGGATTAAAAAGATCACAGCTTTCTACATATGATTTTGCAGAGAGACAGAAATTGAAACAGAGGGACTAAATAGGAGGCTATGTCTCAGTCCAGGTGAGAGACGTGGGCTTCCAAGCCTGGAAGATACTGGTGGAGAAAGTTAAGAAGGAGGTTCAAATGCATATAGTACTATAATAGTAGAGTGGATGGGGCTGGTGGGTAGGCTCAGTGTAGGTTTGAGAGAGAAAGATGATTCTTAAGGTTTTGCCCTAAGAAACTAGAAGAATGGAGCTGCTATCTGAAATATGGAAGTAGGGGAGGAATGGAATTTGGTAATCGAAGATTTAGTCTTGGACAGCAGATGGTACCCAAATAATCAAAATATAAGATTAAGATAGATTACACCCTAACTGGGAAACTTTCAGCGCTAGAGTTGTTTTCTCCTAATGTTGCCACCCCTGTCTTCAACCTCACAAGAGCATTGGTTACCATCATCTGTGAGAGGATTAAGGCACCTGGGGAGGGGTGGTGGGAGGAGGAAGCTCCCTGGTACTGCAGTTACAAACCCTGGCACTCAGAGTGGAAGGTGAGCCTCCATTCCAGGTAGGCTTCATCAGCACTCACTGCTCCTGGCAAGAACACAGCACAATTTTCTGCACCAGCCCTTCTATCATCATTAGAAATTGCTCCAGGGAATCAAGCGAACATAATTCTAGTGAGTAAAAGAGTCCCTGGGAGGCTTCACTATCTGCTACCATGAGCTGGAAAGGAAGAAGAACACGTTCTGCCTTGGGAAGGTTAGAAACATCTCCTGTTAACAGGTAAGCAAAAATTCTCTTTATTCTTTGATTTATTTTTAATCTAGTAGATTTTTTTCCAGAATCATCTGAGCTGGAGTCCAGGCACAGAGCTGTTTACTGTGCAAACAGATAGCGTGTGGTAACTGTTTACATTATCGGTGGAGCAGGCTTTGCTCATCAGGAGAAGATAGAGAGAGGTTTTTCCCATTCATTGTGGAGCCTGACCACACTGCACCCCGCCCCCTGCCTGGCACAGAAGACCTGTACAGCAATACAGCTGGCTTGTGTATTTAACAGCCTGTTGCTAAGGAATTTTGTTCCTGTAATCAGAGCTTCTGCCTTGATAAATTAATTGCGCTTTTAAAAAAAACCTTGAATTTGAGTAAAACCTGAGACTATCATGAGGGCTCTTGATTAATGTAAAATTAAAGCTCTTTCAAAAGCATTAATTGAATAAAGAAAACACTCCTCGAAAAGGTGTAAGGCCCTCCAAAACCATTTGAAGGTGTAGACCTTACAGCTTAGAATCTCACTAATTAATTAAGGTTATAAATGTCCTTTCAAACATTTAGGCTTCAGGGCATTTTATGTAAGTTTCTGTCTAATCTTCTTGTCTTGACCACTAGGCATCTATTTTTTCTTCTCACTTTGCTCTATCACGAATCTTATGTTTTCCATGTCCACAGGAAAATAAGTTCTAGAATATTTCTAGCTTAGTCTTTTGGCCTCTCCTTATTTGCCAAGGGCTGATGAAATGCTGTAATTAAAGGCAATCCATTTCTTCAGAGATGATGAAGCTAAGATACTCTCTTAACTTGGAAGAATTTGTTTTTTGACAATTGAAAGATACAAACTGCAAATATAATGTTAAATTAGTGTCAAGATTGAAAAACAATATGCTTAAAATATTGGGCAACTATTATTTATCCAAGCTATTATAAGGTAAAAAGAACCATAGGTTGTGTTATTTTCTGGTCTTGTGAAATGACTAGTACCACTTAACATGCTCTTGGCTATAAGTCATGGAAGATCCACAATGCCTAAATGCTGAGAAAATTAATTATCATACTGCACATCAGAGCTGGTGGTAGAGAGTTCTCTATAGCTGGTTAATTCAGATCAAATATTCTTTCTTCCCTCATCCTTTGGGCTGCCCCACCCATCAACCCCAACATGGGGAATTGAACCCAAGACCTTCACAATAAGCTCTATCCTCAGCCCTCTTTTTATTGTTTATTTGGAGACAGGTTCTTGCTAAGTTGCCCAGCCTGGGTTTGAAATTGTGATCCACTTGCCTCAACCTCCCAGAATGCTGGGATTGCAGCTGTGCATCACCACACCTGGCCTATTTGGGCCTTTGTCCCTGCATACATTCTGGTTGCAAGACAGTGTCATCGTCTCCAACTAGAGGCCAAATCTGAGTCAGGAAAGGAGTTCAGTTTTCTTCTTTTGTGTCTTGAACATAGACCTTTCCCTAAAGCCACCTACTAGAATTCTACTCACATCTAATTGGCCAATGTTGTGTCACATGCTCATGTCTAATCTGAAACCAGAGAGGAGAGTGGCTTACTGTGGTTGACTGTGGTCCCTTGACTCTTCCCCATGGGGTAGGGAGAGTCGTTTCTTCTCAGGAAGGGCATGACCCCCAACACCTACATGAAGGCAGAGTTCTGTCAGTCAGAGAGAGATGAGAGGAATGGCTGTTGGATCGAAAGATATAGGCACGAACCAGCATCTTCACTACAATGCTTTTGGCCTCTGCCCTGTCTCTTTTGTGGCTCCAATGGCTACTCTACTTCCTCTACCTGTACTCCAGATTTGAGGATTTCATGGGACTCAGTGCAGGCCCTGTTCATTTCTCTCTGTACTTTCTGCTTAGGAAATCCCATCTGTTTTCTTGTTTTAAATACTATCTCCATCCTTGCAACCTTCCAGATTGCTACCTTCAACTCCAACCTCTCTTCTCACTCGCTATTTGGACACCTAACTCTGGACTTGACACCTCTCCCTTCATGTTCCAGAAACATCTCAATTGTGACAGGTACAACACAAAGCTTTTTCTTTTCTTTTTTGGTACCGGGAATTGAACTCACAAATTCATGCTTGCCAGGCAGGTGCTGTGCCAATGAGCTACATCCCAGGCAAAACAGCTTTGGATAGTTTCCTAAACCAGCAACTCGTTGGGTGTTTCCATCTTCATGATAGCACCTTTGTCTGCCTAGTTGTCTAAGACAGATGCCTGGGAGTCCGTCTCAACTCCTACATTCTCTAAATACCTATGCCAACCGTTTTTCTTTTGTTCAACCCAGTGTCTCATATGCTGTTCTGAAGGCCCAGCCCATAGTAGGTACTCAGTGTTTGCTGGAATTTGATTGAATTACTCACGTAGGTCATATCTCAGCTGGAGAATGAAAACATGGCAGTTGGAAAGAGCATGAGGCTAATACTGGCTGCCATTCTGATGAAGGTGTTTATTCTGAGATGGGCAGTCACAGTGCTTTCCAAGTAGTACAATGCCATTTGTCCTCCCACACCGAAACATTCCTACCCATGTGGACAAGACTTCCACAAACATGAAAGTAGTGCGTAGAATCTGGCAAGGTACTTGGAGTTTCTCATAGATGCCTTGGACTCTAGAATGTTCCCCGTGGCAACACCAGAGGATGCCCAATGAGAATCGAAACTGTAATGCACAAACAAGTTTCTTTAATTCACAATTTTGGAACGAAGCACAGTCTCAGCAAGGCAGCAAGGTCCATCCACGGCTGTATCACCTCATGGTGTATAGAGCAAGGGCAAGAGTGTGTGCAGGGCAAGCAAGTGATTGTATCTTGAACCAAGAGCAGAGAAAGGACTGGGGCCAGGATTATTCCTGTTGGGAGCAGCTGGAGCTGGAAATTGGTCATATGTGTGACGGTAAGACAGAGCCAGAGTGCCTCAAGCAGTCAAACTACCACAGTCTTGAGAAAAACATCCTGCCTGGACAATTTCAGTCATTAGTTACTAGGCAACATTGCCTCTCATGGTACTAACTTTGCAAGGGTATAAATAAATACCCCTACTATTGTTGTTCAGTCCTCTACCCCTCCAAGGTAAAGACACCACTCCACTTGACCCCAGTTTTTGTCTCTTGTCTTTGTTTTCCTCATACCCACCAGTGTTCCTCCCTGGGGTACCCCAAGAGACCAATGAGTTCCCTACATAGTCCTTTTATAAAAGTCCTCTGAAGAGCTCAAAGGATTACATGTGAACTACCTTACTCCCCACAGTGACCTAAGGATCTCCTAACCAGGTCCCACCCCCAAAATATTCCACAGCCCTTCCCATCGCCTCTACTCTACAGACAAACCTTCAGCCACAGTGGACCATTGAGGGGCATAAGAGACATATGCCACCTTCAAACTATGGCACTGCCTCCCATGATATTGGAAAGATGGAGGATGATTCCAGTCAGCTAATGCTTCTTAAAAACCACTTGCAATATCTTGGATGTGTACAGCAATAAGCATTTCTTTTACCTGAGTCTGCAGCTTGGCTGGAGTGGCTGGTATAGGTTGGGATAATTCTTCAAATTCTCACTCTGGCTGGGTTTGATGGAAATGACTCTACCCCACATGTATTCATTTGGGTCTCAGCTGAAAGAGAAGCAGCTACTTAAGGAACACCCTTCTCATAATGATGATGAGAGCATAAGAGGGTAGCTCTTGTCCTTTTAAACTCTAGGCCTGGAAGTGGCACAATGTCACTTTTTCAAATTATTTAAGGCAAGTGCAAGTCCAAGCCCAAGATCAAGGGCAACAGTGTGATGCCTTTTTTGGGAGGACCCACAGAGTTATGGGGTAACGAATATGGACATAAGGAGGGTGAGGACTGGGGCAATACTTAGCCTTTTACTACACATGGAAAGAAATGAAAAGAAAGCTTGGGTTCATGTTGAACCAGTTGCATCCAGGGTGAACCTCCATTTCCCCTTATTCCTGGCTATCCTTCACTGCACCTCAAGGTACACCTCATAGCCCCTTTGGAATTACCCAGTGCAGGTTCCTTCCTCCCAAATCCGTCCGTTATTTATTCAGTAATGCAGGACTGCTTTCCGGGTGAGAGCCCTAGATGTTGATTTCTCTACTATGGTTGTTATGGGAAACATTTCATTTCACATCTGCTGACACAATTTGCTGTCTCTTTCTAAAAAAAAAAAAAAAAAAAGAGAGAAAGAAAGCAAGAGGGAAGCTAGTACTCTGATGGCTGTAAAGGATAATGAGTAATTTATTCAGAGCTATATACAAATCAGACTATCGTCTTTCAGACAGAATCAATAATACAATTTTAAGCCCACACACATTTACAAATGCTAGTGCTCCAGCACAGCTGGGTTGCCATGGGCAACCAGGGCATACCAGCTTGTGATCTAAAACAGGCTGCCGCTGTCTTCCAGCCTTGTAAGCGCATTCTGCAGACAGAATTCCAGGGAGCCCAGGAGTTTGCCTTGGCTCTGATCTGGCCGCCACACAAGTGCACCCCTGTGATGGTTTGGATTAGTTCTTGTCGGAACTGCTTAGCTTTATGTAAACCCCTATTTGCCCAGGCCTTCTTCTCTAAACCTCCCGTGTCTGTGCTTCAGTAGGCTGGGAAATGCACAGGGAGGCATGTGAAGGAGCTGCGGAGGAGAGCAGATGAAAAGAGCTCCACCCAGAGCCTCTGGTGCTCAGGGCAGAGGGGGCCACGGCCCCAGGCCCACTGGAGGGAGCCGGGTGGTTGGTGGTCGGACAGCTGGGCATAATGGGTCTTTCCCATAAGGACTGAAGGGGTGCTGGTTGCTAACATACGTTGAAAAGAAAACAAGGGCAAGACACAGGGAGGTATGAGGGGGGAGGGGACAGAGCGCTGAAAGCAGGATCACAGGCAGGCAAGTCTCATTAAGAGAGCTGGGGGAGGGGTGGAGCCACAAGAATAAGCCATGGTGGCTCCATTTAAATAGGTCAATACTAATTTAAATGCATTGTCAAAGGAGCCTGCATCATGTTATTTCCTAGTGGAAAAACCACTGAAAAACTTTTAATAATGAATGGGGACTGAGTGGATAAAGAAAAGGGAGGAGGAGAAAAAATAAAATCATGATTTAACTTCTGAGTTTGGGCAGCCGGGTTCCATTTTCAGGCAAGTAAGGAGAGAAAAGAATGAAAAGCACTTCCGGGTCAAAGCCTGGGAAGCTAGTCGAATGGCAAGGGAAGCCAGGCTGGAGTAGCACGTGGCACGCTGAGATCAGGAGCCAGCCGGGCAGCCAGGAGGAGAGATTCTATGGCCAAGAAAGCAGCCCTAGAACTTTAGGTTAAGTGGGTCTCCCACCCTCGCAACTCACGCTAATCTGCGCCCCAGTGTTTCTGGCTCTGGGGTTCATCCTTCGCTCTCAATTCCCTTGTTCTTAAATTGCCTTGTTTCATATTTCCCAGTATCTGCTCCCAAGCTGTGATCCACAGTCTCTTCTGACCTACTGTCCTTGGCCGTCACCATCAGAAGGTTGATCCTTGTGCGCAGGGACTCCACTAATGCTGACCTTTCTCGGAACAACAGAACTGGGGCTGGGGATTTAGCTTAGCGGTACAGTGCCTGCCTGGCAAGTGCAAGGTCGTGAGTTTGATTCCTGGTACCTGAGAAAAACCAAAAAAAGAAAAAACAACAGAACCAATAGTCTCCATCCAGCCTGTCCCAAGGCTCCCTTCAGTGAGGACCCTCATCCCATTGTGACTTCTAGGCAGTCCTTCCCAGCTCTCCTGAATAAGTTCCTGTTTCCTGGTGGACCTTTCCATCTGGGTGTCTCAAAAGAAGCCTTGATTCAATTATTATGAACTGCAGATTTTCTTTTGTTTACTGTTTTCCTATTTACATCAGTCAGAACCCGAGTCATCCTTCTTCTTCCCCAGTTTCAGCCATGGAAGCCTATTATTTCAGCCCACCCTGAGTTCAGACCTTGTCTTAATTCAGACACTCTGCAGGTCTGTTCTGGGCTCCTGCAAATGGCCTCTGTCCCATCCAGTGTCTCCCTGCTGCTGCATCTTTAAAATGGTCTTTTAAAGATGCCTTGCTCAGGTGGTTCTCATTTTCTTAAGGACGATATCCAGCGTCCTTAGTACAACATATACTGAGGATCTAACTCCCTGGAATTCATTGGTCTCATCCCTTTGTCCTCCCTGGCTTGCTCCAGAGCTTCTCCATGTGCAGCCAGGAGGTACTCCATGACCCCATCAGCATCCAGCTCATTCTTGCCTCTGCACTGTTCTGTTTACCCTAGCACTTCCTAATAAGGCACAACTTCTCATTTGCCCGGAAAACTAAAACTTATCTTCCAAGGGCTTCTCCATAAAGCAGCTCCCCACCCTCACCAATAGGCTTCGTCCATAATAAATACTGGTCAAAGTAAGAGAAGGTTTCCAGCAATGCTGTCAACAGGCCCACTCCTGTTTTAGAAAGGTCAGCTTCCAGTGTGGAGTGGAATCTGACTCTGGAGTAAGCCACCTTTTGACAATTAGCTATAGGTTTGGAGGACAGATTCTGCTAAGCAAGACAATAACACGGGTACTAATAGCATTTGGAATGAGCCTAGAGGTTCTGTAACCCAACCTCTCATTTTAGGATTGTGGCTGAGAGGGCCCAGTGGCATAGCCATCATCACATGCTTAAATAATGAGGAAGCCCTAAAAGCACAGACCTGGCCTGGTGTTTATCGGTATTTCCTATACTATTTTTTTCTTGTAGTAAATGAGTGCCTCTAAAACAGGTGGTCATTAAATGAATGCTTTTTAAGTGGTTGGCTATTTTCTGGTTATGAAATAAGTATTCACTGTACAAAATTATAAATTATATGGGGTTACTATAGAAAATGTAGATGAGACAGAACAATAAAGAGAAGATGGGAAGTATGTGTGAACTCTTCCCCAGACAGACAATTGGTTTTTCATCTTGGATGTTTGTACTACAAACTCCCTCAAACTAGCTCAAGCCAAGGGGCTTTGTGGTGGGATCACAGTTAGAGAAACAGGGAATTTCCTGGTGATTTTAGAACAGATAACTGTCTTGGGCTGGCCCTTAGGCTGCATGGAGCAGTGGCCCTGGATTGAAAGGCTACCCAGAAATCCATGAACAAATAGCTCAAAATCGCTTCCCTGAAGTCCCACTGTTCACATAATGCAGCCTGCACTATGTCTGTTTATTTCTGCTGCACCACCATCCCCTGAACACTTTCTCAGTGTGATAGTATAAACACTGAGACTCACACTGGCCCAACCCATCTTTTCAACAGTCCTCAGCTTGGTGGACAAACTTTATATGTCACCCAGTCAGCTGTGGACAGGAGAATCACAGGTACTTGGCCAGCCTCTCATAGGACAGGAGGCAGTTCTGTCCTAAATAATGAGAACAACAACACTGATGATCATAACAGTAAGTGATAATAATAGCTATGTTAGCTTTCAGTCTCTGTGGTAAAATACCTGAGATAATCCACTTAAAAGGAGAAAGAATGTATTTCGGCTCACGGTTTCATAGATTTCAGTCCCTGGTCAGTTGGCTCTGTTATTTTGGGCCCCATGGTGAGGTGGTGTATCACAGGGAGGGCATGGTACAGCAAAGCTCCTCACCTCGTGGCCAGGAAGCTAAGAGACAGAGGAAGTACTGAGGTCCCTCAAGGGTGCGCCCCCAATGACCTGACTTTCTCCCATTAGGCTCCACCTCTGAAAAGTTCTACAACCTCCCAATAATGCCACATGCTGGAGACCAGACTTTAATGCATAGCTTTGGGGACATTCCAGATTAAAACTCTAACAACAGTTAACACTCATGGAGCACCTACTATGTGCCTTCTACTGTTCTAAAAACCAGACACACATAACATTTACGCACTCAACAAGGTAGGTACTGTGATGATCACCACTTCACAATGGGGAAAATTAAATATTGTCAGACATACATTTTCTCTACACTCTATTACTTAAGGAAATAAAGAGGTGCATGTATAGTGTTTCCATTTCAAATGGAATCTCTCAGGCTCCTTCCTGCAGAGTCCCATTGATTTAATTTTGGTTTCCCAAAGTGCTTCATTTAAGAGTTCCATGCTCCCAAATCATCTCTCCCTCTCATCACACCTCCCCCTGTCCAGACCCTACTTTAGTCAATGGACTCCTTGCTCTCCTCCCTTCCCTTCACCTCACCCCAGAAGAGCTCAGCATGGCTTGTTGGTGTGTAAGGGCTGCCATTAGTAAAGATATAAACACTATACTTTGTGGAGCCAATAACAAGATGCATCAAGCCTTCTTCCTAAGGGGACACTTCTTCATCACCCAATAATCCTGACCCCCGAAGACCACCGTCCTCCCCTATGACTGGGGAAGGAAGATCAAAATCTAGTTTATAGCTGCCAGCTGTCCCCTTCAAGGGATAACTGGCCTACCTCTTGCTTCATTTTCCCAGAGCCAAAATTATGGATAAAATAAAGAGATTATTAAGTTCTTTTGCCTTATTTGGCAACCAAAGGGATGAGTTTCTCCTGAAAGTCTGTATTTCAAAAAGAGGCAGCAAGCAAGAACTTCAAAACTGAGAGTTTAAGTAAGAGACTAGCAGGTGTTACTCTAAGTAAGATACAAAGGGGTTCTGTGCTAAAAGAAGTCTGAAATCTATTACTGCCTCTGTTTGCTTAAGATGGAAATACTAATGGGGAAGACAGCAATCGTAGGCACCTTTAGGGATTTTTCTGAGCAGCCTCTGTAACATTGTTGTAAAATGAACAGTAATTAGGATTATTGCTTAAACATCCTGTCATTTATACCTAATTACCTTGTACTACAATAAAAATTATCATGAAGTCTGTGTCAGATTCGCTTTGTTGTAAACTTGATTTAATTACAATCCTTCATTTTCATGGAGTTTGCCTTAGTATTTTATGCTTCCTCATTGTATTGTCTGTTGAGAACTGAAAATATTTGGTGGGGGTGGTGGTATTGGGATCCATTTCTTTCTTTCTTTCTTTCTTTCTTTCTTTCTTTCTTTCTTTCTTTTTTTCCTTCTAGCAAGGTGGAGGGCACTCAGTTTGATGTTTTCTGCAGCACCAATTGAGGCAGAGATCCCATCCTCACACCCTAACAGTCCTTTCTACATTTTGAAGCCACCTTCAAGATTGTGGCTGTCTGGGTTGCTCAAAGAGAATTGCACGCAGGCTGGGATGGGCCCCTAGTTCCTTTCAGAGAATCTTAATGGGTCTGTGCCTGTGTACAGCATCCTGAACTCAGAGGCAATCCTGGGGGACTCGTTGATGCTTGAGCTCACACTTGCCCTGCTGGGCATCGGCCACGAGTACAGCAAGGGCTGCTGGATACAGAGCCCCCGGCCTGGCTGCTGTGGGCCTGCCTCACATGCCAGCGGATGCTCAGCCTCTCAGTGGACTTGGAGGAGTTGGCAGCAGGGAGGACGCCTCCACACCACGCAGACCCTGTATAGAGCCTGAGCCCAGGAAAGGTAAGTGGGCCTCCAGTAGACAGCCAGAGTAGTCTCTCAGGCAGGACCCTAGGATTGGGTTGCAGCCCCCAAGCAGAACCAGGAGGTCAGCCACCACCCATGACCTAGGGAAAAGCCGGGGTCTGTATTAGATGTGTGGCAGTTTCCTGCCTGTGAGGTCTCACCCCTCTCTGCTCTATAACCATCCTTTATCCCTAGCACTCCTTCTAGAGCATCACTTACGGTTCACCTGGCTTCTACATGCTTCTTTCTCCTTCTCGGGTCTAGCAACATCTGCTTTTCAATCTCCAATTCTTTTCCAATTCCATTCTTTTCTTTCCTAGGTAACAGTTACCTCTGGATAAACCAGAGTCATGCTAATATGTTGTGAGTATCAATAAATTCCAATGATCCATTTCACTTGGCTTAAATTCAGCAAATGTTTATGGAGCAATACCATGAACCAATCCTTAGAGAAAAAGAAATTTAACAAAATCTAGCCCCTGAAGACTTTATACAGGTACTCTAACTTTTCCTTTAAGGACAGGTGATAACATGGTGAGATTTATTTAAAAACAGTGTGTTTATATTCATGTGTGCTCAGAATACAGCAAGCATATCAAATCCATGATTTCATGATTACTGTTGTTTAGAATCAGGATAAAGAAGATAGCATGTAAGATAAAGAAGGCTATTGTTTTACTTACTTTTCTCATTGCTGAGACAAAATACCTGATGCCCAAAGTTAAGGGAGGAAAGGTTTATTTAGTTCACAGTTTGTAGAGGCTTCAGCCCATCATCAGCTGGCTCCGAGGCAAGGTGGCTTGACAGAGAAGAGTTCATAGTGGGCAGAATGTAGCAAAGCAACAAGGGGCCTCAACAGCATCTTTCTGCCCCTTTCACATTGTATCAAGCCTGCTGGCATTAGGGTGGTACCAAACCAATCAGTGGACTAATTTAGTAATCACACACTGTTAATAGCAACATCACACACTCTAGATCCAGTCACCTCAGAAAAAGCTCCACCTGTAACCACATGAGACTTTAGAGGGGCAGCTAGACCCAAACCACAGCAGCTACTTAAAGAAAAATACTGTCAGTAATAGAATGGCAAAATCTGTGCAGATAGACTCATGGCTTTAATATTTAGGAAGCAGGAATTCAGTAGGAGAGTGTTATAGTTTAAATACAAAGTGCGAGCCAAAGATGCATGTACTAAAGTCACTAAACTTTTGATGAGTTTACAGCTAAAGGGGCTGTTGTAGGTGGGTTCTAGTTGGAAGAAGTAGATCACTGGAGACACGCTTTTGAAGAGTATATCTCTTTTCTCTCTGCTTCCTGGCTCCTATGAAGCAAGTAGCTTTCCTCTGCCATGCCCTTCTGTCATGATTTTCTAATGTGAAGCCACCTACCGTGGACCAAAACATCTGAAACTGTGAGCCTAAATAAAACTTTTTTCCATGAAGTTGTCCATTTTTTCCCAGCTGTGTAAAAGCTGACTAAGGCAAAGAGAAAGACTTGTATCTAAAAGATATATCCTCCTAATACAAGGAGGGAGAAATTACTTCTGAATTGGGGGACAAGGAAAACCTCACAGAAAATGTGGCATTTGAGATTGTCCTTCAAGGACGGATAAGAATTTTCCTTTGTCTGTGAAATGTAGAGGCTACTCATCTGAAGGAAACAGCACAAGCCATGGCACACCACTTATGGAAGTACATGGGACCTGAGAATCAGGAATGGGACTTCTGCTGACCAGTGAGAGTGATAAAAATTGGGTTTTGCTCTTTTTCTCTTAGTGAATTATGTGGGTAATATTTCAAAAAGGTTTTCCTAGGGCAGGAATCTTCATGTTGTGAGTGTTATGGCTTGTATCTAGATGTTCCCCCAGACCTCATGTGGTCATAGGTGGCAGTTTTTGGAGATGGCTGGATCTAGGGTGTGTGATACTGGGATCAAGGGTGAGATGCTGGGGCTAAGGATGTGATACTGTGTGTTATTACTAAATTCGTCCACTGATTGGTTTAACATAAACTGGGTATAGATAATGGAAAGGCCTACCCCAGGTGAGGGTGGTACCATCCAAAAGGTGGGTAGCCTAGAAATTATAACAGGGAGAGGCAGGCTGCTGCTGCCATCCTAGCATGCTGCTTCTGTTGATATGTTAGTACTGCTTGCTGCCTTCTGCCTACCCTGCCCTGCTATGGACTGTTTCTCCTCTGTTATGTTGCTCTGCCTGCCACCCTGTTTTGGAGTCAGCTGACCATGGACTGAAACCTCTACAAACTGTGAGCTAAATAAACCCTTCCTTCCTGAACTTGTGGGTGTTGGATGTTCTGTCTCAGCATTGAGAAAAGTAACCAAGACAGAGAGTGAGCTGCATGGTCAAAAAATTGATTTAGTGGGGTATGACTAGTGTCTAAAATAATTTCAGACAACTGAAAGTGTTTAGAGTACATGATCCAACTTGAGTACAAGAAGTGGATTGTGAGCTCTTGTTTTGTGAGTGTAAAGTCATGCAATGCAGTTAAGAAACCTTTTGCCTCCATGTGATGAGACTCATACATGGTGGAACTTCATGGGAATTAGAATCTCCTTCTGGGCTTCTCTCAAGTTAGCACATATTGCCATAATCCATGTAGATTCTGCTCTAAAATTCCCATTGCCAATCAAACCTTTCTGTTGTCTTCTGAGATGAAATGAGGAAGATTTGGTAACCATCAGGGGATGGAAGAGCCACAGTTCATGGCGGAGTTTCAGTTTTTTTTCAGCTAGCCTGGGTTTTTGTTTTAAAACAGTTTTATTGAAATTTAATGGATGTACAGTAAACTGTACATATTTAACATATAAATTTGATGTATTTAGGCATGTGGTTATGCCATGAAACCATTGCCACAATCAAGGAAACATCCATATCCATTTTTTCTAAAAGTTTCCTCATGCCCCTTTTCTCTACAGTAAGAATATGAGACTTACCTTATTGTCAGATTTTTAAGTGTGCAGTACGGTATTGTTGACTCCAGGTGCTATACTGCTCTATACAGCAGATCTCTAGAACTAATTCATTTTGTACAACTGAAACTTATGAAGGTTCTTCCAAGAATTAAAAATAGACCTACCATATGATCCAGCAATTCTACCCCTAGGTATACCCAAAAGATTCAAGGTCAGGATCTTGAAGACATATCTGTCCATCTATGTTCATGCCAGCATTATTAACCATAGCGAAGATATAGAAATAACCAGGAATGGTTTTTAAACCTTTGCTAATTGAATGAACAACTAGTTTGGCACCACTGTTCTCGTAGCCCTATTGTTTGTGGCTGACTGGCTTTGGCAGGTGTCTCTGAGGTCTGGAGCTCCTTGTTGCCATCTTGGAATGGTAATATGGTTAGAAATTCCCCACATGAGGCATATCTGATCTGGTACAGAGTCTGGGCTGTGCAAGAGAATGTGAGATGATTTCACTTCAAAGAAGAAGCAATGGCCTAAAAGTGATACATATTTAAATTAGCCACAGGGAAATAGGCACACAGCATTTATTTTTAATTTGTGTTAGAATATATAAGAGCCAGGGTTGCTCATAGAGCAGAGTTCTGGCTTTGAGTGTAGGAGATAAAGACATCTTCAGCTTTACCACTCGCTTCTTTTCTGAAAGATAGTGGGAAGAAGCCCAGAAAAGGGAGCAGGAAGCAGGATGTGTGAGCTGATGTGAATTTATCACCAGGGTCTCCAGATTCCTTTCGTCCCTGAAGAATCTAAATTTGTACCTCCATCATCCTGAGCCAGCTCCTTCTTGTAGTATGCCCCCACCTAGTATGCCCCCACCCTCAAGACCTGCTCCCAGGAAGTTATAGAAGTTTCTTTCTCAGTCTGGTATAACTGACTCACAATAGCTTTCATTTACTTTTGTAGACACTATGGCATTTCAGCAAGACTGAGTACCTCAGTGGCTAGGAAAGCAGCTGCAGCTGGGCCATCTGGCATAGTCAGTAGGGACAGCATCCATGTGACACACTTAAAGCACCATGTAGTAGCTGGCTATGCCTCTGTCTTAGCCTGCCTTATACTGCTATAACAAAATACCCAACACTGGATAATGTATAAATAAAAGAGGTTTATTTGGTTCATAATTCTGGTGGGTGGAAACCCAGACACTGTATCCCAGACATCTGTTGGCTGCATCATAACATGGCAGTGAAAGAAAAGGGGAACCAGCTACCTATAAAAGAGGCTGACAAGGTGAGGCAGCCTTAATTCATAGCAACACAGTGTCTCTGAAACTAACCCTATCACAAGACCCAACTCATTCCTGGCAAACATTAGTCTATTAATAAAATTGGAGTTCCTAGGACCCATTTGGCCCTGCTGTTTAAAACTTCTACTGCAGACCCCCTCACCCTTGCAGGAGCAATGCTGAGCCCTGGATAGCTGCTCCCTGTATCTTCACCATGGCAGTAGCAATGCTGAGCCCTAGACAGCTTTGGGAAACTCTGTAAGCCAGGATGCAACTCCCCACCATTGCTGGAGGGATGCTGAGACCCAGACAGCTTTGAGGACTTTGGTGAGCTATGCCTCGCTCCCCTACACTGTTGAAGGAGCATTGCTGAGCCCTAGTGAACTCTGGGAGCCTTGGTGAGCTCCCCTGTGGTCCCACTGTCACAGAAGGGATGCTGAGCCCCAGAGAAAGTTGGGATCCTTGGTGAGCTGCATCCTGCCCCCCTAATATTTTGGGAGTGACGGTGATCCCTAGTGAACTTCAGGAGCTCAAAAAATGTCAAAATGAAGGAGCAAAATGCAATCTCAGACTTCCAGCCCATCCAGAACAAGTCCAGGAGGCACTGACATAGAAGAACTTGTAAGTCACACACATGAAATTTCTGAAATGATAGCAACTGAAGTAAAAAAACAGCTATATCAAGCCATAGAAGAAATCACATCAGAAATAATCTCTCAGCTGGGCACGGTTGTGCTTGCCTGTATTCCCAGCACTCAGGAGGCTGAGGCAGGAGGATCATTGCAAGTTCAAGACCAGCCTGGGCTACAAAATCAGCTCAAGACCAGCTCTATGAACTGCACTATGAACTGCACTCTGTGAACTCACTATGAACTGCACAGTGAGACCCTGTCTCAAAAAGACGAAAAAAGAAAAAAAAAAAATCTCTCAGGTAAAAAAAGAAATGACAACAATAATGAAAGAATTGCTTAGCATAACAGAAGAAGACATAGAAAAAAAGAAGGGCATACAAAAATGATGGAAAAACTGAATGAAAAATATAGGAAAGAATTAGAATGTATGAGAGATTTAAACAGATATTCAGGAAATTAAAAATTCCACTAAAAGCTGGCAAAGCTGCTTGAACGCAACTGAAGATAGACTTTCAGATCTTAAAGACAGCACTGCAGTTAGTAATCATGAAAGGAAAGATCTTTTAAAAATAACAAGGAATCAGGAAATAACAATTGAACAGCTCCAAGATGATGCAAAGAAAAACAATATAAGACTGATAGGTGTCAACGAAACAGCAGGAGTCAACATGGATGACGTAGTGATTATTTGCAAGAGTAGTTAACAGAAAATTTCCCAAGCATGAGAAGACGAATCTGACATACAAATAAGTGAGGCACAAAGAACTCCAATTAGCCATAACCAAAATAAATCTATACTCAGACACATAATAATCAAGATCCCAGAAATTCAGCAAAAGAACAGAATATTAAAAGCTGTCAGAGAAAAGAAACAGATCATGTAGAAAGGAAAACCCACCAGAATCATGGCAGATTTCTCAACACAAATCATCAAGTCAAAAAGAGCTTGGAGTGAAGTATTTCAGGTCCTGAAAGAAAACAACTTCTAACCCAGATTGATGTACCCTGCAAAACTATGCTTCAAAATTAATGGACAAATAAGATACTTCCACAACAAAGAACAGCTGAAGAAATTCATCACCACCAAACCACCCTTATGAAGAGCACTGCAAGGTATTCCAGAAAGAGATAAAAATGACAACTTCAAGAATAATACAACTTTAAGAATAAAAACAATACAAGCAGAACAAAGCAGTTAAACAGAGGGGAAAAGTAGGGAACCAACAGAGGAAAACTAACATGATAAAGATAAGCCAGTACATATCAGTTATAACCATCAATATAAATGGCCATAATGTACCAATCAAAAGAAGCACCTGGTAGAGTGGATCAAGAAACAAAATCTAACAATATGCTATATACAAGAAACATATTTAACTCTAAAGGAAATTCACAGACTGAAAGTCAAAGGGTGGAAAACAATACTCTATGTGACAGGAACCCAGGAAAAAGCAGGGGTAGCTATTCTGTTTGCAGACAATGTGAACTTCAAGAACAATCAAAAGAGATAAAGGAGGTCACTATATACTTGTTAGGGTAAAACTGCAAGAGGACGAGATAACAATCATAAGTATCTATTCACCAAATACAGGAGCACCCAACTATATAAGACACATTTTAACAGACATGAAAAATCAAATAAACAATAACACAATTGTAATGGGGGAATTTAACACCTATTGTCACAAAGAGATAGATCTACTAGGAAAAAATCAGCCAAGAAATAACAGAACTAAATGAAACATATGAAAAATTGGACTTAATAGACCTTTACAGAGTGTTTCACCCAATAATATCAGAATATGCATTCTTCGCAGCTGCACATAGGGTGTTCTCTGAAATATACTATATACTAGCAAATAGAACATGCTTAAGGAAATGCAAAAGAACTGAAATATTCTATGCATGTTATCTGACCACAGAGCAATGAAATTGGACAAAAGAAATTACTGACAAAAGAAATCATAAAAATTCCATAAACACATTGAAATTAAATATCACCCTCAAGAGCAACCAGTGGGTCACAGAAGAAATTAAGCAATATTTACAATCAAACAAAAATGCATATACAACTTATAGGAACCTGTGGAACACAATGAAA
>NW_004955431.1:14834195-14850179 GCF_000276665.1 Chinchilla lanigera | reverse complement strand
CAAGGATGTCCACTGTCACCACTCCTATTCAATGTAGTTTTGGAAACATTAGCCAGAGCAATTGGACAAGAGAGAGAAATAAAAGAAATAAGGATTGGAAAGAAGTTAAATTATCCTTATTCACAGATGACTTGGTACTCTACATAAAAGATCCCAAAAACTCCACCAAAAGACTTGTAGATTTAATAACCAAATTCAGTAGCATAGCTGGATATAAAGTCAGCACTCAAAAATCAATAGCATTCCGGTACACAGCAAACACACTGAGAGAGAAATTAGGGAAATCACACCTTCCACAATAGCATCCAAGAAAATGAAATACATAGGAATCAGTCTAACAAAGAAAGTAAAAGATCTGTACAGTGAAAATTACAATACTCTGAAAAAAGAGATTGAAGAAGATTTCAGAAAATGAAAAGATATTCCTTGCTCATGGATAGGAAGAACAAACATTGTGAAAATGGCCATACTCTCAAAATTGTTATATAAATTCAATGCAATGCAATCCCAATTAAAATACCATTTATATACCTCATAGATCTAGAGAAAACATTGCTAAAATTCGTCTAGAAAGAGAAGAAACATAGAATAGCAAAAACAATCCTGGGCAACAAAGGCAAGGCAGGAAGCATTACAATCACTGACTTGAAATTGTACTACAAATCTACTGTGATAAAATCAGCATGGTACTGGCAAAAAAAAAAAAAAGCCAGACCTGAAGATCAATGGGAACAGATTAGAGGATGCAAACACAACTACAAACACACTCAGCCACCTTATCTTTGACAAAGAAACCAAACATGTTCACTGAAAAAAAGCCTCTTTAATGAATGGTACTGGAAAAACTGGCTTTCCACATACCAATGACTAATATTAGACCCATGTTTATCACCATGCAGTAAACTAAAGTCAAAATGGATCAAAGATCTAAATACTAAAACAGAAACACTAAATCTACTGGTAGAAATCTGAAAGACATAGGGGTAAGCAGAGAGTTCATGAACAAAAACCCAATTGTGTGAGAACTACTTCAAAGAATCAACAACTGGGATCTCATCTTATTGAAAAGTTTTTGCACATTAAAAGAAATCACCAACAGAGTAAAAAGAAAACTCATGAATTGGGAAAAAATTTTAGCTGACTGTCTTTCAAAGAACTTCCATCTAAAGCATATAATTTTTAAAACTTAGGACCCCAAATTCAAAGACCCAATCCAAAAATGGGCAGATGAAGAAATACAAAAGGCAAAAAAATATGAAAAATGTTCAACCTCAGTGGTCATTCTAGAAATGCAAAGTAAAACAACATTGAGATTCCATCTCACCCTAGAAAGAATGGCCATTTTCAAGAAGTCAATCAATAACAGATGCTGGAGGAGCTGTGGGGAAAAAGGAACACTTTTCCACTGTTGGTGGGAGTGCAGACTGGTGCAACCACTGTGGAAATAAGTGTGGAGCTTCCTCAGAAAACTAGGATTAGAGGTCCCATTCAACCCAGCTATTCCCATTCTGGGTATTTTTCCAGAAGAACTGAAAACATCATACCACTATGACGTATGTGAACCCATGTCTATAGTAGCACAATTTGTCATAGCTAAATCTTGGAAACAACCTAAATTCCCATCAACCTAGGAATGGATAAAAAAGATGTGGTATTTTTATACAATAGAGTATTACTCAGTTATAAAAAAAGATAAACCCAGGCTTGTACAGGTAAATGGATGCAACTAGAGACCATACTCATAAGTGAAATAAATCAGAACCCCATGTGTAAACACTTTATTGTCTCCCTAGCATAAGAATCTGAAAGAGTAAATAAAACCCAAAAGGTACAATAGATATTGTGAAAGGGAAAGAAATTGCTCAAAGGGAAGGAACAACTAGGATGAGGGAAAGGAGAAAAGAAAGAAAGAAGGAAGGGAGAAAATATATATGTGTATAGAAGGATAACTGGGATAATTGAACGGCTGATATCTGTTGGTTTATTGAGAAGAACAGTTAATGCTTAAATCTTTTTTTTTTTTTTTTGACCAATTTTGCATGCTTGTACCTGGTAATCTGAGCAACTACTTTGAAGACAGCAATATGCAATATAATAACCATTGTTGAATTCCTAAAAAAATAAACTTTTACCTCCTGGCACTGTCACATTGGGAGCAGGTTTTTAGCACATAAACCTGTGGGGGACAGATCATATCCAAATCATAGCACCCACCTTTGCATGCAGTCAGATTTGGTTGATGATACTTAGACTTTTAAAGCTGGAGAGAACCAGGTCAAATTTCTTTCCCTTAGGGATAAACTAAAATTTGGAAGCATGAAACCATTTCAGTTCTGTTTAGCAGGTTTGTTTTGAGGATCTACTGCATGCCAGACCCTGTGCCTCAAAGACAGCCAGGAATGAATACTATGTGAGACCTTCTTGTTAGTCTGGGAAGACACAGGACATTCTTGCTTCTAAGGGCACGTCTGATGTTGACTTGGGCAGATGGCCATTGTAGGCAGCATTGTAAAGATGCCTATATTTTTAGAACTATGGATAGTGACTCATCAAGTAGTCCTTGAAGGGTGTGGTCATTGTCATGTCCCTAAAGTTTTGGAGGATAAAGTTAGATTCATGAGCCAGGAATTAAAGAAGCAAACCCAAAAACTTTGCAGTTGTAAGCTTCTCCTGGTTCAGTTGAAATCAACAAATTCTTATGACAGAAGGTGCTGTGATTTTCAGACTTCAAGTCCTGACTCACTCTTGGGTCGTGAAGTCAATCTAGTAGATAATAAACCCAGTTTAGGGAAACAAAAAGGAAATAATAGAAAGGAATAGAGTAGAACAGAATAAAAATAGTAGAATATATTGCACATATTAAAGGTAATAGTATGTCATAAACACATGTATGTGCATGCACATACATAATATATATATATATAACATACATGTGTATATATATGTTTAACAGGTTTTTACTGAGGATTGTGATATAAAAGAAAGTTTGAACGTCATGATTTATAGCACATACCATTGGAAGGGATGATATTTCAGTGTGCCTGTGATAGAACCAACTAGTATACATGAGTTAATAGTGCATCAGCTGTCTGTTATCACGGTAATGAAGTGTAACCACTGGAAACCCTCAATGGCAGATGACAGTAACCATCAGTTTCTCACATGCTTGAGTGTTAGCCTGTGAGCTCTATTTGTTTGGCTGGCTTCACCGTCTGAAAACCAGCAGGCTATTGGCTGATCTGAGATTCACTTGGCTGGTATGTCTAGGGTAATTGGGCCTGCTGTGTGTGTCTGTCACCTTCTAGTGGACTAGCCTGAGCATGTCCTCAGGGCCACGGCACAAACAAGAGGGAATGTTCAATTAGCCTCAGTTTCCATCAGATTTTCTAATTTTCCACTGACCAAAGTTATACATCAAGCCCAGAATCAGAGTGGGAGGGTGTTGAAAATTACATGGCAAAGAGTGTGGACAATTTGTTCAGTTTACCACAATGAGCAATAATATTCCATTGTTTTGACTGATCTTGTCATCAGACCATTGATCTTCTTTTCTCAGATTTTGGTTTCAACATGTGGTGCCTAGAACTTCAGAAAGTGTGGCTAAAGATTTTCTCCTTTTTTGGCCTAACAAGAGGAAGTTGCAGGTGGCAGACAAGGAGGTATTGACCTACATCCTCAACCCTTTTTTAATTTTTTACTTTGAGGCTTGTTAAGTTGCCCAGGCTAGGTTCAAACTTGTGATCCTTCTGCCTCACCCTCTTAGAGGGCTATTACTCCTGAATTAAAAAGCCTTTTTTGTTGTTATTGCTTTGAGACAGGGAGATACTCTCACTATGTAGTTCAGGCTGGCCTTGAATTCTCTGTGTATCCCCAATGTTCCCAATGACCTAACTTTCTCCCACTAGGCCTCTCCTCCTAAAAATTCCATAACCTTCCAATAGCACCACGAGGTTAAAAACCAGGCCTTTAACACGCAGACCATTAGGGGGCATTTCAGATCCAATTTATAAGAATGATGTAGGTTTACTGAAGAACCGTTTGTAGCTACCTCTTTTTCCTCTTCATCAGAAACTTGCCATGGACTCCTTTAAATTTCAGTCCAGAGAACTAGCCCAGACTTGCTGGAGTTACTCTGTTTCAAAGCCTTAAGACAACGAGATTGTTTTTTTTTTTCTGAAGCGATAGAGATAGCCACTCAAGAAATAGATTTTCAAAGGGATGCTTAATTCGATTAATTAGTCAATTCCCCTGTCCTAGATGAGAAATTGTATGTAAACCACCCTGACAGAGGAGACTTACAATGAGAAGCAAAGAAATGTTGGGTTGTAACAATAGGAGAGCTAATTTGCAATGCAAATGAGAACCAGCAGGCAAATGAACCCTTATGGGAAAGCCATTCTAATCACAAAACTCACTTGCTTTGGGGAGACTGCAGTGTAAGGACAAGCAGAATCATAACTCCATGAATCCCGTTTAATATAGTATATTAGGGAATTAGCCAGGTAGTTTTCTATGAAATTGCATATGAATGAAACAAAATGCATCGTTTGACAGTAGATAATATCTTTAAAACTTGAATCCACAATTGCAGACTGAATTATTTATGATTGTCAGCATATAGCTATGATTGTTTGGATATAAAATAGTCAGGCTTTTCCCTCTGTTTTTATTTGTAGGAAAACAAGTCATTCAAGCTTTTTGGTGATACAATGTGACTTGCTGTCGATGGTAGTAAAGAATTTTCAAACCCTGCCAAGCACAGGAGTACCCAGAAAGGACATATGTTTTCTCTGCTTTGTGTTCCAAATTTGCCTTAAAAACATGCAATTATGTGAAGGCTTGATTTATATTTTCAAGAAAAAGCACAATAATGGCCCTGTTTTGTAGCTGGCTGTGTTTCTCCAATATGTATATTGCTGCCTTTTCAAAAGAAGTTGGCTAATACTTACTGTATTTTCACTTTCTGCCATGACATATTGCAATGGCAAGCAGAAACAATGCAATGACACCCAGGATTTGGAGGCAGATTTATTAGCATTGAAGGTCACTGATTGGGATCATTCTCAAAATATCAGGCCCTGATCTCTGGTGGTCTAGGGCTTATATGGGGTAAGCAAGCAGGAAGTACAGAGACAGAATAGCTTGTCAATTGAGGATTGGTTCTTACAGTATGCATCACAGTGACCAACTGTTTCTAAGAAACAAAAGTAACAGGAACTGTAACCAGAACCTGTGCAAATAACAGACTGAATTACACTGTCTGGGGGAGGGTATTTCTGCTACACTATGAAAATTTGATGAGGCCTGTGAAATTTAAGAACTGTTTTCTTAAGTGCAATGGAATCTTAGTTAATGTAGCTTTAGACTTCAGTCATACAAATCTGTAGTAACCTTTTATCCTTTTCCTTATTATTGAGGAAGGTAAGAGAAGGGGAACCTGGAAGTATGTGTTTACATAGCTAAGTGTGTGTTTACATTTACAGAAATGAGGAGAAAGACAAGGACAAAGCACAAGCTTGGCATGGCACCAGGCAGGTGTGAGTGTGTCATGCTTGTAGCTTGCAGGCGGTGCACGATGGGGTGAAGTATTTGTTGGAGTTGCTTCTGGGGAGAAGTTGTAAAGGTAAGAAGTGAGGCTTTTTGGTTACTACATTTTATGCTTAAATGAAAATTATTGTAAAGCCTCTTTTCAATTATATACTCTCAGTGGCTTTAGATTTCTTGTCCATCTTTGTTGTTATTAACGATAGCTTCTTGCCACTATCTCAGCAGCATTTCCCATAAATTTGTTGAATGAAAGAGGAATTAGTCTCTTTCTGGATTGGGGAGCCCCTCCTGGGAGACAAGGCGTTTTGTTGTCATTGTTAATTGTTCTTTGCTCAGAAAACAGAGAAAGGTGACAGGCCAATTCCACATAATAAGATAGCTAGTGGTCAAATAATTATTACAAAGTAGAATTTCAGAAAATATTAAAGCTTAGAGGGAAAGACATTTGGGGATGGTAGGATAATGAAAATCTGTGGTAGGAATAATATATATGCATGTGTTGGTTACTTTTCTCTCGTTACTGAGACAAAATACCTGACATCCAGAATTAAGGAAGGAAAGGTTTATTTAGCTCACAGTCTGTGGAGGTTTCAGTCCATACTCGGCTGGCTCCAAGGCAGGGTGGCACATGGCAGAGGGCAATAGTTCATGGTGTGGAAGACAGTAAAAGCAACAAGAGCAAAAGGGGATGAGTGGCAGAGGGAAGAGCAACCTTGTTTCCCTCCCTTATATTGTATGCACACTACCCACCCCAGGGTGGGTGTAGCACTCACACCCATAATCCCAGCATTGGACTATGGATCAATCAAAACTCTTGAAGCCTGCCCCGTGACTGCATGAGGCTTCTGGGGGGACATCCAGACACAAACCATAACAATGCAGTACTTTGCTTTTTGTTTCACAGTGGGGGGAGGGTTGTGCTTCTCTTTCTTCTTTTTTTGTTTTTGCTTTGTAGACAGAGTCTCACTGTGTTGCCTAGGCTGGCCTTAAACTGGGCTTAAATAATCCTCCTGCTTTAGCCTTCTAAAAAGACCGAGATGATAGGCGTGAACAAGTGTGCCTAGCCAAAGCAGTATGTTTTGATTGCTTTGTCCAAATCTACAGTCACTTAGTTTAGTAATAAACATGCTTTATGTAATTTATGGATTGACAAAGTGTTCATATTGTATATTTAGAATGTGTACTATGTGAAAAATCAAGACAATAGAATGCCTTCCTTATACCTTTCAAATTTTAAGAGAAATAAATTTCAAATCCTTAAAAAATTGTTTCACCTCCTGGGATTTACACCTAGAGTCTAAGACAAGTCACTTGCATTCTCCTAGTGGCCTCGCCTTCTTAATAAACTTGGCTCCAAATATAGATATAGATATAGGTACAGATAGAGATAGAGAAAGAGACAGAGACAGAGACACAGATACAGGTGGTATAGATTTCTCTGTTTTGTGAGACTGGTAAACTTGTTTCTGCTTTCTTGGGTTCTGGAGAAGGTTTGGTTAAGGAAAACTCCAAATTTGTTCACTAGTGATGTCAGTTGTCTGGTAATGGAAGTGTCCCATCAGTTTTATGGAACCATTTTTGTCCACACTTAAATAATGTTGAGCTCTTTCCTCCAGTCAGTTTGAGATCATTAGCTCCTGAGTTCAGGTCTTGCCAGAAGACATCTCTAGAGATTTTTAAGAGTACACTTCAGGCTTGGTTTTTCTCCATTCCAAAGTCAGATTCCCAATTTTGTTCCTCTGTGAAAACAAATCAAAAGTAGTTGTCAGATCATTCAAGATAGACTTTGAAAGTTGTTTTCATTTTAGAAAACAGTGCATGTACCAATAGCTGTGGGGTCAGTCTGAGTTTTACCTACCTTGGAGGCCAGAACACACAGCTTTCAGATGACCTTCTTGGAGAAAAGCCAGTTTTCTCCCTCTCTATCCCCTTCAAGCCTGGAGGGATAATATAAGAATATCAGAGTTTAACTTGGCTATACCTGCTGTTAAGAGTTCATTCATTCTAAACCAGAAGTTTGGGTGTTTTCATTGAGAAAAGCCAAATTTTTGACATAGTAGCTAACAGATTGATACTGAGCAGGAGATTTCACATTGTGATCTGTTTATTGAACTAGGACAGCTGACTAAAAGAGAGCAACTTTTCTGAACACCAAGAGTAGCAAGAGCTTCAGGCCATAGCTTCAGAAAGATATCCCAGAAAAAGAGGTGGCAGATCAGTTCCTCAAATTCCTTCCTGGGTCAGCCCAGGGAAAGAAGGGATGGGGCCAGAGGAAGCTGTAATGCACAAGACCCCTGGACAAGTATCTTGCCCCTGGAGACAGTGTTTGGAATATGATGTTGCAAAATATTTTCAGTCTTAATTTTCTCATTTCAGTGAAGTTTCTGATATTTTTGTTTTTGCTTCCCTTTTGCTCTCTCGGGCAAATGCTTATCCTATCCTGTCTTACCTCTTACTCTCTCTGCACTTCTCTTTCTGTCTCAGGCCAGCCGATCCTACCCAGAATGTGAGGCTGGGGAGTCAGTTTGAGTAGAGGCTCACAACAATGAGAGTTAAAATAATCTAAGAGTTACTTGGATGTTCAGTTATCTCATTGGCCTTGTAAAAATGGAAATTGTGGGTTTCTAAAACAAATTTTGTGGGCATTACTGTTGGCGTTGTATCATTTTAATTAATTTTCTTTTTGTTTTCATGAGATTGAACATCAAGTGACCCTGGAAGAACTACAAAATTTACACACACTACTTCAGGTCGGAATTGGCTATATAAATTTTCAAAGATTCATCTGGATAATTTGATTCTCTTATAGTAGTTGGGTTTTTTTTTTCAGTATAAAGTACAATCCTTTTAATTTCTAGAAAATAACAGTGAAGAATAAATTTTTGATTGTAATTTCTTAATGAAATTAGAAACAAACTGTGAGTGTATAAGAGAAATGAACAAAAGATAGTATGTTAGAAGTTAATAGACTTACCTTTAGGTAAGTCTAATTCATTCAATTATTGGACTCCTGCTCCTAGATTAAACAAAATACCATTATATATTCCTACCTAATTACATTCCCCCCATTCTTGTCCTCATCCTTATTCTCATCATCCTCTTCCTCCTCCTCTTTTGCTTGCTCCTCCTTCTTCTCCTTCTTCTTTGTTCTTTTGTCTTCGTTAAGGAGCATGAAAAGGGAGGAAGAAAACTGCTGGATATAGAAACTTTCAAATGCATAATGAAGAAGAGTATGGAGTTCTGGACTAAAGTAAGTGGGTTTTATAGATGTTTTGATCACTGAAACTACAGTTAAAGCTTTAACCATGTGACCAGTTAGGTTTGATGATTTATCTATAAGATCACTCTTCTCTTTAAGCTATGATTTCTAAGACTCACGTGATTCACTGAAGAATTTGTTAGTTACCTTTTGGTGGCTGAGACAAAATACCTAACACACAGAGTAAAAGGAGAAAAAGTTTATTTTGGCTCACAGTTTGTAGAAGTTTCAGTCAATAGTTGGCTGGTTCCAGGGTGGCACAGCAGAGGAGAAGCAGTCCATGGCAGGGCAGGCAACAGCAGCAAGCAGCCCTTTCCTTTTTATCTCATCCGGGCTACAAGCCTTTTGGGTGGTACCACCCACACTCGGCGCGGGGGGGGGGGGCTTTCCATTACTCACACCTAGAACTGTGGTAAATCAATTAGTGGACTAACCCAGTACCACACACCCTTAAACCCAGTATCACACCCTTAGCCCACATTCACACACCCTACATCCAGTCACCTCGGAAAAATCCCACTTGTGAGCACATTAAGCTTTGGGGAGACATCTAGATACAATCCATAACAGTTTACAAGGGAAGCTATTTTAAAATTATCTAGTATATAAGACCAATAAGATAGTTTTCTTAAAAGGAGGGAAAAGACTCTTATTAGATCACTAATAATTTGTATATGGATTTTTTTTCCAGCTTGACATTTCCCCCACCACTTCAGACTGTTGGAATTAATATTTTAAACATTCTCTTGCCATATTGTTTAGCTTAGAATATGAAATCTTAATGAGATTTTACTGATATCATAAGATAAAATACACATTATAAAGGGATAAGTTGTTTAAACTCTACTTGTCAAGGTTTCAGAATTATATCTTATTATAGAAAAAATATTCGAGGTGCAGTCCTATGATCCTTCTCTGAAATTTGAATAAAAACACACTCTTGTCAGACTATAGGCTGACGAAGTAATCAGCTGCTCTTTCCAAGTGCAAAGTCCCTGGGTGTGATGGTTGTAGCCAAAGTTTAGATGTGTTTAGAGTTTCACTTACTATGGGGAAGGAATGTCACAGTGCATTTATTTTTGTTTTGTGTTGTCTTTTTGAGACAGGGTTTCACTAGAAGATCCAGGCTGGCCTTGAACTCACTTTGTAGCCTAGGCCAGCCTGGAACTGGCAGTGATCCTCCTGCCTCAGCTTCCTGAGTGCTGGGTTTACAGGCATGCTCCACTACACCCAGCCCACAGTACATCTACTTTTAAAAAGTCTCTCTGCCTATCTGTTTTGCCTGCCATAACTAAGTATCTTGGGGTGGGTGGTTTATATGCAACAGAAACTTATTTCTCAGTGCTCTGAAAGCTGGAAGACCAAGATTGAGCCACGGGCAGATTTGTGACCTGAGGTGTCCCCCTTCCTGATTCATAGAGACTTCTTTCTGTGTCCTCACATGTTGGAGGAGGTGATGGGTCCCTCTGGGGCCTCTTTTATAAGGACACTGATCCTATTCACAAGGATTACACCTTTGTGAGGTGTAACCTCACCTTGGGAGTTAGGATTTCAACAGAGGAATTTTTAAAGAAAAGAAACATTCAGATCATAGCACCTCTATTTGTATAAAGTGAAATAAACAATTTTTGTTGGAGAGATTGTTTTAGATGGACAGATTTTTTTAGGTGTTTTCACAACATCTAGGATCTCTTAAACCAAAGTGTCTAATGACCTGTATTTTTAGAGTGCTTGCTGCCTAGTTGTGGACTTATTCCCTTAGTCTCCCATTGATTGATTGATTGATTGATTCATTCATTCATTCAGTAACTATCTACTGGGATAGGCTTTGTCTCGACCCCCATAGTGAGCTACCAATCGGGATGTGATCTCTGTACTGGGGCAGTGCAGAGGTGAGATAGGACCAAATTAATGTGCTGCGGGAGCATCTGATCAGTCCAGGAAATCAGGAGGGCTCAGACAGGGTCAGCCTTACACTGGGCTTTAAGCGTGTAGATCATTACATCATAAAGGGATAGAAAGGGAGGTGAGGTAGGGGGAACAGCATTTGCAGAAGCCCACAGGAAGAACTAGTACAATGGCTTTTATACACATTGAGGGAAAATGTGAATGTCACATTGATGAGGGACCAGGACAGATATCATACTACCATTCGATTTAAGCAATTTACCCTGCATGTCACTGAAGAGCCACAAAAATATTTCTTTTGTCACTTATTTAACAAATGGTTATTGGTTTCTGATGGCTCACACTTCCTTGTGATCTTTATATATTTTATTCCATCAGCCTCCAGAATAGCAGAATAGCCCTGTGCAGAAAGCACTTTATTTCTATTTTGTACTGAAAAGACAGAAATTTAAACATGCTGAGTAACTTCTCTGAATCTCGTTGGCTACTAAAGGATAGATTTAGGATTCCAACACCATTATGGTGTAAAGCTCATTATCTTAGTTAAGATTCAACTTAACTGCACTAACAGAAGACCTTCAACCACCAAAGCCTAAGTGAGTGAGAAGGTTTTTCCACTCTTGTAAAAAGTCAGGGGTCAAGTGGCTTCATGAAATTGTTGAGGCCAGAATCCTACTGTGCTGCTCTGCCACCCTTGGCATGTTGATTTCTCCTGGTGGCCCAGATGACTGCTCAGTCTGCAGCCAAAATATTCTCATTGCAGCCAGCAGAAAGAAGGGAATAGCCAGAAAAAGCACACCTCTTTCCCTTAAAGAAGCTTCCCATACACTTGCACTTTCAACTCTTAGACAAACATTAATGTGTCATATGTAGCTGCAAAGGAGGCAGGTACATATGGTCTTTATTCTGGGGGACGATGACTCAGTTAAAACGTGGGTGTCCTATTAGTAAGATAGGTTAAGAGAGTCATGCTAAAGTGCAAGAAGAATCTTCTTTGCTTTTTCTATGGAATGCTCACTTAATTGTGGTTCCACTAGACAGTGAATGCCACAGCTCTGAAGCCTGAGCATCTGCCATGGTGTTGTACTGGCATAGACTTGGTGCTGATCTGTGTTTCTCCAGTGAGTCATTTGATGGTGGAGGGAATAGTTCAGTGTCCCTCAGTGGCCCACATAATCACGCCATTCATGTGAAAGCGTGTGCTGCTCCTCAAGCTCAGGCTGACAGAGGAAGCGGGGTCTCCGGGCACAGGCACAGTGCAGCAAGGCCAGGGAGAATTGCCTGCCAGCCCACTTCCTCATGACGTGGCCCTTGATGCTGCATTCATCTGCAGCTCCAGGTTGTCTGGGCACAGCACAGGTCTCCTGGGCTGTGCTTTATGTCACAGAGTGGCCTGGTTGGGGATCCAGACCCAGCCTGTGGTTAAACTTGTCTAGAGCTGTTTTGCTTTCTGTTCCATCTCTGTCTCCATCCCCCTTTTGAGGATATATCTTTGGATATTTTGGCTTGTTTGGACATTCATCAAAAGATACTTTTGAAAAGTGTGTTTGTGTTATTGCCTGGAGTTTGGTCTCCTGGGGGTCACACTGGAGAATGACTTAAAGGGAACTGGCTCTGTGTCCACAGCCAGTCTTGCTGTCCTTGGCTCTTCTTTGGCATTGGGTGTTGACACTGTGAGCAAGGCCCTGGTGTCTCAGAAACCAGGCATCATCTTGTTTTCTCTATTTCACCATCACTGCTGCTCAGACGCAGACAGAGGCCCCTGGGTGTTATAAGAGGAAACCAACATCTCACTCCACAACTCAGACATAACACCTGACTATACCTGTTAAGTCTGCTTTCCACTATCATTCCTGAAGTTATAGAGCCTTGGGGTATCAAAGGGATTTGAACCTAGAGGCTTCTTACTATATAAGCCTTTAATGCTCAAATGCACCCCTTGGCTAGGTTATGAGACAGCATATATCTGAACACCTTCAGCTAAAGAGAGCTTAGTCCCTTGTAAGGTGGCCCACTTCAAGGTTGGAAAATCCTGGCCTTAGAAATTTTTCCCCCTTTGACCTACAACTGGTCTTTGTTGATTAGTCCACTTCTGAGCTAGTGTTAGTTATCCATTGTTCCATAACAAAGTATCAAAAGTTTAATAACTGAAAACAATATATATTTTATTATCCCACAGTATTTGTAAGGTAAGAGTCCAAGCATGGTCTAGATGCAGCCCAAGAGTGTTTTACGGGGCTGGCTGGTCTCATTGGAAAGCCCAATTGGGGAAGATCTTCTAAGCTCATGTGGTTGTTCTCTGGATTCAGTTCCTTGCAGGCTGTTGGGCTGAGAGTCTCAGTTCTTGGTCAGATGTTGACCAGAGGCCACTTGAGCTGCTTGCCATAGGAGTCTGTCAGTAGAGCAGCGAGCAATATGACAGTTGGCAGTTGGCTTTATCAAGGTGAGCAGGGGACAGAGTCTACTAACATGACGGAAGTCATGCTAATGTGTCATAATTTAATCACAGAAGTGACAGCCTCCCAATGTTGAGGTATTCTATTGGCTACGAGCAAATTACTCAGGATAAGGGAACACATAGGCCAGGAATTCCAAGAGACAGGGATGTCTGGATCCATCTACAGCCACACAGGAGAAATCTCTCTTCCTCTGTCTCCCCCCAGTAAGTGAAAATGCTTTTCATAATTTGTATGTAGCCAGGGATATAGCTCAGCATGCAAAAATGACTGCCTGGCAAGCACAAGGTCCTGAGTTCGATTCCCAGTACCAACAATAACAAAAAAAAAACAAAACAAAAAACATAATTTCCATGTCTTTTTGTCTTGGGCTGTGTCCAAGTGAATGCCTTCACCAACCTTATCTTTGTTATATATGTCAAAGTGGGAACCTAAACACTGTCCATTCTTCTGGCTGGAACTGACCAGGCCAGAGTAGGACTTCTTGAGAGCACAAGTAAACAAGGGACATGCTTTGCTCCTCCTGCTAATTAGGGCTTGATTTCAAAAATAAAAAGTCTAAGGCTCCAAGTCTCTCGCTGGGAGGAGTTTTAGTATCAGTGTGGGAATTCTGATGAGCAATCCTATTAATGTTTTGGGACAGACATTCCAGAAACCCTTGAGCAATATACTTTTTGAATGTGAAAATTCATAAATTGAGAAAATGAAGATTTTCCCTCCTTTTACACCCCTTTCTCAAACAATTGAGCAAAGTCTATAAATCTATTTTATTTTTTTCCTTTCTAGAATATTGAACAAATAGAACAACTTTTCATGAAAATAGACTACAAAGGAGTGGGCAAAATTCAGTGAGGAGGGTTGGGTTATATTTTGTGACTCCAATTTGAAGATTAGTAAGAAATGTGCATAACATATTAGTTCCATGTCTGGTCCTTTTGGGGGTACTCTTTGCCACTCAGTACTTCTGTCAACTTGAAGCTGAACCAAGAAGATATGCTTGTTCACAATCTTCAAATGTGTGTAATGGCAAGCTACTCTTGTAGTATTTAACTAGGGATTTCAGTAACTAAGATGAGTTCAATGAAAGGAATCCTAAAACCAAGGATGGAGGCCACATTCACAACTTTACTGAAAAGCCAGGAAAACACCATAAGCAATGATACATAGTGATAATGAAGTCAATGAACACAAGTAAAGCGTTTAGAACTGGGCTTGTCACACAATAAATTCTCAGGTATTAGTGTCATCCCTATTAATATTACCTGATTTGGGATGTGTAGTAATGAAGAGCTCAGATACATACTTTTTGGATTTTTGGCTATTATGTTTGTCAGTGTCTTTCCATTGTTCTTGGATGAATTAAGTTAAAAACTGACAAATTAAGCAATAAATCACCTGCATTCAGATCTTTGGCCAATTCCCCAATCAAATCAGATACCAGCACCTTCACTGTCATATGATTTGAAAAGGGATACTCAGGATTCCAGGGCAGAGAAGGGAAGCTTCTAGTGAAATAGACTTTGGGGGGAAATGGAGAGAAAATCAAGATCTCTCAGGTCCAAAGAGAGCCCACTTCTTCTGTATTTGACCCCAGAATTTTTTCCCATTGTTACACTGCTAAGATTCAAAACGAGGCATATATCCTGCTGTGTAGGAATTTCAGAATTAGATCAATGGCAACACAGTCTCTGGCAGGCCGTTGGCTAGTTGTTTGATCTTAGGCAAACCATTTAATTTCTCTTGAAGCTTGAGTTTCCCAGTTTGTAAAATGGGGTGAGCAATGGACCCTAACCCCTTTAGGTATCGTGAGAATTGAGATGAAGATCCACATTGCACAGAACATGGTACACTCTCAATAACAGTCATCATCATCATCATCATCATCATCACCTTTAAAGAAAGAGGAAAAGTAGAAGAAATAAGCTGGTAGCTGGGAAACAGACTTCAGGCCCAGCTAAGCAAGCTCACCACAGTTATTACCCACAAGTTTTGGCAACAAAGTTCAGGTGCTAACATTTGTTATGCCCAAGAAAAGAGTTATCTATTCTCTCAGGGGAAAGGCAGATTTTGAAGGCCAGAAAGACAGTGGGTATTTAACCAATTGTCCTGTATTCCCTCGGATGGCTTCTGCACCTATCTGCAGCTAGAGTATTTGAAGCAAGTCAAGGCTTTGGCCCGACAGAAAGAGGTGTTCTTCCTGCTGCCTGCTGTGCTACAGAGGCTGCCTGGTGGGGGCCCTGGACTGCGCATTCTCTCTGTGCCTGATGACACCTTAATCATGATCAGAGAAGATGGAGCTATTTATTTCTGGTCCCTGCAGCTGAAGTTGAAAAGAAAAAAGTGGATTTTTGTATGTGATTTTCATTTGATAAGGATGCTGAGTGCTACAGTTTGATTTTATTTGCTATTTTAAACTGCTCCTTAAGTGGCATGATTACATAAATTGTGCCCTTGAATATAATGTATTCATGTTGGATTTGGTTAAGCTATAGAATGCAAATAAAATATGAGCTCTACATGTAGTACAAGATAATGCTTCATCTCTGCTCCTAACATCAGATGGAGTGATGAATTGCCTGTGATTCTATCATGTAATTTATTGTATGTCTTAATGAATGACAAATGGAGCAGATTTTTTTTCTTTTTTTCCCCTCATTTGTGGTTGTGTCGGTTAGACAGACATGCTAGGATTTCTCTTTGGAGAATCTAATGAATCACAGAACCTGAAAGTCAGAAGGCAAAAAGAATTAGGGTTGTACATTTAGGAATTACAATGCCTGACTTGTTTCAGGATATTTTCTCTTCTCTTCTCTT
>NW_004955431.1:14807023-14834095 GCF_000276665.1 Chinchilla lanigera | reverse complement strand
TTCCCTTCCCTTCCCTTCCCTTCTCTTCTCCCCCTTCCTCTCCCCCTCCTCCCATGTCCTCCTCCTCTTCTTCTCCTTTCTCCCCATCTCCCTTTTAGCAGTACTGGAGATTTACCCAGAGAGCACTCACCTACATCCTCAGCCATTTTTATTTTTAGTTTCAAAATAGGATCTTGCTAAATTTCCCAAACTCACCTCAAATTTGCAATCCTCCTACCCCAACATCCAGAGCAGCTGGGATTATAGGGTAAATGACCATGCTTAGCTCTTTTATTATTTCATCCAGCAAACAGTTGAGTCCCTTCATGATCTGCTGTGGATCCTGGGAATACAGGACCCAGTCTCTGTCCTCAGGAGACACAACCTACACCACAAGTTACAGCTAAACCTCTCAGGCTACAGAATAAGCCCTGCCTGGAGAGGGAAGAAAGTTGGCTCTTCCATCTGTGTAACAAGTTCTTCCTCCTCGAAAGAGAAAATCCACTAGAGAAAACTGTACAATGCTCAGCATGCAAGCTACGGCTAAGAATGAAACTGTCCTCTCATTAAAAGGTACGTGTTTGCTGATTTCCGCCCTTTGACCCTCAAGGGCAAGTCTATTGGCCAGAAGCCCTGGTGGGTGACAGATGTCATCAACATGCCACAGTACAACAAACTGATGATTGGGACTGGGTGAGCTCCGGGAGTTCATCAGCAGGAAGTGAGCAGTTCGTGCTGAGGGATCTGTCTCCATGGCTGAGTTTATTCAAACACGTATATGTTTGTGGTATGAGGATAAAGTCATGAGACTCTTCAGAACAAAGCACTGGAGTTCGTAGGTGGGCACAATGCACTACCCAAAGTTACGGTTTGCTGGGCCTGAGGCGTCAAAGGGTCATTGCTTCAAACAGATGGGGACCCTGCTTTGGAGAGTAAGTACTGTAAGGGAAAGGAATGGGCCAGCTGAGGAAAGCAGTCATCTGGATTCTTTTTTTAGTTCACCTTATTCCAGTTTGGAAATAATATTTAATTAATAATATTTTGTTCTCTTGAGTGCTGAAGACTGGTTGAATGAATGAATCCATGAATGAGCAGATAAATCAATCCAGAGCACAAAGACTGTACAGTACTCAGCACCCATGCACCTCAGAAGAGTGTATCTCAGCCTGGGAAGGGAGATTTGAAAGTTCTGATCAAGGGCAACCCAACCGCAAGGAAGTAAATACCTCCTCTGCTCTGCCTGATACCTCAGTATGGGCTGTGGCCAGGAATAAGACTTTGGGAAAGAAGTTTAAGAAAATCTCAAAGTTGAAGCAAAAAAAATATCAACACTGCAGGAGCCTGAGCCATGATCCAGGCAAATGAAGCTGAGGAATTAGTTTAGCTGGTTTCTTGGGGGTGTCTATAGGAAGGGGTGGGACAGCCCTGGCCCCAGGTTTTCTTCTCCTCACCTCTTCCCTGAAGTCACTGGCTCTCTAGGCCCTAGCCACTTTAACTAACCAATGGTCAATCCACCTTCAGACCATCCGGGTTATCTTATTAAATATAATTGATTTCATGTTCAGTTTAATAATCTTGCTATGTACAGTACGTTGTTTAATGAACATGTGCTCAATACATGAATATAATTAGCATTATTAAGAAGAACAAGTTTGGATTTATAAATTTAGCTCAATTTGATGTTTTATTTTTGTTGTTTTAACTGTCCATCAAGACAGTTAAAACTGTCTTTGCATCTTTATGAAGTACATTATGATAATTCCATACACATTTACAATATATAATGATCAAATCAGTTTTCATTTCCTTGATGGATCATTGAAGATTAATCATTTTTATAATGCTGGGAAATTTTGTGCTTCTCTAATCATTTTGAAATATGTCATAGATTGCTTTCACCAGTGGTTGTGCTACTGTTCTGTAGAAAACCAGCACAAATTCCCCGTTTCTGTGTGTTTTAGTGCCTCTCACTAAAAACTTCTCCTCCCTCCTGTGGCCTGTCCTAGTTTCTAGAGACCAGTATTCTGGGCCATTCTTCTCTGAGGGCTTTTTTTGAGTCTCCACAAATGCACGGGAACAGACAGTACCTGTCCTTGTGTGTCTGGCTTATTTCACTTGACATCATGACCTCCCAAGTCTGATTTTCGAAAGTAGGCTAAGTAACCCTATCATGCGTGTTAGACACACAGAAGTTCAGAGGCTGATAGAACAGTTTGTGAGGGTCTCTGGGCGGGTAGACAGGAAGACAAGGAAAATCACGCAGCTCTGGGAGGCAGGGAACAACTGAACTGCATAACAGGTGGAAAGGAAGTGAGGAAGACATTTAACACCAAGGAGGAGAAGGCAGAGGTTGTGGGATTTAGAGAGCACAGTACACGCAACACGAACCAACTGACGCAGCACATTCCTGTTCTCACACCTGAGGAACTGTTCTCTCAATCACCTCGAGGTAGACCTCCCAACATGGGAAGGAAGTGGTTGGGGTACAGTTAGGAGGGGAACAGATGACAAAAGCACTGAGTATAACCTGTTATTGTAGAGAAGGAGGCCTTCACCCCTCAGCTTGGCAGGTGTGATCATCTTTATGTTACCAACATAAATGCATTTTGCACACTTAGCAAGTCCTAGGGATGGGACCAGTTACTTTCTCATACATCATCTCAACAAATCCTCAGAACCTTTCTCCAAAATGGGAACTGTTATTATTCCATTTTCAGATGACAGAATGAAGTGGTAAACTGGGAACTGAATCCCCCATTGCTGGGATTCAGAGTCCAAAGGTTGAAGCCTGTGCTGGTTTTCCTGGAGAAGGACCAGCCCTCGGTCCAGACTCAGCACGAGGCAGAGACATGCCCCAAATGTCAGGAACTCAGAGGGAGCCCTGAAACTCAGCTAGAGGATCTGTCCTGAAAGGCAAGCTTTCCACTGCTCAGGGGCCACTACCTTGCAGGATCTGTGGAACAGAAAATATCTCTACAGAGAAGAAGTGGGAAATCGAAGGCTTACTCCAAGTGTGCTTCCTGTTTGGACAGAAGCCGTGAGCTGCAGCTGTATGAGCTTCCTAACTTGGAGCCTGTCAGATTGGCAGCCTGGAAGCTGTTCCTCTGAAGCTGGACTACTGGTGAGAAGGGCAGCCCAGGACAGGCTGGCTGTGGGCAGCTCTCACCCGGCACCGCACCCTCCGCTTGGCAACTGTGTGCGTCATGGTCCCATCTGCACACGTCATGATTATGTCACACAGCACAGGTCTGCTCTGCAAAGAGGGACTTCCTGCATGTATCAAGGAGCAGGAAGTCAGCATTTAAATTACTTTTAAAGCTATGAGATAATCAATGAATGTATATCATAAATGTGTCTGGATTTATTTTCTTGACACTCAATTCTGATGGCAATATTCTTAATATTTGCCAACTCCCTGTCCAATGACAGCTTTTGGATTGTGTCTTAGTCCGTTCTCTGTAATTTATAAAGAAAAGCGATTTATTTCGGCTCACAGTTCTTGGGCCTGTGAAGCTCGAAAGCATGGTGCTGGCGTCTGCTTGGCTTCTGGTGAGGATCTTGAGCTTCTTCACCTGATGAGAGAGAGGGGAAAGGAAGAGCTTGGGCGTGGAAGGGATAAAACACAAGGAATGGAGTTGTTTTATAGCCCTTGGCTCTTGGGTAGCCTGGGAGAAAGGCTTTAATCCCCAGGACCCAAACACCTCCTGCTAGCCCCACCTCCCAACACTGCTGTGCGGGAAACTAAGCCCCAGTATGAGCTGTGAAGGGACAAACCATATTCAGATCACACAAACGGCATCCGCCTTCCCTGCCTCCAACTTCCTGCAGCTTCAAGCCTGCACGGAAGCATCAGCCTAACTAAAACAGAGGCTCAGCATGTGCCAGGCCCTGTTCCTGATGCTTCCTTCCTCCTGCCACCTTGACGCTTGCTGAGCCCCTACTATGGGTCCACGTTGCTCGGTATGGGGGAATAAACATAGGCATAGGCCCTGGTTCCCAGGAGATCTCGCCGTCTCACCAAGCAGATGGCTCTTGCTGAAATCTTGCAGTTCTCTATGGCTCAAATGTTACTGCCTGAAGATTCCTCTGACTCTTTTCCATACCCAGATGCACTCTCCCCTCCCCCGCCCCAGGAGTTTCCGTGGCCTTTAGCTGTGTTTGTCCTCCACCCTGCCACAGGTGCGCAGCCCCGGAGTAATTCACACGTGGCACCAAAACCTGAGGGTTTGCTGTCTACTCTGTGGCACCTATGCGCAGCCTGAGACTTAGCAGGACTCAAGAATATCTGTGGGATGCCCGAAAGGAAATCCAGTTTCGTTTTGCATTTTCCCTTTCTCCGTTCTGCTTTATCTTCTCATTGTGGGATAGAAGTGTGAGATAGGGTAGGCTAGTAGCTACCCTAAGTTTTGAGTAAAAGGTATCCCATTCATCTTTCGCCTACCAATCATTTTGTATACTGAGAAATAGAGAGGAAAGTTGATGGGTTTATGAGAAAGGGATTGAAAAGCAAGATTTTCAGGTTCTCATAGCTCCAAAGCGTGGGGGAGACCACCTGGTTCTGCTGCCCCGCCCCGCCCCATTCAGACCCTGTGCACTCCTTGCCCGGCAGAGGGCGCCTCTTCCTGCTTCACAGCAGCTGCTGGAAGGGCCTATCTTCCCCAGGCCGTGGCCACCATTCCCCTTCGCCTGTGCTCCGCTTCAGCGCAAGGGGGAGGGGGAACTCCAGGCTTTCCCAACACTAATGGCGCCCAGGCTCCCAGCCTGCGCAGAGGGCAAGTTGAGTTGGAGGAAAACTACCTTTTGCCCAACCTGCCTGGCAGTTTCCCAGAATCACACAGTGTATTATGAGTGCCTTCAGGAAAGCCCAGTGGAGAAAAGAATATAAACCTCTCTGGGAGAAGCCAGGGGCATGGAGTTCGGCCCCACTGTGCTGGGCGGGCTGCCCCTGCCTGCCTCCGGACAACATGTCAGCCCCATCCCAGGGTGGCCAAGCTCCTCCTGGTGCAGCCCAGGGCTCTGAGGAACGCAGAATGGAGTGATAGACATATGGAGGCCCAGAGCCGGAGGGTCAGTCTTATATCTCAGCCCTCCTTCCTGATCTCTGGGGACCTGGACAAGTCCTGTCTTTATCCTCAGCCTCAAGCGTTTCGTCTGCAAAACAAAAATCAGGCTCGCCTCACTGGGCGGCAGTGAAGACGAAACTCTTGTTATAGATTGAGTTCCTAATACAGCACCCAGCTGCTGGCACTCCATGCACAGCACTCACCCCCGTCCAGTCCACAGGTGCTCACTTCACCTGCCCACAAAGCTACTCAGAGTCCCTAACTTGCAGGTCCCAGCCACCCATACTGGTTTAGTTCAGCTTGTCACACCCACTCGGTTCTTTTCTGTCTCAGGGCCTTTGCACATACTTTTCCTTCTGCCTGAAACACCATGCTAGCCTTTGTGGTCAGATCTCAAGTTAAATTTGGCGTCCTTTTCCACCTCCTTTAGAAATCTATGTCCCTGCTGACCCTGTTCCTTCCCTGTATTCTATGTATCACAGCCTATGCATATAGATGGTGAATTCTGTGTCTATTGGCTATCCTGTCCACTAGCCAGGAGGGCGGGAATGGTGTCTGTTTTGTTCCCCATTCTAAGTCTATCCAGTTCATGGAACGTAATAATTCGGGTTTTTGTTTTTAAGTAAATAGCCAATCCAAGGCTTAGAGTCTAGGGTCAAACCCTATTTGGAGTCCTGAGAAGCTGTCTGAACTCTGTGCTTGTTTCCCTGTCTGTACAATTGGTGTAACACAAATAGTATTAATAGGCTGTTGGGAGTGTTCCCTGAGATGGCACTTGCACATTTGTTGTCTGGTACGCAGGAACGAGCTTTGTAAAGGCTGCTTTCCCTGCCGCTCATGGTCACGTGATCTCTGAAAAGGAAGGGAGGCCAGAGAGTTCTCCGAACTGGTAAGTTCTAGGGAGACCGCGTGCCTGGAAGCATGGGGAGCCTGTGCTGTCTCCATTACTCCTGGAGCAGAAGCTGTGTGTGCGTCCTTCACTGAGGACGAGGGAGTCAGGGGTTGAACACACAGGATGCTTAGGCTGGAGAAAAACACCGTTTGTGAATTCTTAGTCCCCTCAGGCAGCCATAGCAAAATACCACAGACTGAGTAACTTTAACCATAGAAATTTATCTTCTCATAGTTCTAGAGGTTGGGAGCCCAAGATAAGGCGGCTGTCAGTTCTGTTTCTGGTTTGCAGACAGCTGCTGGCTTCTCACTGTGTGCTCTCATGAACTTTTCTTGATTTGTGAGGACAGAGAGAGAGAGAAAGAGAGGGAGAGAGGGAGAGAGGGAGAGAGGGAGAGAGGGAGGGGAGGGAGAGGAAGTGATTCTCTGGAGCTTCTTAGGAGACCATTGATCTGTCATGTCCTCTCACATCCTTACCCCCATGACCCCATCTAACCCCAAGGCCCTGTATCCGGACATCAGCACATCAGGTGCTAAGGCTTCATCCTGTGAATGGAGGGGGGGCACGAGCATGCCGTGCACAATGGTGAATATTTGCTGACTTGGGTGTACACTAACTACATCCCCTCTGTTGCTGAGGAGGTTGTCTGGGATGGAGCCAGTGGCATTGGCTCCACACCATCCCAGTCAGCCAATGGAAGTGACTGTTCATGATGTCATTCTCTGAGAGCCCCTCCTCTGAGCCTTGGCATCCTGTCAAGGGACTTCCCAAGGGACTGGGAGTGAGGTTCAGGATGATTCTCTGTGCCTCTGAAGCAAGGATCAGCTTTCTCATTCTTGCTTTCCAGTGTTTAATTTCCAGGCACCCCCAACAAAAGGCAGTTCAAAACAGCATTTTATAGCCATTATAACCCCACAGCCTGGGCATATGTGTGTGAGGGCGGGTTGGGCATCGTGTTTCTATGTCACCTCAAACTCTCACTCAAGGCTAGCTGGCTGTTCTGTACTGATTTCCAGCTAAGCACCCAGAGCCTAAACTTTACATTTTATCTCCCTCTCGTCTCACTGTGCCTTCTCACACCCAGGCCTAATCACTTAAAGCAGTAGTAGAACCAGCATGGTATTTATTATAAGATCCTGGCAGAGCTCAGTTCTGGTAAGCGCAGTAATAGCTAGAATGCTTTTGGGAGCATTAATCATGGTGTCTGAGTGCATTTGTGGGAGCACATTGTAAACTAATCAGCATGTAAGTGCCCACTCTATCATTACCTCTAATGTATGATTTCAAATATAATACAATTTCTGTTTTGTTGCTTTTGTATCACTATAGACACACTCTGAGGTATGTCTCGGCCTGAACAATTTTAGATACAAACATAAAACACAGAAGTAAGAGATTATTTTTTTTCAATGCTAGGAATCAAACCCAGGGTCTCCAGCATGCTGGGCAGGTGATCCCCTACTGAGCTACACCTCCAGTCCAGAAATATATGGCAAGTGTTCCAGAAGTATATCTGCCTAGAGTCCTTCGATCGTAGAGGATATTCAACAGCTCTTTTTTTAGACAAAACAAATAAATATATTCACAAAAAAGGAAGTTTTATTCTAGCCTGACCTATTGCTAATTTGTCTGCTAGCCCAGCACAAGACATTATCTATCGTCTTTGAATATTAAAATAAACTCGCAACCACAAAGAAGCATCTTTTACTAGGAGACATGACATCAACCTACTCCGGGGGATTTCTTACAAAAATACTTGAAAATTTAGAGCCTTTTGTGAAGACAATATATCAGTAAGAGAACAGAGATTGGCTTCACTTCCTAAATTAGAGAGTCTTGTTCTATTCTATACCAAAAGGATTTATGTATTTTGAGTCCTATTTATTCATGAAATGGACTCTAAAATATAGATTTACAAAACACTGCCTTTTTGTAACGTTTGCACCTATGAGGGGAGGCAGACGAGCCAATCACCTGACAGGTGAGGACTGAGAGCCAGGAAGAACCCGGATGGGGGCGGCACACAGGCGGAGAGCAAAGCCTTCCCAGGAGAGTCAGCTTTGAGCTGGCAGATACCGGGCAGGAGTAGACCCAGATACAGAAGGAACATTCCAGCACATGAACGCACGGAGCAGGGGTTTAGGGAGGGAGACATCGAATTCTACGGAGAAGATAACAGAGTTTGAAGTGCAGCAATGTTTTGAAGAAGACAGACATGGAGGATCAAGCAAGACCGTCAGGGATTTGCTAATGAAGGTCATCGCTGCCCTGCTAGGTACTTTGTTCTGTATCTTAAGCACCGATCAGATTTTTTAAAAATGTTGACGGAGAATTGCTTTCATGGAGCAATGAGGGAAGGATTATACTGCAGTCAGAGAGACCAGCAGGGAAAGTATTGTAAACATGCGAGGCTCTCAGGTTCCTTATCTGTAAAACGAGGAGTTTCTTTTAATGAGCAAACAATCAACACACATCCGCACTCTTAAAGTAGTGACTGCGCATAGTACGTACGCCATAAGTGCCGGTGATTATGATGATGGGGTAGCAAACAGAGGCTGATGAGGTAGAAAAGAAGTGATTCTAGAGATCTGCAAGAGGCCCTAGGCTGGTCACTGCTTGGACATCAGGCCTGAGGAAGAAGGAACAGAGGACAAGAGTCTGGGGGCTGACAAGCCCTTCCCCAGTCAGGGGCCAAAGCATTCCTCAGTCTAGGTGACGCCATCTTTAAGACTGTTTCTGTTTGCTGTAGTTCCCTCATCTCCTCTCCAACACTCTGTCTACCACACTTAACAGAGAAGGACCGGGACAGAGGACGGGACCGCAACAGCCCCTGTGCTGTACCCCTCGGGTTTCTTGGGCTCTTCTTGCCTCCTCTGGCCGTGCCTTCCATCCTACTTCCCCCTAGCACTGCAGCCCTCAGTGCCCTGTGACGAGAGTATAGGCAGCTGGCTGTACCCACTCACGGCCTGGAGGTCAGCGCCTGAGTAAGGAACGGATGCTTAAGAAAATAAAGGAGTGCAGCAACTGGAGGAAGACGCATGACACACCTGGAACCCTTCCCGAGTTCACGCGGGCCCTGACTCTCCCAGACAACTGCTCACAAGTCCCAAGCTGCTCAGTGTCCCTGGGGCCTAGTCAATGACATCACTTTCTCTTTTGCCCTCAAATCCCCAGGAACTTCTTAGGAGAATGAGCCTGATGTGCAACATGCCCTGGCGCCCACATATTCAGGAAATCCCAGCGTCCCATCCTGGTCCACCACCACGTGCCTGTGACGCCAGGGCTGCTGCTTTGCAACGGCGCTGTCTCTTACTGGGCCTAGTGCAACGAGCTCTGAAGGACAAATCCTTTCCTGTCTTGTGAGTCCTCATTATATCAAACTCTGTAACAGATACTGCTCTTCTTCTCCTGATTTTAGCAATGGCCCTGTCTCTCCGCTGCTTCTACTCAGCTGCTTCTCCTCTATGCTTCATAGGCTTTCTCTGAGTATTATGCTCATTTTCATGGCTTTGCCATGCTTTAAAATCTGCTTTCTTGACTCCTGCACTCTAAACAGCAGATTTACGTCCTTCGTCCTTGTGAAGGCCCAGTAGATCTTTCAAACCCAAAGGTCAAAGTACAACTGCACCCCCACTCCAAATTCTGCAGTTTTGCTGGTGTTCCCTATATTGCTAAGTGGGATCTGGCTTCATGTCATCCTTTATGTTAGGACCCTTGGAGTTCCCCGGCACTGCCCCTTTCTTCTGCATCTTCTGCTTCCAGTCACTGACCAGTCCTTATCCTCTTTGTCCCCTCGTTCTGTAACACGTGGGCCTCATCTTTGTTCACAATGCTACTTCATTGCCTCACCATTGCAAGTGAGCCCACGAGCTCTAGGCAGATCTGACTGTGCTCTGTTCAAGAACCATCCCAACCTGACTACCGATGTTCATCAGGTGGTCTGCATGCCTTCTTAGCTTCTGTGACTTGCAAAAATGATCAGTATCTCCATTTTTCTTTGGTTTTCGCCCAAGTGGACATTGAGATATCCCTGACAGCTGGCATGCTCTGGACATGGCAGTCCCATGGAGCCCTGGAAGAGCCTTCTCATAAAAGTGACAAAACCCTGGCTACCCTTCAACCCCTTACACAATTAAGTTGGTTCAAGTCAGGTACACACTACATAAAACTAACCTGCATTGTTTCCTTAGCCAGGATATGAGGTTATGGACTGATGATCCATTTACTGTATTTCTGAAGGACTGAAGCCTAGAGAAGATCTAACTTGAACAGCTAGAGACACTTCAGTGTGAGCTATAATCTGACATGTCTTTCTTCCTTTCATATCTAAAAAAAAAAAAAAAAAAAAACTGATGTGCTCTTTGTAGATATTGTCATTAATCTCAATCTCCCAGTCACCTTTTATAAATGGGAGTCAATGATTTTTCTCCATTTTAAAGGGGGAAACAAGATTTATTCTGTTTTTTATCCTACTACATTCCATAGAGGGAAAAAAAGAAGAAAGGTTCTTTGAAAAATCAAAGCCTGTTCCAATATAAAGATGGTGAGATCATTAGGATTTAGAATACCAAGATTTGTCAGAAATTGGCTCACTTATCATAATGCTCTGCAATTTTAAAAAGGTTCAAAGAAATAAAATCTGGAGCCAATCCAAACATCACCAGGCATTTCCAGTTTCCCAGTCCCCTTGTTTTTCCCAGGGCCGTGTGCTGAATTTTCCCAGGGTCTAGGGCCCAGTCCTAGGCACCAGATGGAAACTTTAGGTTGTTGGATGTGATGAACGCTTTCATGAATCACTGGCATTTCAAGCTAGTTAGGTAAAAGTCCCTTTTATTATATCCTTCACTCCCAAATAAGACACTCTCCTTTACTTTCTTTATTGATATTAAAATGCACAGATTAGCTAGAGATGAGAAATTTCAGGAGTAAAAAGGAAATATAAAGTCTAAATTGGGCCTCCTTGCGTCCTAGAAAGAAATCAGACTGCCTTTTTGAGTAGCTCAGTCCTTTTAGATTGTTATTGCCCATGTGTATTACTGCTCCTGCCCAATGAAATGTTTCAGATGCCTAAATCCCCAGAATCTGGTTTCTTGCCAGAGCTGCAGAGCAACATGAATAATTTCTGGGCTCTCTTACTGAGAGATAGATGCTTTTCTGGGATTCTGTTTTGCACAGGGAGGGGGGGTGCGGGGTGGTGGAGCAGAAATGCCACTGCAGTCTGTCGCTCTTAGAGAATTCAGCGATTTCACACTGTGAAGCAGGATTGAAGGAGACTCCTTTTAGGGTGAGCAGTGGCAGAGCAGGAAATCTTCATTTCAGGCCATTCTTTCCATTTCTTAAAAAAAAAAAAAAAAACAGTTTTGTTGTGAGGAAAACATGTCAGTATCCAGGAGCAAAGATTCCTCAAAGACCAGCCATGGATGCAACCACCCTATGTCATGGCTTATTTTAATATACTTAGAAAACTGGAGCAAGTGTGAGATCTCGGTCAGTAACTCCAGATACGCAATAAATAGAACTTAGTGTATTTTCTAGAACTCAAGTTCATTGCTATCTCGAGCTCCTGCAACGTGCTGTAGTATCAGCCATTCCACGGCTTCCCTCCTGGACGCTGTACCACACTTCTGAGGCCCTGTGGTAGGACACGATCTGATCTCGCTCATTGCACCACACAGGATATGTTGGACATCTTCCCGTCACTATAAAATTTCTGAGATGATCAATTTGTACAGAGCAAAGGTTTACAGCCTCAGGTAAACCTGAAAGTTGTAGAGGCTCTGGTCTGTGACCAGTTGACCATGTTGTTCGGGCCCGTGACGACCAGAATATCATGAAGGAAGTATGTGGCAAAGCAAAACAATTACATCATGATCCGAGAGTGAAGACAGAGGAAGAGGCTGAGATCCCACAATCCCCTCGGAGGGCTTGTCCCCAGTGACCTCCCACTAGGCCCCAGTTCCGGAAGGTTCCACTAACTCCCAATAGCCTTACCTTGGGAACCAAACCATTAACACTTGAGACCTTGGGTAACTTTTACAGCCAGACTGTTACACACGGTTTTGAGACCCTGCACTGCCACAAGCCCAGGACTGCACACAGCTTCTCACGGCACTGTCTGCCTTGAGCTCCTGTAGCCACTTCTCTGTGAGTCCTCACTGCCCACCGCATCAACCCTTGATGGAGGCTGTGCCTGGGTACCCCAAATCTGCCCAATCCCTCAACCGGGTGCCCTCAGTCCCCTCTCTGTTTCCCTTGCAGTTCCTCTCCTCTATCTAATCTTTCTCCAGCTGAGGAAAACTTTCCTGCTTTATTCTTCTCCCACACCACTGTCTTCGCCCCTCTCCTTTCACTCTCTACACTCAAGGGCACTGGCCTCCCTGCTGTTCTTCGAACACTCCATGCATGCTGGCACTCAGGGCTTTGTGCTCACCATTACCTCCTCCAGAAACGTGCTCCCCTGTGGAACCTATGGGGCTCACTCCGTGTCACCGAGAGGCCTTCACCTACCACCCTCCACGATGACACGCTTCACATCTACCTCGCCCAGACCGAGCATCTCCTATAGACATCCCCTGTGGTGTTTTCCTCATCTGACACATCATATGTGGTATTTTATTATTTCGTGATCAGCCTCCTTCCATTAGAATATAAGTGTGGTAGTATTAAGGGCTTAGTGTATCATACCCCAAAGGCCTAGAACAATTCTGGGCACATAGCTACATTCAGCCAATATTTTATCTTTATTTATTTACTTATTTCGATCTTTTTGAGACAGGGTTTCTGTATGCAGTTCAGGCTGGCTTTGAACTCACTTTGTAGCCCAGACTGACCTCGAACTTTCAGTGATCTGCCTGCCTCAGCCTCCCTAGAGCTGGGATTACAGGTGTGTGCCACTACTCCTGGCATCAGTCAATATTGTAGAAGGAAAGGTGGATGGACTTGGGGGCATGCCTGGACTGTTCTGGACACTGTGTTAGACATCATATTTGTCCAGCTGGAAGCAAAGCCACATGTGTTCAAAGTGGCAGCCCTGAGTTTGGCTGGGTAGCCATGGTGCTCAAAAACCAGAATGTCACAATAGCATGTATTGAGGTGGTAAGAGTGGTGGGAATACTGGGCCTGAGAAAGGGGGCCCTGGGGTCTCCAGAACTGGCTGTGAGGGGCTGGGGATATAGCTCAGCAGCACAGCACCTGCCTGGCGAGCACAAGATCCTGAGTTCAATTCTCAGTGCCCAAAACAAACAAACAGACAAACAGAACTGGCTGTGATAATGGCTGAGGCTGGTTCTAGCGTGGAGCATGGAGGCCAAGCAGTCAAAGATGAACGGCAGCTTCCCTGCGGCATGTGGGTGCAGCAGAGTATGTCTAGATTGGTGCTGACTGTCATCTAGGACAAGTTCACAGTGATGAAGCCCTGTCACACAAGTTGATCAGGACACACTGTAAAGAAAGAATGTTATGAAGGATGATTTCTAAGCCAGTCCCCTCCTTGAACATGGTCAAACACTGTCTCCAGAGCTGGGGATAAGATTGTGGAAGAAACAGACTAGCACTGGGCTCTCAGGAAGCTCATCTCAGAATGGAAAGAGACAGCACGTTATGTGAAATCTAAAAGGTCACATGTAAGAGAGCAAGGAGGAAGGGGGAATAAGGCACAGGAAGGGCCAGACTGCAGGCAGGTGGTGACGAGGGTGGAGCTCACCTGGGAGCACCACAGTGGGAACTGGAGGAAAGCATGGCAATGGCTCAGGGAGCTTCGGGGCAAGTCCAGAGGCCAGGTGGCGGAACATGCATGTGCAAGGAGTGTACATGGTGGTCTGAAAGTGTGTGCTGCATGAACAACAAAGACCCAGGCAGTCAGCTGTGGGCCTGACACTGCTTTCAGCACTTGGATGTATTAGAGAATAAAAAAGCAGGAACACCTGCCCCACTGGAGCTTCTCTCCTGAAGAGCGATCTTCCTCGTAAAATACGATCATGTAGAGTGTTAGAAAGGAGCAGGTGCTAGGGACAAGGAGGGGTCAGGTAAGGGCATCAGAAGAGCAGGATGACCGGTGTGTGAGCATTAGGAGGAGTCAGAACCATTAGCACAGAGAAACAGATCAAAAATGTCTCCTAAGAGAGTCATGTGTTCACAAGTGGGGTTCTGGGAAAGTGGTTAGATCATAGGGTGCTGGCATAAATGGATTAATCCATTAATACGCTGTCGGGAGGTGGGGCTTGGGTGGAGACTGTAGGTTAAAGGGAGCATAACCTGGAAGGGTATGTCTGTGCCCTCTGTCTCTGTCTCTGTCACTGTCTCTGCCTCTGTCTCTCTCTCTGTCTATGTCTGTGCCCTCTGTCTCTGTCTCTGTCGTCTCTGTCTCTGTCTGTCCCTCTCTTTCTCTCCTCTACTCCCTGGCCAGATAAATCAGTGTCAAGAACAGTTTCTAGAAAGATGAGGACCAGAAGTTTCCATTGAATTTAACAGCAAGTTTTTCACTGCTGAGTGGTAAGGCAAGTTCTATGCAGGTGAGGGCGAAAGTCCGTAGAACAACATCCCAATAAATAGGAAGAGATAAATGGAGACGGCAGTATGAAGCTCTCTCTCTCAAGTCACTGCTATAGAAGGAAGAGTAAAGTGAGGTGGTGGTTGGTGAGGAAAGAGGATCAGGACAAATTATTTTCTTTTCTTCAGTGAGAGAAACAGAACATGCTTGTGGGATGACGGGAACGATCCAGTTAAACTTGCAATTTTGAGAATGCAAGAGAGAAAGAAGAGATGCAAAGCCTTGGGTGGGCAAGGAGGAGAGTGCCCAGTGCACAGGTAGAGATTGGCTTCAGGGAGCAGCACAGGTGGCTCACAAGGAGGGAGCCCGGGGGAGGCTACAAAGTGGTCCAGAGACAGCAGAGTGTGCATAGTGCAGGGGCTGGGTAGGGTGTCTTTCAAGCATCGTTCTAAGTGAGTAGGAAGCTCCCACCTGAGAATGAGGGTGAGGGATGAAGTGTTAGGTATCTACAGAGAAAAGAAGAAATGAAATGGTCTTGGAAATTAAAGATAGGGGGCAGCTGCCAGGCTGCACCAGGAATTTATTAGTGGTTTGTGGTTATGAATTTGAGTCAGACCGCTCGGCACAGTTCTGTGGTTTGTCTCAAGCCATGTTTCCACATGGATGCAAGCGGGAGGTAGGTGGAAAGGAAGTCAGGCTTCACCTGGAACGCTGTTTTGCCAAGCAAGGGCAGAAATGAGAGAAAACAGGAGTTGAGGAAGTATACAGGAAGTGGTTAAAACTGGTCCTGGAGTTTAAGCAGGAAGAAGGAAAATGAGGCACAAAAGTTTCAGGGACAGTGCCTATGTTAGGATCAATGGGTTGCACACCCCACTGTTAGACCTGGACGTAGAGTGAGTGCACTGGAAAGACTGGAGGAGCAGCATCGGAAACTGAGGGTCAGAGTGGGGTGGAGACTGTTCCAGTTATTACTAATGACGAAGAGAAGGACACCACCTTGCCCGGCGGTGGCTGACACTCAGTGAAGGCAGGAGCAGGGGAAGGCAGGAAGTTACGGGGAAGAGAAACCAGTAGACAAGAAGGGTTATTCACAATTGGTATTAGAATAACCAAGAACAATGCAAAGGATAGTACAGAAGAGAGTGATAGTGCGCAAGACGCCAAATTCTCCATTTGGAATCTTCTGTAAAAATATAAGATATAAGGATTGTTTGGCTCATGAAAGGCCTTTGTTTGCCTGTGAGAGGGTCTCAAACCATTTTCTTCTCAAGGAACATGTATGATTATTTTGTTTGCGTAGTTTAACAACATCTTACATGGACTGGCCATGTCTTTACTCGGAAAAGTGCTGTCCCATCTGCAGGGAGATATGGCTTCCTGATGGAACCAGGCCACCAGGAATTTGGCCTCTTGCTGTCTTTCTCATTTCTCTCTCTGCAGAAAAAAAGTGATTGGGGGATTATTAAATATACCCACAAGTAACCTTAACAACAACCTTTCTAAAGGCATAAAAGAAATCCCAACTGCATGGAAATCATCTATGTGTCTATAGAAAAATTCAGTATTGTGAAGATACCCCAAAACTGAACCCTGAAATTCAACATCTAATCAGAATCTCAGTGAGATTGTTTTAGAGCTTAAAAAGTTGATTCTGATATGCATTTGGGGGACCAAATATGTGATAGTGGCCAAGAAAATACTGAAAGAATAAAACAGGGAGGGAGGATTTCAATTTTAGACATCAAACTATGTTGTTAAGTTACAGGAAATAAATGCAGCAAAATGCTGGTACAAAGAAGAACCATGCAGATTATACAGCGGCAGTCCTCCGTGTACACAGAAAAAGAGTATTTGATAACATTGATATTTCAAATGTGGGGGACAGTCTAACAAGTAACTGTCAGCTGTTCATTTAAGGAAAACAAATTGTGCATCAGACAGTATATAAAATAAATTCTAGGTAGAGCAAAGGCCTAAATATTTTCAAAATAGATACTAAAAGAAAAGAGAGGAGAATACCTTCATAATAATGGGGGTAGAAAAAATCTTTGCAAAGCAAGAGGTGTAAAGCCGGGAAGTGAGAAATAGATTTCAATGCTTGAGGAACTATATGAAAGAAGGATGTTTTCATACAGTACAAGATTAAGGTGTACGGGCTTCCAGGACAGGCGAAATGTGTTTATTTACAGTTTTGAATGCCATTATCTAAAAGAAGAGTATGCTGTGTACAGCAGTGTATACAGAGTGAATTAAAAGATCATATACGTGTATTTATGAATGAAAACAAAATATACATATATAGGAATACAAAAATTAGCAAAATATATCCTATTACACTTAAACAGTTTTTAGAAGCAAACAGCATCCTTCTCTTTGAACTTTGTAGATGCCAGAAAAAAGAAGAAAACATCTATTACAGGCTTGGTCCTGTCTATAACATAATTATATTAATGTGTTTAAAAGATACAGAATTTGAATACTGAGCCATGAAAGAAATGTGTCTAGTAGATTCTTCCTGTTTGGGGAAATACAAGAATGAACATGGCTGAGATAAACCAACAAATTATTTCTCAAATTCATTGTAGCTGCATAATGTCCAACAAGCCCTGTGAGTACCGTGTTCATAATTCCCACCTCTGGCACCCTCTCGGTCTCTTCACTGGTTTTTCATGAGAAATCTGACCGAAATAGGCATTTTGTGATTTTTGTGCACAGTACTGAGAGGTTTAAGAGGTTACTGGGAAAAGTCACACTACTCAGTACCTTCCCCTTGTCCCCTCTGCCTGCTACCAATCCCGCCGGGCTTCGTCAGGGAAGCTGCTCCTCCAGCTCTGGTTATGGCACAAGCCAATGACACCCAAACCCTTGGAGCCGAACATCCACCCAAAGTGGGGGACTGCAGCAGTTCCCTCCAAAAAAAAAGACCCGGCCTAAGAGAAATGTAAAACCCCTCAACTCATATGCTGGTTAGGGGGAGCCGCCCCACTCCATCTTCCTTCTTCCCTTCTGATGAAAGAGATGCACGGCCACTTCAGGGAAGCCCCCTCCCCTCCGCCAGGCTGGTAAGACAGCATTTCCCCTTTGCCAGGTTGGCAGAGTATTTCACAGAAGGTTCATTGGCCCAGACAGCTCCTTGCAGTCCCTCTCAGCTTCCACATGGGTTTTTAAATAAGCTCCTTATTTTAATCATGAATCAGCATTGTGGAAGTAGACCATTGAAGGAAGAGAACTGGAAATCACTTCCCATGCAGCCGACGTCAACAACTGTCTATTTCTACAACTGTTCTATGAGTAGGGTGTGACATAAAGGACACTTATTAGCGCCTCCGTCCATCCCAAATGTTGTTCTTGACATCCCATCTGAAGAAGGTGTTCTGTGTTTATGTTCTTTCTTTCAGTCCCTTGGAAGCTGACAAGTGCCTGATCCTCTATGGCGATGACCAGGTAGGCATGAGGTGCCACTGAGTCAGGGGCCAGAAGACCATCTGCTGTCCTTTCTGGAAGTGTAGGAAGCAGGGGCAGGGGTATCTGTGTCTCTAAGCTGAGGTGGAACAAGAGGAAGCAGACAAGGAAATGCAGCTTGAGGAGAGCAAAACCTCCACAGATAACGTGTGTGCAAAGTTCACCTGTGTGCCTGGCGCACTTAGGGCCCGCTTCATCTCACCAGGCTTCCAAAGGTGGATGATCTTTGCCATTTGTGAGTGTGGGGAAACTGAGGCACGGAACGCTTACGGAAGTTGCCCGAGGTGGCAGAGCTTGGATATGAACCCAAGCAAGCCGACCTGAGTGTATACGGTCATTCCCGGGCTTTGCTGATTTGCAAATAAACAAGGGAAATGGTCTGGGTAAATAAACGTGTGTGGGAACGGGCCTGGGAGTGGAGCAGTCACTCTGAGAGCATCGAAATCCGAGTGCGGGAGGAAAATGACAGCCCAGACTTCCTTCTGGCTTGCAGGAAAGGTTCACGTTCACCAGGCCAGGACGGGAAGAGTCCTTTCTCTGTATTTTGCTTTAGAATTAGAAATAAGGCTTAAATGCAAATTTCCCCGGGAGAGTGGACAGAGTGATGTCAACACAATTGAAGTCCAGGGATTCGACAGCCGAAGGTCCTTCTGGAGAGCAGATGTGGACAGCGCAGGGACTGGAAGGCCCCGGATTCTTGATTCGAGGAGGAAAGAAGGCAGCCCACGCTGGATGGGGGTGGGGGTGGTGAGGGAAAGGTCCAACATTGCCAGCCCTAGGGGGCGCCGTGCACACAGCGTGCGACCCGAACGGTGCCCTGGATGTGGGCCACGCAGCCTCCAGGCTGGAATCACAGCCGTGGACCCTGGCTCAGAAACAAGGCTGCACAGGAAAGCTCGTCTTGGTCCACCGTGCCCTGTGCCTGCCAGCCCTGTAAATGGGGCTGCCTGGCGCTCGTCTCGTCCTGGCTGCTGTCCTGGCTGCGGTCCAGCCTGGGGACTGCCCTCCTGCAAACGCCAGCCAGGACAGCCAGGCAGGGCCGGCGACACTGCCTGTTCATTAGAATGCAGGTTCACTGGTAAGAATGCAAATGGCTCATTTCACTTTCTCCTCCTGACACACCGTGCCGCTGGCAGTAGCGGGCTGCTCCCTGCACCTGTCACCGCGGCTGTTCCGTGCACTCTGCGTAAAGGGCTAGCCACCCTTCAGGTGTATATATAGCAACCGTCGTTATAGCCCGAGCGGTAGAGACCCGATCATCCACTGCCCTCTAGTGGGGTCCGTGGGAACGAGACAGCTTGCGTAGTGCCGCTGTCAGGATCCGAGCGAATCAGGGTTGCGTTTTATTTCAGGAATAGTTTTGCAGCTTCTGCTGCTTTCATCTTTCTCGCTAGTATCTGTGGTTCTTGATTAACAGCCCTGAAATGGGACAAAATGTCAATCAAGGGTGACTCTTTGTGGAGCTACATGTGAGTGTTAAAAAGTCACGACATTTTCAAACAGTATGTAAGGTCTCATTTGATACTCATTTTTAACATCTCTCTCTTTTTTTGGCTAGGGAAAGGCTCGAAGCGCATATAGCATTAAAGAGCTCGGGGTTGCCATTTAACACAGCCTCAGGTTATTTGTGAGAGAGAAGCAGTCTCTCTACAAGGCAGCAGCACCAGCTCTGCCTGCCTTGGCACCTACCTAATCTGTCACTCAGCTGTGCTTTGGCAGCTTTCAAGGTTTGCAGTTTTCACACTTGATTGGCATGTGCGTTAGTCAGCTTTTCATCCCTGTGATAAAATACCCGAGAAAACCAGTTTGAAAGAGGAAAGGTGTATTTTGGCTTCTGGGTTCAGTCCACGGCTGGCAGGCCCCTTGGCTGTGGGCTTGAGGTGGGGGAGAATATCTTGTTGGAAAGGGGTGGTAGAGCAGAGCTGCTCTCCTTGTGGCAGCTGGAAAACAGAGCAAGAGGGAAAGAGCTAGAGCAAAAAGGTTGGGAGAAGATATACTCTCCACGGTCAACCCCCGGTAACGGCTTCCTTCACCTGGGCCGCATCTCCTGGTTCCATTATCTCCCGGTAACGCTGTCGCATTATGACCTCATCAGTGGTTTAATCCACAGATGAAGGTAGAGTCCTCATGACCAAATTGCCTTTTTGAAATCCCCACCTATGAACACATGAAATATGGGGGGACATTTTAGAACTGTAACGTCATGTATCTCTGGAATCGGGGACTTAGTCATGCTCAGCACAAAGGAAGACACATTTGTGACCTGCTAAGAAAGACCAGGGAACCTTGTTCATCACCGCTACTTCAAAGGCTGCTTTGATGAGGAACGACGGTCCCTGTAGCATCTTTAGATTGCTGTACTGAGTGCAGGACCCTGCATGTAAAGGTCTTTCAGTGATATTCATCGTGTTCATTTAGTATATTAAGAAAGCCCTTTCCTAAGAAGGTTAATACATAGCATTAATACATAACATTTATACCCTCTCTGAGCCATTTCCCCATTTTCAGCTCTTGAACTGATCCTAGGGTCCGATGGATTTTTCTCTCCTTTTAGCAAATCTGTGGATTGGAGTAACTCTCCTTATGCAGACTGGACTCTTGCTACCAAGATTTCCATGATAATGCCAAGCACGCCTTAAGGCAGCCCTCACACTACAGACCATGTTTTCATCTGTACATGTAGAATGGTGCTAGTTATGGTATGTACCACCTTTGGGACACCGTGCACACAACGTGCACATCTTTGGGACACCGTGCACACCTTTGGGACAATTGCAAAGCAGTCTTTCAGATTATGTTCTGAGCTTAGTGGTTCAGATAAGGAAATCAGGCTCAGAATAGTCACAAAACAAGCAAGGCAGGTGAGGAGCTAATAACATGTACACACACACACACACACACACACACACGCACGCACACACACACCATAGGACAGCCCTGTTCAGGTAATTCATTTATTTCAGCCTGACTGGGGCAACTTAGTCCTGATGATAGGAAACTTCCAGGAGAGGAATATTTTGGTGAGAAGCCTTTGGTGTATTGACACAGAGCAGACCTCAGATTTTTCCACTCTGTGTAAACAGAAACTGCTATAAGTAAAGTACTTCAGAATTCTTCCTGAGAAAACTGTAGTTTTCCACAGAACCTCACAGGAAGTGCTGCTGCTGATTCATTGGATTAAACTTTTCCTCCTGAGTCAGAAGTGAGAGGAATCTGAGGCTCAGTGTGGAGGGCAGCAGGCCTTTGCCTGCCCAGTGGGGTGCAGCAGAGGGTGGAACAGGGTTGCTCCCTTACTGAGCAGAGATGTCCAGTGCTGCTGAAGGCCGTGGGGAAATCCTCGCCCCTCACGCTTTTTCTTACAATAAGGAAAGCAAAATAGGCTGGGAGTACCACCCACTGGAGTAAAAACAGTCACCAGTCACCTTTTCTGTACATCTGCATTAGAGCTCAATGTAGTCCTCTGGCAGCCCATTTTGTTAGATCTGGGCCAGATGCCCTCCAATGGCTCCACGGAACCTGATCTAGTTTCAGTCAGTACTTGTATTTGTGGACTTTGAGACCTCAGAATGAAGTGGTCATCTGCTCTACCCGCCGCATCTACAACCAGTATCTTCAGTCCTGTGAAGATCTCAGGCCACAGCTGCATTAAGTTTTAAGAGTAGGGAGAAGGCAATGCAGAGAGAGGGGGCTGAAAGCTAAGAATATTTTTTTAATGTATTTTAGGAATTTTAAAACTAATCTAGGAAAATCAAAACAAAACACATGTAAAATGATTTCAAAGTACAAATTAAGAACCTCAAAGGATGCATCGGTATTTCCGCTCTGCAGCCTCGCACAGCTGCGTCATCCTGCTGAGATCACCTGCCTGGCCCGCGCACCTCGGGGATGTGAGAAGTGATACAGTAGGTAGTTCTGAACAGAGACAGGGCCACTGTTCCAAGCTGGCCTCCATTCAGCTGAGAAGCTGGCTTTCCTGGAGGCTTCCCGCACGCCGTGCCACTGCACCCACTCCAGCTGAGCTCTGGCCAAGCTGCCTTGTTGGCACATATAAGCATGTTTTATGGAAGGGTTTCAAAGCTGCTGCTGCTGCTATTGCTGCTGCGGTGGCCCTAACCTGGTCTTTCATGTCTCAGTCTAGACAGATGCATGATTGAATAAAGGATTCATCCAAGCCCTCTGTCACATTGGCCATCTGGAAAATAGCCAGCCACTCATTTAGCAAATTGCTCTGTTTAAATGCAGCTGCTGTGTCTCAGCGTTTATGCTACCAAGACGGATCTCATGATTCCTCTTCCTTCATTTATCTAAGCAGCTCCTCTCAATCTGCAGAGGAACTTTAAAAGGCTGTTAATGCATGACAAGGCACTTGACCCACATGATTTCCAAGCCAGGGGGGAGCATCCATCTTGTGCTGGGTCGTCTTTTCCTCAAAAGCAAGGGCACACTGCCTGTGCTCCCTGTCTTAATGAAGGCTGCCTTTATTAAGAATCGCATTAAGCTCCACAGTGCCCAGCCATCCAACATTGTAAATATTACCCTTTAGAAATGTACCCAGGGGCCTGGCTCAGGAAGCTGGCCCAGTAGCAAGTGCTCGCCCTGCAGTCAGGAAGCAATCTCAAATCTCTGTGGAGGGAGTGGTGTTGTTTGACAGGTTGGTGCCCCTCTCCGTTTGGAAAGATGGATTACAATCCTTAGCAGATAATGTCAACAAAGCCCCTGAGATGATTTGAATTAGAGTTGGAAGCAAAATGACTTCAGAATAACAATAAGCTTCTCAAGTGTTTTACCTGAGTTTTCTTTTCTCCAAAGGAAGGAATGGAAGAAAGGAGCCCACAGAGGCTAAGCACTTTATTATTGGAGGGATGTCACTGGTCACTTTGACCTGGTGCTGACTATCATCTTTTGTTTACCAGGGCAAATAATCCTGGTCACCACTACTTTTGTAAACTGCCTAACTCATTTGAGGTCATGGTATTATTAGGTCTGGAAGCCAGGGCCAAAATGGGTGAGTTCATCAAATAAAAATATGCTCAGCTTTTATTTAGGCCCATTGCAAAAGAATAGCACAATAAATAAACTTTGCAGTCAGAGCACTTTTGGAGAAAAAAAAAGGGCCATATTTGCTGAGTGGTAAGGCCCGCGGGCTTTGGAGTCAAATCCCAGTGCGATTTGGGGGAAGCCGACCTTCTGAAGCTCACTTTCTTCATCTCAAAATCTAATGGACAATTATCTCTTGGAGTTATTTTTAGGAGCAATTACATCTGTCCTTAAATATAGGAAGAACAACAAGTCTTAATGATAGAGAATGCGTGATCTTGACTTTTAATACTAGAGGAATTCAAAGGAAATAACATGTTGGCAATAAAGAACAGGGAGGCAATCGTTATGAAGGAAATGTCAACCCTGGGTGGGGAAAGGTATCAGATGAATGGAATAATGTGAGCAAGATGTAGAGATGGTGGGTGGGAAAAGAGACTGAACGGATCAGAGGAAAGAGCTCCAATGCAAGGCATAGGAATGAAAGTGCCGAATAAATAAGGGAACCCATTGATGAGAGACATTGAAAGTCAAGGTCAAGGGTCCAGTGCTGGTGAGCCTGTGGCACGCATGCCACAGCTGGCTGTTTGTTATTATTGAAAGCGCTAAAAGGTTCACCATCCATCCCTGAACTAGATCTAATCTAATGGATAACAGGTGATCATTTTTATTTCTTTAGAAGGAAAGTAGCAGAGAGCCTTGGGTTGGAAAGATTTATTTGATATCAGGGAATAGGGAGGTTCATTGGAGAAGTGCAGAGCTGAAGATGAGGTCCAAGGCCAGGCACAATTCCAGTCTGAGGGTGAGAGGCTCCTTGGAGGTGACTGTGGGTTGAATAGGATGGAATGGAGCTGGTGATCCCTTCCACAGTGGATAGACCTACTGTCTACATAAATGCCAGGCAGGCAGGCAGGAAAAGGAAAGAGAAACTGGCTGTATGGGCACCCTTGCCATGCCAGACACTAAGCTGGATGCTTTCTTTTAACCATTCTTGTTAAGCCAACTCCAAGGAAAATGTCCTGGGACACCAAAGGAATGGCAGACCTGGGGGGCAGCATGGAGCCACGAAGTTTCCTGGCTGGCTGAGCCAAGGCCATAGGTGTAATATTAGATGATATTATAAGTGTTGAGAGTGAGGTGACTACAGATAGTCCAGGTCCTCTAAGTGCACGGGACCTGTCAGAAGATGCAAGGCCGAGATTAGAGGTCAGGGCAATGACATAGCTGTAGACATCACTGGCTTTGGGGAAAGCTGAGCAGGAAGAATCCACAACCTCTGAATGACTGGAGTGTTGGGAGAGAAGATCAGAGGGCTGAGAATCCAACTGCAGGGATGCAAGGAAGGAGCTAATAGTGGGGAGGAACCAGCAGAAGCCAAGGGAGAAGGGGTGTCCAGGAGGAAGGAGGTGATTATAAGCTGAAGTCAAGGCACTCAAGGGAGATGAGAGGCTGAGAAAACTGCCTTCAATTTATTAGCAATGGAACTGTGGTGGAAGCACAGCAAAATGGTAGCAAAAGACAAGAAGCAAAGTTGGATCTCCGAGTTCCAGAGAAAATGTGTTGAACAGAAAAACAATCCATTGACCAGGAGGAGATGTGCAGGGAGGGAAACGGTCTATGGTGACTTCCTGAAACAAAATGAGTTTTAAAATGGTACTGTCATGGCTTTTAAAGTGGCAAAAGCCAGCAGTGCCGATGCAATTCCCATGAATAGATTACACACTGAGAAAACCTTACATAAAACACACTTGATGCGGAATTTTTGGTATATGTCATACTGAGGTTAAAATAGCCCATCAGCCGGAGAGTCCATTGTGCCCAGACTGAAGTTGTTTAGCAAGAAAGTGGTGCACCATTACCCATCATGAAATCAGTATTCTACAAACTCTGCTAAGGCCAGAGCTCACCCCAGGACTGATGTCCCTGAGCTCAAAGATGAGACAAAAATTATCAAGCCCAGCTCTGTTATTTACAACTTCTCTTACCTTCAGCATATCATCTGACCTCAGTCTCCTGTGTGTAAGATGGAAATAATAAATTGCCAACCATATAAGATTATTGTAAGAGTTTAGTGAAACAAAACACGCAAAGCATTCAGTAGTGTAGTGGCAGTGCCAGGCGCTTATTCGGGGATACAATCTCTGCTCACATCAATACTTGAAAATACAGTAGTGTCCAGAGGCAGCAAGTTTTACTTCTACATACCTTCCTATTATGTCATTGTCTTCCTGCATATCAAATACTGTCCCGAGTACATATCGCTGTGAGGAACGTGAAGTGATCGAGGCCCTCCAAGTCCACCGTCAAGTGCAGCGGGCAGCTCCCCTGTGGTCCGAATCCTATTGCTTGGTCTACAGTGCTAAGCTGGCTAAGCTGGCCAGCAGTCTGGCCAAGCTCCTGTCCCAGTCAAGGTTATGGCAGCTCTGGCATCTTCTAAATGGGAAAGCCCATCTGTTTAGGGAGATACGGAGAGGCCTAAAAACCCTTTGCTGTCTTTTAAACAGAAATATTGTTTGTTGTTTTTGAGGGAAGAATACAAGCTTTCAGGAATATGTTGCCTTTTTATTTCTGAATGAAATTTCTTTTTCTTTTAAACTGTGTTGCAAGGATGTGTGAACATTCTGGTTTTGGCATCTATAGGTAAACTATTAAGGTAAATATTAAAGTTCAAAGAGATTTCATAAGAAGAAGAATAACACTTTTCAAAAGCAAAGACATAACCTCTTAATGTAGCTATTACATGGGGAAAAGAATAAGCCCACCAAATGTTCTCAAGATGCTTTAGCATTGGGATTTGCTTTAGGATTGGGATTTGCTTTTTGTTTATCTTTCTAATTTTCTCAGATTCTCACCTCCTGATGTATTCATTTCTTTGCTTTGCTCCGATACTCACATCATGCTATACCACTATGGACTTCCAAAGTTCATTCACTCACTCACTCAGAAATGTTTCTGATAGTCTAATGGAGCATTCTATTTGGTTAAAGTGATTAAAACAGTGAAAACAAAAGTAGTCAATAAAAAAGTCAGAGTGGACATTTCAACTAAACATACAATGTTCAGAGGATCAGAGAGAACATAATCTGCCTGTGAGTCAAGGCAGGCAGCTATGTAAGCAACACTCCACCCCAAGTTCAGTAGCTTCTCATGACAGAGACTTGTACCTACTCAAGTCGTAGTTCCTTGGATGCATTTGGTGGACCCCCTCCCATGTAATGTTTCAGGGATACTGGTTCCCCTAAGGCTTTAGGTCCTCTGTATCTGGATAATAAACTGCATAAGATATCAAGGAAAAAATCCTGTGGGAGAGTTTCTTAGCCTCTGCTTGTGTGTGCTATATGTCCCCTCTGCCTATATTCCAGAAATTGGTCACAGGGCCAAGCTAATTGCAATATCACATCAAGAATGTGTCTTTCCCTCCATCCCAGCTTTTTAAATTCCTCTCCCCTACAATGCTAGGAAGCCATCGTATCCCTTTCAGAAAGTCTCCCTGATCACAGCACAGTGGCCTCCCTCTGTAATACTCATGGTCTGCACCATGCTAAGGACCTTTCTCATTCACAACCTCATCCTCAGGATTGATGTATATGTCCCCTATCTACAACAGAGAAAAGAACACCTGTCTTCCAATAGGTGCTGAATACATTGTTCTTGGGGAGGGAGAGTAAGACAGTACAGCACACACCAGCCTGAAGCTGTGTTATGTGGTTAAATGTTCTCTACAGCTTGACTTCAGCCAAATACCTACCCGAGTTGGTATCCTCATTCATAACCTGACAGTAGTAGTGTTTGTACCACCTGTCCCTCAGAGGGGCTTGAGATTCCAAGGAGGTAGTTCAGGTGTATCCAGAAGGAGGACCTACCAAGATTAGTCACCCAGTTCATCCACCAGGAGGTAACGTACAGGGTGTTCTGGGGACAGGGCTCAGGAGAAAAATCTGACCCTGCCTGGGAGGCAAACAAATCCTTCCCTGCTCCTGCAAAAAAAGGAGGTGGGTGAAAACGTGGCCGCCTGTGCTGCCGCTTAGAAACTGGAGGAATTTAGCTGTAATAAGAAGTGAGTAATACATAAATGAACACTTCTGGCTTTGAGGTTTGAAGTTAGCTAAAGAATTCCTTTTCAAGAAGAAAGAAGAAAGAGAGAGAGAGAG
>NW_004955431.1:14786877-14806923 GCF_000276665.1 Chinchilla lanigera | reverse complement strand
AAGGAAGGAAGGAAGGAAGGAAGGAAGGAAGGAAGGAAGGAAGGAAGGAAGGAAGGAAAGGAAGGAAGGAAGACTGGCTAAAATCATTCTGGAACTGCAGTTCGAGCTCTACTTAAAACAGTATTTACCTACCACAAAGATTAGTGCAGTCAGCCTTCAGTGTTCTCCAGGGACTGGTTTCAAGATCCCTGTGGAAACCACAAGTTGAGAACGTTCCAGTTCTTTATATAAAATGGAATAGTATTTGCATAGAACTTAAGCACATCCTCTCATACACTCTAAGTCATCTTTAGATGGCTTATAATACCTAGCACACTACAAATGCTGTGTAAGTATAGTTAGACTGTATTCTTCAGGGAATGGTGACCAAAAAATGTGTGTATACATTCGGTACAGATGCAATCTTCTCCCAAATATGTTTGATCGGTGGTTGGTGAAGTGGAGAAGGCAGAGCCTGCAGATGCAGAGGGCTGTTGTTCTGGTCAAGATTTGAAGAACCCCGTTCACCTGACTTCTGGTGAGCGTCTGCTCTTGACTGAGGTTCAGGTTTGCTCCTAGATTACTGTTTAAGCTCCCCACTCCATGTTGATGGAGCAGCTCTGTGATGTTGCCTCACGTGGAGCCTGGGCAGGAGTATTACCTCCTCCAGCTTAGGCTTGCTCACTCGTGCACTTCGGAGAAAATACAAGAGGCATTTCTCCAGTTTCTAGGGCCTATTGCCAATACTGAGCATCAGTGCTGGATGTAAATACAAATACTGACTCATCCGAAATGCCCTCTTAATGCAGAGACCTGGGATTCCTCCAGATAAAAGTATAATTTGTTGGCTTTCAGCTCCCAGATAAAGCTAAAAGCCTCGTCTCTGTGGAACATCTCATTTCTGCTTAAGGGGCAGGAAGTTCCTTCTGCACACAGCAGATAGGCTTCCAAGTGCCTCTTGCTCTCTTGCATAATTACCAGAAGATGACAGGCAGGGTGGGTATTCAACATGCTCCCTCTTCAGGCTCCTCCAAATTAGTTCTGGAGATAGCAAGTGTGTGCTTCTATGGGCTCAGGCATCCATAAGTGCCCTGGGAATGGGGTTGATTGCCACGTGGCCCCTGTGCATACACTAGGCGATCAGCAGAACCCCCCCTGACATCTCTGGGAGGGATCTGCCACTCATGTTGAGCTACCAGCCAAAGGCTACTCATTTCAACAGAGGCTTCTGCAAATAACTGTTGGTAACTATGAGCTCTAAGGAGAAAGCTGCTATGGCGTGGGCACTGTGCAAGCCACAGTCAGTCTCGACCCAGTGAAGGGCCAAGGCAGGGCTTGGTGGTGGTGGGGGGGTGTTTAGGGATCTTTGTGGACTGTGAGGTCATAGAAGCAAATACCCACGGAGTTACGGGGAAAGCTATAGCCCTGCCCCCATGGGCACCCAGCACACCCCCACAGACACCTACAGATACCCTGCAATCCGACAACTATTCTCTCAAATACCCAGCCCCACAAACACCATACCAAGCAGAAATGCACAAATAACCCATAGGCACCATACAGAAGCTTGTGCAGATACTCCTGTACCCCCCCAAATATCCCAAAATACAGCCCCAGTGCCCGGGCTAACACCTAATAGACATCCTCCACCGATCTTTGTGTCACAGGTGGAAACACATCTCCGAACTTCAGAACACCGGCCACAGAATCGACGCCTCTCCAAAGCACCCTCGGATGACTTCTGATATACGTGAGGCTGTGCCACAGTCACACTGCAGAAACCCCTCTCAGGCCCTGACACACAAACATGCATACACACACACACACACACACACACACACATGCACACAGTCATCCCCAAGCACATCGCCCATTCGGATCCTCTCGGCACACATACCTATACCGATTTCCTGTGTATACACACATTCACACACATGCGCATGCACACTCATACACACACTGATTCCATTGACTTACACATATAGTCACTCGCACCGACCTCCTGTGTGCGCACACAGAGACCCTTATGCACACAAAAATCGTCACTGCACACATAGTGACACACAGACACAAACACAACTAACACATGCTAGCGGCCCCATGCTCCGCGTGGTCTCCCCTGCCTCCATGCAGATGCGCGCCCAGACGGAAGCCCTCAGAAATCCTCCCCTCAAACACAGGTGGACCCGGACAGACACTGACTGGCCTGATAAAGTTGGATGAAGACACAGACACCTACACATCACACTCCATTCTACAGTTTGTCGTTTGGGACAATCTTCTACCTATAATCTGGAAAATGAATAAAAGCCATTTATTGTGAACAATGGATTATCACAATACTCTAGTCACAGGAAGATGGAACAAAAAAGTGCTCAAGTGAAATGAAATGGTGCATTCTCCTGTCGCTCCGTCTGGCCCAGGGAAAGCAGGCGGGATAGAGCCCTGCCGGGATTTCGATCAGAGAGGAGCACAGTTGTGGGTTGAAGTGCGATTCTCATGGCGTTGTCAAGAGGTGCTCTGTTCTGATCCTGCCCTCAGAGACAGCCTTCCCTCTGCTGACGAGCTGAGTTGGAGCCTCTGCCCAGCTCTGCAATTGGCTGTCTTTTCAAATCCAGAAAAAAATTTTAAAAGGCAGTAACCCCTACACAAACCCTCAAGACTTTCTCAGAAAATACTTCTTCCAAAGAGGATATAGGATGGTGGGTGTTAGCAAGAGGAGGGGACAGATGCAAGAAATCAAAAAGAAAACCAAAGGGAGGGATAAAGGGATTAGAATGCAAGAAATAGCCCTGGCCAGCTGGTGGCCATCTGGGAGCCTTGAATGGGAAGAACAAAGTTGTTTGAGCTTCTAGCAAGTAGACACAGTTTATCATGAGAGGAGTTTCCACACTGCAGAATAGAGAAGGCAGACATTGCCAGCTATTAAAATATTTTTAAAAATCTAGTGGTTTCCCTCAGGATCAGATTGCAGTGCATTTATTCCTGTGTGCAGTGAGGTGGCTAAGAACATCCTCATTTCAGGAAAGGTTGGAGAGTGTCTAGGGTGCAGCAGAAAGATGAATGTGAACATGGAAACACGCTGTGGGTAAAGACATTTGGTTATTACGTTATAGAGAGGTTTTCTAAAAGTTTTAAATAAAACCATAAGGAAGGTCAATGGTTATAAGAAAAGCAGTAAATTATTGTGATAGGTTATTTCTATTTTGGTAAATATTCAAATTGTGCTTGTGAGTGGCTATCTAAAGAAAAAGAAATAAATCATAAGATCAATAGGTGAAATTGATCCAACATGGCTGATTAGAGAAGGTGGCATATTAGAGACAGAGAAGAGTTACGGAAAATCCAGGTCCTTAGGGGCTGGGGATTTAGCTTAGTGGCACAGCACCTGCCTGGCAAACATGAGGTGGTGAGTTTAATTCCCAGTACTGAGAAAAAAAAAAAAAGAAAAAGAAAATCCAGGTCCTCTGAAACGGAGGAGGCAATCACACCCAGAAATGAAAAGTTAATCTAAAAGATGATCCATGTAGATCAAACCCGGTATCAGGATTTTTGAAAAAGGGAAGCGGTACTGTCATCGGCCGACATCTCCTCCAACCCTGCATCCTCCAAAGAGCAAGCATTTTGAGAGCGGCCCGAAGGAAAGAGTTAGTGCTACAGAGGCCGGACACTGGGATAGGCTCTTTATGTACTGACCCTTCTCCTATCATCCCAACCATGGGGGAACACTGTGTCCAGGTGACTTCCTCTCCAACTCTCACCAAGGGCAAGGGAAGCCCTCCAACTCCAGACAAAGAAAGACTAATCTCCACAAACAGCAGGGCAGCACCAAGTTCTAGGAATCACATGCCTAGAAACCCAGAGAAGGGAAAGAGACTGAGCAGTTGGTCCAGAGTGATCTCTACCCTGTCATTTCCACAAAGACCAGAAAAATCTGAGTTAGTGAGAAATCCTGAACCGCAACCGCCATCACACTTGGGGAAGAAAGAGTCCCTCAACCAAGCCCAGGGACTGCATCAGATTCTGCTGGATGGCAAAGGGAGCTCCTGAGATAGGGTTAATTCAGGGTCTGAATGCAGAGAACGTCTGGTGAAATACTATGCAACAAATTTCTGAAGTGAGAACACAGAGGCCTGCCCAGCACCAAGAGAAGAAGGAGTTATAGGACATCGGCACCAGGTGAAGGAGAGCTCGGTGTTAGGCAAATTATTTCACATCCTACTACTGAGGTGATTGGATCACGGGACAGAGACAAAAGACCATGCCCAAAGCACAGCTTTCATCAAGAATGCAATGACAAGAATGCACCAATAAATTTCAGGAATATCGCTTTGAGCCCGTCAAGGAGGTGGGCTCAGAGAAACTGACACTCCTCACCACCCCCAGGCAGACTGGTAAAGAACCGGAAATACTGGAGGTGGTGGGAGATCGGTATGGCTGCTCATGCCTGAGATTAAAGCCAGAGGGAACTGTGCAGACACCCAGGCTTTGCGGCATGGCAGCCGCGTGGGATTGCTTGTGTGTTCTCTTACTTGGGTGTCTGTTCTGGGTTCTTTTTGGGTTTGTGTGGAGTTTTTTGGTTATTGTTGTTCTTTCCTTTCTTTTTTCCTCATCCCTTTCCTCCAATTCTTGCTTTTGTATCAACCTTTTTAAAACATTTTTCTACATTTTACATTTTTCTTTTCAAGATTTTCCCCCATTTTCTTCTCTGTCTTTCTTCTCTCTTCACTAAGCAGCATTCTGTCCTACCTAGCCTATTTTTTTGTTCTTCCTTGTTTTACCTATCTCTGCCTCCCCTTGCCTCTACTCCACCTTTCATGTGACACATGTATGTAGTAGGTGACACATGTATGTAGTAAATGACCCATGTATGTAGTAGATGTTTTTGGAAAAAAGGAGATGAGGAACAGAGCAATACTTTCACTTGTATGGTACCTTTCATGGTCATCTTGGGGTGACCCCTAACAGAACTGTGCTTATAGGATTCCAACAAAATTAATCACACATATATCAGTGGGTTCCTACAACCTCACAACTTTCCTCAACCCCAGATTATACCCCCTCCACCTACATACTGCCCCCCATCCTCACAGATATCTTCTTAAAACCTGTCAACACTAATCCTTTACTCCAACTATAAAAGGACTTTAACAAAGTCTGACCCCCCTATCTAGTTTTTGTACCTATTATTACTCTTATCTACCTCTCCTCCTACTGACTTATTCTCTTTTGTCTCCCTTTCCTCCTTCTCTTTCCTTTCCTTCTCTTTCCACATCATAGACTAACTGATAATAACAATATAGTATAGACACCAAATTGTACCAACAAATGGTGAAAGTGTAAGATCCAAGTTTATTACCTATGAGTGATACATGACTGGATCTATCGACACTGTTATAACCACTGTTATAACACTGTTATAACCACTGTTATAACCTCACAATACAGTGACAGAGTCTACCCCCTTAAAATCGAATAGCTGAAGGAGTGAAAAATATGTCTGAACAAACAGAAGTGATAAACACACCAGCAGAAAACAGAATATAAGTAGCAAGATCTTCATATTAACTTCAAACTGTCCTTAGTCTGTTTGATGTCAAACTCCAGCACAAGAAAGAAAAAAAGAAAGAAAGAAAGAAAGAAAGAAAGAAAGAAAGAAAGAAAGAAAGAAACCAAAACATGAAAAATACACTGCAACAGAATGTTCCCAAAGCCTTTCAACTCTTCCAAAGCAGGTCCAAGGGACATCAATAGAGAGGAAAGCAAACACCAGATAACAGAGCTGTACAAAATGAAGAGCTAAAGAAACTCGGTAAATTCAAAGAGGACACTGACACAAAAGATGACAGAACCAACATTCACATTAACCAGTGTGGACACGGGAGAACCAAATAAAAAATTGGAAGAAGTGACCAAAAGAGGTCAAAGCATAACTGGGAAATTTACCAAAGATATAGACCCCATGAAAAGATGCCGGACAGAAATACTGGAGACAAAAAATTTATACAAAAAATTGTATAAAATTCATAAACTGTAGAAATAACCAATGTGAAGACATTTCTGAAATTGAGGACCAAGTGGTAAAACATGACAAATTACTCAGAGAAGCCTTAAAAGCAATAAGAGAGCAAGAAAAATTCAACTAACAGCTACTAAATGATGCTAAGAAAACTAACCCAAGGCTGATTGGACTTAGACAGAAATTAGGAGATAGCACACATAGAAAAATAATCTGTTTATAGAAAACATAATAAAGAAAATCTTCCAAGTACAGGGAAAGATTTCAACATACAGGTAAGCAAGGCTTACAGAATACCAGCTATGGTAAAAGAAGCCCACCATGACACATCATAGTCAAAGTCCCAGATCTCCAACAAAAAGACATAATTTTAAAAACTGCCAGAGAAAAGCAAAAAATCATGTGTAAAGGTAAATTCATAAGGACTACAGACTTCTCAATACAAACTTGAAAAGCCAGGAGAGCTTAGAGTGAAGTGTTTCAAGGACAAAAAGCAAACAACTTCCAACCCAGACTAACCTATCCTGCAAATCTATCTTACAAAATTGATGGGGAAATAATGATATGCCATAACAAAGAACACTTTAAGAGATACATGAACACCAACTCAACACTCCAAAAAATATGTAATATTCTAGACAGAGACAATGAAGCTGAAAAAGCTTAAAAAAAATCAAATGGAATTATTACATCGATCAAGTTAAACAAAGAAGAAAAATAAAAGTGTCATCAACAGAAGAAAAATGCAAAGACAGGAATAAATCAATAATTCTTAGTAATAACTCCCAATGCAAATGACATCAACTCCCCCATTAAAAGACATAGATTGGAAGACTGGGTCAAACCAGAATCCACCAATCTGCTGCATTAAAGAAACTCATCTAATCCCAAAAGAAATTCATAGACAAAAAAAAGCAAAGGACAGAAAACAATATTCAATGTTCCATGACTCCAGAAGCAAGAAAGGATAGCAATTTTATTTTCAGACAAAGTAAACTTCAAGCTTAAAGTGATTAGGAGAAGCAAAGAAAATTTCTATGTATTAGCTAAGGGAACACTCCAATAGGTAGAAATAACAATTGTGAATATATATGCAACAAATAATTGGAGCAACTAACTTCATAAAGTAAACACTGCTGGGCATAATATGGCAGAAAAAAAACAACAGCATGATCATAATGGGGGACCTGAATAGCTCACTTTCAGAAAGAGACAGATTAGTCAAAAGAAATAAACAGACAAATGTCAGAGATGAACTATACTTTTGAACAGATGGATTTAATATATATCTATAGAATGTTCTACCTTACTACAACAAAACACAAACCAAGAAGACATAAAAATTCTGAACAATCTGAACAATAAAACAAAAAATTCTGAACAATTCTGAACAGTAAAACAAACAATGAAATTGAAACGTTAATTTTTTAAAAAGTGCCAACTAAGAATAGCCCAGGACCTGATGGATTCACTGATGAATTCTCCAAGACCTTTAAGGAAGTTATATCACAGAACGAATATTGTCAAAATGGTCATACATCCAATATATACATTTAATGAAATCCCACTCAGAATAGCTACAGCATTCTTCACAGAAAAGAATCTTAAAATTCATATGGAGCCAAGAGAGACCCAAAATAGCAAAAGCAATCCTGGGCAACAAGAGCAAAGCTAGAGATATCGCAATACCTGACTTCAAGTTACATTCAAAAGCTATAGTGATAAAAACAGTATAGCATTAGCACAAAAGCAGATCTGTGTATCAGTGAAGTGGAAAAGTGGGTGCAGAAACAATCCTAGACACATCCACCCCCCTGTTCTTTGACAAAGGAGCAAAAAACATATACTGGAGGAAAGATACACTCTAACAAATGGTGCTGGGAAAACTGGCTATCCACACTCAAAAGATTAAAGCTAGACCCATATCTCTTACCATGTACCAAACTAAAATCAAAATGGATAAAAGGTATTGTGAAGTAGGAAGAAAATGTTCAAATGGGGAGGGTAACAAGGGAGGATTAGGGGAGAGGGAAAGAAGGAAAAAGAAAATGGAAAGAAGGAAACGGAAACAAAGCTTTTGTAGATGGGGAGGGAGGAAGAATAGAAGAGTAGGAAGGGAAATGGGAAAAATACTAAGATATATTATGTATAAGCACAAATTCCCTATGATGAATGTGATCAATATGTATGACAAATATGTACTAATGAAAAATAAAGTTTAAAAAATGGATGAAAGATCTAAATATTAAAACAAAAGCACTTAACCCACTGGAAGATAAAGTGAATAAAACTCTTGAAGTCAAGAGTTTTCTGAACAGAACAGAATTGCAAAAGCACAAGAAATAACAAGAGTAAATAAATGGTATTATATCAAATTAAAATGCTTGAGCACAGCAAAGGAAACAACCAACAGAGTAAAGAGACAATGTACAGATTGGGAAAACACTTTTGCCATATATTCCTTGAGGAGAGGACTAATATCTAGTATATGTAAAGAACTCAAGAGAATTTACTCTCCCAAAATAAAAAAAAAAATGTGTAACTGAAATGAATAGACACTTCTCAGAAGAAAAAATACAAAAGTCCTATAAGTACATTTTAAAAATATGAACATCACTGGCCATTAGACAAATGCAAATTAAAACAACGCTTAAATTTCATCTTGTACCAGAAAGAATGGCTATCATCAAGGAAACAAAAAGTAAAAGTACTGGCAAGGCTGTGGAGAGAAAGAAACCCTTCTATAATGTTAGTGAGAATGTAAACTAGTTACAGCCACTATGGAAATCAGTATAGACATTCCTTAAAAACTGAAACTACAAATTCTATTCAACCCAGCTATTCCCCTCCTAGTTATCTTCCCAAAAGAGTTAAAGACATCATAGTACAGTGCTATATGCATCTTATGCTTATAGCATCACAGTTCATGATAGCTAAATTTTGGAACCAGCCTATATGTCAACCAACAGACAAATTGATAAAGAAAATGTAGTATATATACATAATGGAATACTACTTAGCTATAATGAAGGATGAATTTGAGTCATTTGTGGGAAGAATTATATACCTTGGAATAAATATGTTAAGTGAGTAAATCAGACACACAAGTTTAAATACCATATGGTTTTTATGATATAAGTCCAAAGCATAAGTAAGCAAAGAGCAAAATAAAAAACAGATAAAGGGAAACAGGGACATAGTTCCTTTGCAAATGGGAAGGGCACTAGGAGATGGAGGGAAGAGGGGGAGGAGTGCAGAGAAAGGGGATATAAAAAGAATTAAGATTGTCACAACCCAAATACTGACAATGAAAGTAGTCATTGTGTATTGCAAACATGTACTAATAAATGTTTAAAAAACAAAAAATCTAATTCAATAAATAATTTTAAGAATCAATAGGGACCCGGGGATATAGCTCAGTGGCACAAGTGCCTGCTTGGCAAGCGCAAGGTCCTGAGTTCAATTCCTGGTACCAAAAAAAAAAAAAAAAAAACCCAGAATCAATACGCACACCATAATATGTACGGACATTGTGCACCCACCCAGTGGTCACACAGAGAACTGAAGAACAGCGTGTCAGAAGCTAAGCTCATTGCGTGTTCGGCACCCATCAAAACTTCGCAACATTTCTGTTCCATCCCAACTCTGTAAATGTCACCTCACTTCCCCGTCATTGGCTATGACAGCTAAATCAATTGCTCATCTCCCACATCCGGACACTGGCCTCCAAGCCCTAACTATTCTTTCTCCCTAAGCACTTTAGCCCATGGCCTCCTCTCCTTCCTCATGGCCACTGCCCTTTCTCAGCCTTCATCAGCATAGCTGCAAAGCTCACCAGCTTCTCTGGACCTAACTTCTAATCCTGGAACTCTGGAATGTCACTCTTCTTATTTGCAGTGGACAGCGTTTATAAAAACAAACAAAAGCAATCTTAGATTCATTATCAAATACTGAGTGTCAGTGTATGGGTCTTTGTGAATGTATGGGTCTTTGTGAATGTATAGATCTTTACCTTAAGTGCCAGGGGTACATCAATGATCACAACAGCAGTGTCTGCCCTGGTGGAGTTACAGTCTTGTAGAAAAAAACACACAAACATAATAAGTTACACAATATTTTGGAATTGACAAGACCTGTGCAAAAGATAAGATAAAGGAATTAAAGATGTCCTGTGTGGGTATGTGCCCAGGCTAGACCACTGAGAGGTTTGCAGCTGATCAAAGGAGGCAAGAAGTAAGCTGTGTGGGTTTCTGGGGGAAGAGCACTCCTCAGAGAGAGGAGACCCAGAGATGTTCCCTAGGTGCAACATAGCAGGATGGAAGAGCAGGCAGTTTGGGGTGGCTGGGGAGATGAAGGATAGATGGCGGAACCATAATGCCTATCACGTGAGAAGCCCTGGGTTTCAGCCCCAGTACCATGAAAAAAAAAAAAAAGAATCTTTTATAAAATAAGAAAATATTGATGGAAATACTGAAACTATTATCATAATGGAAAATGAATTACAATGAAGTCCTTACATACTGACTTTATCTCCTATCAGTTAACTCACACACAAGAGACTGAGTCTCCTGTAATTTCTGTAAAACTTAAACTTTTTCCTAAAGTTTTATCCCTTGAAATATGAATGCACATTTCAAATCAGTCACCTTTGATGTGATTACCATCACCATCTCTTTCTGCCCCATTTTCCCCCAGCGATTTCTTCCCAGATCTTAAATACGTCCCGGAAAAAGCAATGTACTTGGTCAGTGGTCCTAAGATGAAGAGGTTAGTGGAAATGAATATAAAAAGTTTTTATTTGAGGGCAATTTTAACAGGAGAAAATTAATTTAATGCTCCCCCCCACAAATAAGTTGAAAGATTCTCAAAGCACCATAGAGGGAGAAGTAGGCTAAAGAGACAGGCTGTCTAATTACTCTGTTGTAGAGCACACTATATACCCACTTCATAAGGTAACAAAAGCAGACTTTAACAACGATTTTCAGAGAGATAAGATCAGATGCACTGGAGCATTGTATGTAAGCCGGGCAAAGTTACACAACAAACTAAATCTTAAAAAGACAGTTCCATGACTTAAATGGAGATTTTCAAGTATTTAGTGTTCGTTTCTAAGGTATTTAGTGTTCGTTTCTAAGGCTATTGCTGAGAGAAGAAGAAAGATAAGGTATGGATTGTGTGAGTGATGATGTGTGGAGATTGAGATATACTCAAATCTATTAACTTTCCAGATTCTTGGTTGGGTGGGTGGAGAATGCAAGAGGTTGAGTGGAAAATTCCAGGAAACTCCTCAGAAAAGAACTTCATCAGGTAATAGCAGGCATAATGGAAAAGTGTCTCTAAGAAGCAAGTAACCTGGCAGGAAGTCCATTTGGAGAAAAAGTGAGTCTTCCCACAAACTCTCCTTGCTCCTCCAGGAGAAAGTCTAGAAAGACCCATGACCAAAGCAAAAGTAAGTTCTGAGTGGGTGCTGGTTTAAGAAATCAAAGTATCTTTCACTGATCTGATGGGACCACTATATACACAAGATTCTCAGGAGATAACTTTTTACGGGATTGAAACAAACTTAACACTTGAAAAGTAGTCAAAAGCAATAAATGTTTAAAGAAAAACTTTTAAGTATTACTTTTGTGCTAATGATTAGAAAGTACAGAAGAAAAAATACATTTTTATGATAAACTTAATAAAATAAGAAAGCAATTATAGGCTGGCCATCCCTAATCTGAACATCCAAAATCTGAAATGCTCCAAAATCCTAAATATTTGCATGCTGGCATTATACCATAAGTGGAAAACTTCATACCTCACTCATGTGACAGGTTGGAGTCAAAACTCAGATGCAATTGAGTCTTTTGGGGGCCAGAGGTAGAACGTTATGGTTTGTATCTATATGTTCTCCCAAATCTTCATGCACTCATCCAGCTTTTCGAAGCTGGCTGGATCAAGGGCATGTGATACTTGGATTAAGAGTGTACAGTACTAAATTAGCTAATTAGCATAGTTTGGGATGTGGCTGAATGGATTTACTGAAGACAGAAGCCTCACCCTGGGTGTGAGTGGTACCTCCCAAATGGCTTGTAGCATGGGTGGGATAAAAGAGCGAAGGTAGGCTACTGGGTTAATAATATCCCTTAGTTATTATGGGCTGATCGGGTCTGCTGGCTGACTCACAGAGGTTCACTTACTATGAGTTCCAGACAAGGAGCCTAGGCCTTGGACAGATTCACAAGTGAACATGAAAAGCCAGTTGCATAAGTCCTGCTCAGGTCTGCTTCATATTGGTCTCCATCAGTAGGCTGCTGCTGCTGCTGCAGCTGCTTACTACTTTTCTCCCTCTTGCCTATTTTGCCATGAACTATTTCTCCTCTTTGATGCCCATTTGCCATGCCACTATGCTTTGGGTCCAGTTGAATATGGACTGAAACCTCTACAAATTGTGAGCTGTAATAAACCTTTCCTCCCTTAAAAAAAAAAAAAAAAACTTCAGATGCACTAAAAAACATTGCATAAAATTCCTTTTCTGCTCTGTGTCCAAGGTGTATATGAAAAATAAATAAACTTAGTGTTTAGACTTGGATTCTATCTCTGAGGTATCTCATTATGTATATACAAGTATTTTAAAATCTGAAAAAAAACTCTGACATATGAAGCACTTCTGCTCCAAGGATCTCAAATAAAACACTCAACTAGTATAAAAAGGTCACCCAGTATTGGGACTGTTTGGGGAAACCAAAATAGTTTCATGATTTCTGGCACTACCAAAAAAAAAATCTTGCTTATAGATCATCTCTCCAGATTATATAAACTTTAATATTTTATTTTAATCACAAGCTTGTGATTTGTTGAACCATGAGAAGATCAGCTGTGGACTACTGCAAAGAGTTAGTCCAGCCGTTAAGAATGCTTTATGCTGCAGTCCAGGCTGTCTGGTTTGAATCTGGGCTCTGCTGCTTGCCAACTTCGGCAAATTGTTTACATTTCTGTGCCTTGGTTTTATCATCCTTAAAGACAGTACAATAATATTGACTATCTCCTAAGGTCATGCTGAGAAGTAAATGAGTTAATAAGTGCTTGGAACAGGGTTTCATAAATAGTAAGAATTTAGTAAATATTTCCTATTATTACATATTAAGAAAAAAATCATGAAGAGAAGAAAGTGGTTTATCTTTCTGTGACTAAGATGTGAGGCATGGTGTTGCATGCCTGTAGCCGCAGCTATTCAGCAGACAGATGCAGGAGGATTGCTTGAGCTCAGCTTAGGTAACACAGTAAGACAACATCTCCAAAAAAAAACTGTCAGGATACATTCAGGTAATTACTGGCTTTGGTTTAGCTTACTAGGGGTAAGACTTCAATCTCCATTGGCCACTTCACCATTTCTAGCACGTTGGCCTTTTATCCTTCAGCTCATAGCCTCTTCATATCACAATAGTTGCAATAGCTCCAGACATCTCAATTGTGTTGGAAATCAGGAAGAAGAGAGCCATCTATGGGAGAGGAAAAATAGACAGGAGAGGATATATATATATATGGGAGAGAGTGACTTACTGTCTCAGATAATTTCACTTTTTTTAGGGAATAAAAACTTTTCCCAGGGCTCTCTGCTGATTTCTAATTAGCTAGAAATAGGTCATGTCTGGTGTATTAGCCACCTTTTATTGCAATAGCATATAGCTGAGGCTGGGCAAGATATAAATGAAAGAGGTTTCTTTAGTTCTCAGTTTTGGAGGCTGAGTGCTGACAACATGGCACTGGCTCTGGTGAGGCCCCAGAAGCATCACCTCCTGATGGATGGCATCATGGCGTCATAGTAGGGTTGTGTGTGAGAAGGAAGGCCCATGTGGCAGCACAGAATGTCAGAGAGCTTGGGAACAGAACAGTCTCCTTCTTTTGTAATAACCCTAACAGAAGAACCAACCAAAATCCTATGAGAACTACATTAATTCCTTCAGAAGACCATGCTACTAGGCCCCACCTCATAAAGGTCTTGCCACCTCTGATGTTACCACACCAGGGACAAAGCTTCCATCATATGAACCCCTCAGGGACAAAGCATAGCACTTGCCCTTTTTTGTCAAGGAGGAAAAGGAGGATGGCATTTGAGTAGGCAGGCACAGTGCCCTCCACTCCTGATCATGTGCAATATACCAAGTGCTCTACTCCTGCCTCCACCGAGGGAAGGTCAGCCTGTCTCAGAGAACTGGTGTTAATTACCCAGTAATTCAGGAGCATTTATAACATGTGAGGACATGGGTGCTGCTGCCATCTACCTTCATGCACGGTGGCGGCCATGAGCGATGTCCACTTCTTCCTGGGGCTGGCTTCAAGAGCCCAGTCTTCTACGAGGCTGCCTAAGTCCCAGGGGGAACACATGAGTGTAATCCTGGAGTTCTGACCCATTCCATATTTTTTGATTCCTTGCTCCCTACTGAGGATTCTCTTTTCCCTTCCAGTCATACACCTCTCATGAGAAAATAAGAGCAGCGTACATCAAAGGTGGCAGTTACATGTTTGGCTTTCCTGGATACCAGAAAAGGGAGAGCACAAAGAGTCTGGCATGTTCAGAAAGGTCCCCAAGGATGAGCTGGTGGGGCTTTGCAGAATGGCAAGAATGTACACAAGTGAAGGGATGAAGGAGCAGGGAATTCCTGTCTAAAAAGAGCCTGAGAAAAGGCTCCTGGTTGGAAGGAGCAAGATACACAAGGGCCAGTTGTTCTGATCTGTGCAGAACTGCCACGTTGCCCTCCCCCAGGCCCAAATGCGATTGTGCTGACTAGCAAGAAGCACAGGCCATATAGAGGTGACTTCCCTAAACTGGCTTTCAGTTTAATTAGTGAGTCCGGCCGAGGCTGTGTATGAGTCTTCATGATATCAAGTGGGTGATGTCAGGTTAGCATTGCTTTTTGTCAGCAGCCACAGTTGAGCCCAGAGAGAGACTGTGGGGATAAGGTATGAGATAACATTTCCGCTGAGGCCAGTGTGACTCCAGAGAAAATTCCTTCCCAGAATTGCTTACAAAGCAGATTACTAGTTAACTACAACCTGAATCTGGCTGTTCCATCCTTTTTTCAAGGATGCTTTGCTCCCTCTGTTACAGGCCTTGCCTGCCCAGCCACTTGTCTAGCGCATCCGGTCACAGTCCCCTCACATTTTTATCAATGTGAACGTGATCGTTAAATACTGAGGTTCTGGCTGCCTCGTGGCCTTTTGTTCCCTGTGAACAACAGGCCATCCAGATTCCCGTTGCATCACCATTTTGTCTCTTGCTCTTTCTCTTTGCCATGAACCATAACACCTTCCAGGACATTGGGGATTCACTGCAGGGGTCCCTAATAACTGGCATCCAATGTGGGGTTTGAACCCTGGACCCTCTTTTTTTCCTCAGAACTTGGAAAAAAAATGCCCAAAGTTGAGAACATGCCAAACATTACCATTCATAATGCTACAGCCAATCCAAATGCGACCTACATCCGTTGGAAAGTGCATGGAGACTGGATAACTCGGGTAAAAATACATCTCTCTCTAGGTATGCCACATAAAAAATCAACTAAAAATAGCATGCATGGGTATTCTTCAATAAGTTGCCACTTGTTCTGTGACAACTTCTTAAACTTAACTGAAAACAAACAAAAGTTAATACTACATGAAATACACAGGATGGTACAAAGAATGATAAACAGCTAGTTTCTAGACGTTAATGAAATCAATCAATTTGAGCTTCCTGGTGGGATTGGTTTGGGGGCCTTTTGGTCTAAAGATAGTAGGTGAGTACTTCTTCCTCTTATAGGAGTAAGAGTCAACTCAGTAAGCAGAGTGCTTTAGGACTGATAACGGGATTATATATATGAGATTGAGTCCCTGAGAATGGTACTGGCTCTGAAAAGCTGAAGCAGTGATTCTCAAGTGTATAAAAAAACAAGACATTGTTCTTTATATTAAGAGAGCCCAGCAACCATAAGCAGAGTAGACATGGCAGTCTAAGGGGCAGGAGGGGGAGAAGGAGTCCTAGGGACCGATATGACAAGTATATCCGATAAAGCGGCACAAAACACCAAGGATCCATCCCTGTTTCTGAAGACATCAGGCTTACAAACATAGAGAAGTTTCTAAATTAATAAGATTTATGCAAGAAAATAATGGTAATAAATATTATGTAGAAAAAGAAAAAATAGGAAAACCATCAAACTCATTTGATATGTGAAAATGAAAATTAAAGGTAAAGAAAAATTGGACCATGAGAATAGCATTTGTCTAAAATATAGAGACCAACAACACTTCAAACACAAAAAGAAAAAACAAAATATCACCCCCTTAGAACAGAAATGAGAATCAGGAAAACTAGACAAAAAAGGAAAACAATAATCTGACTAAACAAGAGCATGTAACATTATGATGTGCTTCTTAGGGGTTGTTAAAATGAGGTTCCTGTTAAACTTGGAAGTTTATTGAGTTGTAGAATTATCACTATGATCCAATTTGGAACATTTCTATCATCTCATAAGATCCCTCCAACCCATTTCTACCTCTTCATCTTAATTAGGTACAATATACATATTATAAATCCATCTATTTTACATGTATAGTTTTTTGGCAGGAAGTTTATTGAGCTGTAGAATCGTCACTATGATCCAATTTGGAACATTTCTGTCATCTCATCCCTCCAACCCATTTCTACCCCAGCTCCTGGCAATCATTAATCTACTTCCTCTCCCTGTGTTACTCTCCCACTTCAGGGGACAGTACAATACATGGCTTTTATATGTGGCTTTTTCCATTGCACATAAAGGAGCCGTTCTTCTTGTTAAGTGTGGAGACTGTGTCCCCCAGATCCCCAACTCCGCACCTGGACATCCCACTTGCTCTGTTTGGCCCAGTTCAGTCCTGTGACCCAGAAGGTAGAAGGAACAATTCCAAGATGCTGGACTGGTGCCACCAGAGGGCAGCCTATGTGGCAGGTTTCGGTAGGGGAGAAGGGTCTGCACTGTAGGAACAACACAGAGCCCGGATAGTGTTGACATCAGCAGTATAGATACGGAACCTGATGAAAAGGAGTGTGTGGTGGGAGAGTTCTCCAGCTCTAGCTGTCTTGTTCTGCCCCATGCCTCAGGAGGTGTGTTCATGATCTTGGTTTCTAAGGAGACTGCCACTGAGACACTTGGGGAAACCTTCAACAGAGGAAAGGTGCAGGGCAATTCCGGGGGTCTGCAATGTTCTGCTCTGTGGATGGCACTCCCACAACTCAGTCCTGTTGTCCTGAATCCTAAACTCCAGACCCCCTTTTTTCCTTCCAAACATACCTGCCCGCTTTTGTTCACTTTGGGTCTCTGGTTTTCTACTCCATGAGGAGTAGAACCAAAGGTCATCTTCCTTGTAGTCTTCTGAGCTTAGCATTGTGCCTGCAATGACTAGGTGATGAGCAAATGTATTATTCTTGCAGCTCAACTGGCGTTCTGCCAATACTATTATAGCTTATCTAGTTTACTACGTATACTCTTAACAAAGACTTCCACTGGAAAAGAAGGTGGCCTGGAGGGAAAACTCAAATCCCACCAAATCTGGTTCTTCACCCTTGGCATGGCCCTAGCTGTCCATCATGGTCCTGTTGCAAAACGCTAACTCACCAGTCCTTATATACTTTGACAGCCCAGTTCTTGACTTCCAAAGTGGGAAAGTCGATGCCTCCCAGTAGGATACTCAACATTACTTCTACTGTAAAGATGATTTCCAAGGGTTAGGGATTTAGCTCAGCTGCACAGCGCCTGCCTGGCAAGTGCAACATCATGAATTTGATTCCCGGTACCAGAGAAAAACCAAAAAAAAAAAACAAAAAAACAAGATGATTTCCATTTGTCCACTTATAATGTGGACAAATTATTCTCTGTGTAAAACCCCCTGCCTCATGTGGGCAGCATTCCCATTTTCTCAGAACAACTAAACTAGGCAGTAGAAACAGCAGCAGTCTGGCAGACAGGGTGCCCAGGATTGTATGTTCTGGTGTTACCCTTGAGCAGGGAAAGGGAAAGGGACAAGGATGGGCTCCACACTGTGCCAGTCCACCTACACACATCTGTCCCACAAATGGGTGCTTTTGAAAAATGTTCCTGTCCTCAAACAAGTTCTTTTCTCCTTCTAACATGTTTGGAAAGACTGCTTTAAACTTTGTTGCAAACTCTCACTTAACCTGGTGGGTGATCATCATATTAATTAGTGTTTTCTCACTTTTTTTATTTCTAGCTGAACTACTATGATTCTATGAAAGCCATCATTTCCAGCTCCAACCATGAGCCCACGGCTCTAGTAATAGGTACTCCTCCCACTCCTGTCACATTTGTGCTGTTCCTTTTCTGGGTGTTGGGTCCTTGGAGGTTCACTCTTTATTGTTTCTACATTGTAATGGGCACCCCATACTCTGCTAATGACTTATAATGTGGCTCCAAAATGGGACATTCTCCATTGCTTAATGTATCCTTAGTTTCCTAAGCCTCAAACAAGGCTTAGGAGAGGGAGGGTGGGAGGGAGGAAGAGAGAGAGGAAAAGAGAAAGAGAGATGAAGAGTGGTAGAAAAAGAAAGGAGAGAGGGAGGGAGGAAGAGAGGGAAGGAGGGAAGGAGGATGCCACCATCTGAGTACCTTTAATGTGTTATATGATATTAAATATATAGGGATATCGATGTGGAACTGTCCGTATGGGACATTTATATAAAGTGGACTTTGGGAATTTATAAGAATTTAAAAAGCATGAAGATTTGTCACCGGGAGAAACATGAAATTTCTGGAAGCTACTCTAAAACCAAGTGAATGTCCAGAAAGGCCAAGGGAGAGCCTAGCTCCCTCAGTCTCAGGGATGATACCAATGTCTTAGCCCATTTTCTGTTGCTATAACAGAATACCCTAAAATTATAAAGAAAAGTTTATGTGGCTCATGATACTGGAGCCTGGAAGTCCAGAAGCACAGCAACTGCATCTGGAGAGAGGTTTCATGCTACATTATCTCATAGTGGAGAAGTGGAAGGCCAAGGGAGAGTGTGTGGGAAAACTCACTTTTAAAACAAAGTCACTCCCAGGAGAACTAATCCATTCTCAAAAATTGACCTTAATCCATTATTGAGGGTGAAGCATTCACAACCTAAACGTCTCCCATTAGGCCCCACCTCCCCACATAGCTGACCTGGGAATTAAGATACTAACACATGAACTTCTATGAGACACACTCAAAGAACAGCCCCAGTGAACAGCTAATACTGGGCATGGATTTGACCAAGATGATCTTGAGTCAGTGCTACTTATGGGGGGATCATTTTGACTGAGGATATACATTTCAGAATTGAGTGAGTTTTGAGGGAGCAAACTGGTCCAAATTTAAACCAGGAATCCAGTCTCCTTTATAATAGAGCATTTCCTAAGTACCAGCTAATGGTCTGAAATTGATGCAGCCCTTTGCCTGGCTTTGGAGGTTCCTAACTGGAACATTTCCCTAAGGTGTATAGGTTCTGTCCTATGTGCCGTACATTCTACCTTATTTGATCACCATAACAATCTCACGGCTTACATCCAGTACCCACGTCATCTCAGGGATGAGTCAGCTAAACCACAAAAGTAATTAGTACATTGCTCAAAGTTTTTGCATTGTTCTGACAGAAATCCAATTCTGAGTTAAGCAAACAGAAGAATTTCGGGAATTGCTCATGGGACAGATGAAGGGCAGGAAAATAAAATATCTCCACACTGGGAAATCCAGGGGGGAAAGATTCAAATTCTGCTCAGTGTCTGAGTCTCTTACCCGATTCCCTCTGCACACAAGTTTCCTCGAAGAGTAGTGAGCCCATTCTTTACACAGCTTTGCCACAAACAAGGGGTGGATGACACTATTGCAACCACCCTGGGAAGGGTCTCACTGAAACAATACGGCCATATGTGTGACAATCATGTCCCTCCTTTTTCACTCCGTTGCACCCGAAATCCATTCCTAAACTTTTAAGAACCTGTTTGGAGTATACCACACAGTGTCTTGTTATGCATAAAATACTTAACACACTTTTAAACCACTCAGAA
>NW_004955431.1:14781348-14783832 GCF_000276665.1 Chinchilla lanigera | reverse complement strand
GGAAGGCTGAAATTCTAACCTCTCCCTTTCTTTAATCCCTTAAAATCTAGTTCCATTTGCCACTGAGCATTATGGAGATCAATAACGACTCGTGCCATCATCCCAGCCTCCTATGAAACACTGCCTTGCATCTGTCTTGATAGGAATCATCCCGAGGTCCCCTCCTCAGTTCCTTGACTCACAGCCTGAGAGCTCACATTGTCTTTCAAGGAAAGATTTTATAAATTTCTGATTTGTTGACATTTAAATTACAAGTGTTAGAATGAGTTCCTTAGGAACTTAATTAGGCTTCCTTGGAGCTAGGAAATTTGGTGTTCTAGAACACTGATGGATATGAATTCTAAGAAACTGAAACTCTGCCTTTAGAGGCTAAAGCAGCTCAAAAATCAGCATTTGTTTGGGAAGATCAAATACAGTGACTCCAAAACAAAGACTGTCAAGTTCTAGCCCTGACTCAATTACTAACAGAGCTGTGATGTTGGCCCTCATTGCTCATCCAGTTCAACAGGTGCTATAGTTAAAAGTGACTTGAGTGTGTCCTGCAATGGTTCATGTGGTGAAGGCTTGGTCCCTCATCAGGCAGGATTAAGAGATCATGGAACCTTTGAGGTGAGGCCTAGTAGAAGGTGGCTCCAATATTTGAGACATCACCCTTGGAGAGGATTAATGTAGCTCTTGCAGAACCCCAGTCAGTTTCCAAGAGAATGAGTTGTTATAAAAAGAGCAAGATTGGCCCCTTCCTGTTCTCTGGCTTTCGATCTGTCTCACACACATACGTTCCCACCAGGGTACCATCCACCATGTCATATTGCAGTCAAGGGAGCCCTTACCAGATGCTGAGAAGATGTGCTGCCCAATCTTGGACTTCCATCCTCAAAAGATGTGATTAAAATACGTCTTTACTTTTTAAGTACTCAGTTTTAGAAACTTTGTGACAGCAACAGAAAGCAGAATAATACAATAAGAAAGTTGGACACAAGCTCTAAGAATCCTTTCAGCTCAGATGCAAAGCCCTCCCTCTGCCAAAAGAGTCCTTATCCATTCTTCTGCCACCTTACATAACAAAAAAAGAGGCTATTGAAATTGCTCATTGCTCCAAACTACTGGTTTCATCAAATAAGAATACCTTCAGAGCTAGGATTTAGCACACTAGACCAACATCATCCTAGTGACTTTATATGGTGTTGTTATGGTTGATATATTGTGTTAACTTGGGGAGTCTAGAGGTTTGCCTAAGTGACTCAGCAGGGAGCCAGAGTGCTTATTTTATATTTATCCTGAGCCTGTGTAAGAGGAGGGCATGGAGATTATGTGAGAACTATACGTCCCTTAGATGGTGATAGTCTGTTTATAATATAAAGGAGGAAAAGAGGCTGCCTGCCACCATTCATCCCTTTTGTTCTTGTTGTTTTTGCTGTGTTCTGCTGCCATAAACGTTTGCCCTCTGCCATGTGCCATTCTGCCTTAAAACCAGCCAAATATACACTGAAACCTCCACAAACTGTAAGCTAAATAACTGGAATGACTTCAGCTGTTCTGTATGGGAGATTCTGGTCAGAGCTCAGAAGACCAGAAAGCTGATAGAAATCCTGCTGGTAAAGACCAGGTTCGGGAGATTTCTGCTGGAAAAAAGGACTGCATTGGGTGCTGGACTCCAGATGATGTGTATTATGGCTTGGAATAAAGTTTGTCTACATTTTGCTTGTGTCCAGAGACTTTGCCTAAGACTGAGATTAAGGGCGGTAGCGGACTGATTGATCTGGCAAAAGAAATTTCAAGGCAGTCGAATGTTGGGGAAATAGCATGGCTATTGTTGGGGGCTTTTAGCCAGATTTATATTGCAAATCAAGAGCAAAGAGCCCAGCAAGATGATTTAAAATGTTGTGAGTTTGACTCAGAAAAAAGCTCCAGTAGAGCTGTGGATTACAGAGATAAGACTAAAGAGATCTCTATTGCTAAAAAAGAAACAGAAAAATAAGAAAGATGGCCTGAGGGCTTCACAAGCAGCAAGTCTCCACCCTTTGCAGCCTCAAAACTGCAAAGGTGAAAGACCTTGCGTTGAGAAGGAAGCCGCAGAGTGCCATGTTCCAAAATGGCGGCAGCGGCCACACCAGGTTCCAGAATGGCAGCAGCATAAAAAATTTGTTCCTCAAAATTAGATTCAGAGTGCCCAGCAATCCAGCTACTCGACCCCCATGGCCAAGAAAAAAAAAAAGCTTGGCTACTGCTTCAGGTGGCAACAGACCTTGACATCATCCACGTGGCCCTGGGTTTAGATACATAGAGAATGCAAGAGTTGTGAGGTTAAAGAGGCTTCCACCCAGATTTCAAAAGGCCTGGGAGGCCAGGCAGTGTGCAAAGCTGTGAGTACAAAGCAAAAGGTGCACTAGAGACCTCAGAAGTTTAAAAAAGCCAGGACTGTAGATCATTTGAGGAAAGCTGCAAGGAGAGAGCAAAGCAGGCCTAAAAAAAAAAAAAAAAAAA